>NC_050096.1:177048432-177357345 GCF_902167145.1 Zea mays
CGCCCGACCCAGGGCTCGGACTCGGGCTAAGCCCCGGAAGACGGCGAACTCCGCTCCGCCCGACCCAGGGCTCGGACTCGGGCTAAGCCCCGGAAGACGACGAACTCCGCTCCGCCCGACCCAGGGCTCGGACTCGGGCTCAGCCCCGGAAGACGGCGAACTCCGCTCCGCCCGACCCAGGGCTCGGACTTGGGCTCAGCCCCGGAAGACGACGAACACCGCTCCGCCCGACCCCAGGGCCCGGACTCAGCCCTGGCCTCAGCTGACGATCTCCGCCTCGCCCGACCCAGGGGCTCGGACTCGACCTCGGCCACGGAAGACAGACTCGACCTCGACCTCGGAGGAACCTCCACATCGCCCAACCTAGGGCACAGACCAGCCACGTCAACAGGAGACACCATCATCACCCTACCCCAAGCTGACTCAGGCCACGGGGAACAAGACCGGCGTCCCATCTGGCTCGCTCCACCAGATAGGCAATGATGGCGCCCCGCACACTCTGTGACGACGGCGGCTCTCAGCCCCCTTACGGAAGCAAGAGGACGTCAGCAAGGACTCGACAGCTCTGACAGCTGTCCTTCCTCCAGGCTCCGGCGCTCCTCCGACGACCACGACACCACACGAACCGGGTGCCAAAACCTCTCCGGCCGCCACGATGGCGTGTACTTAGGGCGCTAGCTCTCCTCCGCTAGACACGTAGCACTCTGCTACACCCCCCATTGTACATCTGGATCCTCTCCTTACACCTATAAAAGGAAGGACCAGGGCCCTCTTACAGAGGGTTGGCCGCGCGGGGACGAGGACGAGACAGGCGCTCGCGTAAGGCCGCTCGCTCCCTCTCCCGCGTGGACGCTTGTAACCCCCTACTGCAAGCGCACCCGACCTGGGCGCGGGACGAACACGAAGGCCGCGGGATTTCCACCTCTCTCACGCCCGTCTCCGGCCACCTTTCTCCCCCCTTCGCGCTCGGCCTCGCGCTGACCTATCTGGGCTGGGGCACGCGGCGACATTTCACTCGTCGGCCCAGGGACCCCCCGGTCTCGAAACGCCGACATATATATATATATATATATATATATATATATATATATATATATATATATATATATATATATATATTAGGTCGGACGGTGCAATCTGGTCGAGCCGGATCAGGTCTGGACGTATATAAAACAAGACCCAGAGTTTTTCATGCCCCATCCCGATTCATTAGCGATGGCGCGTGCGATGACGACGGTTGCCCGAGAGCACGCACGGTGGTGGACCCCCCAATCGATGCCTGCGATGGCCGTGGCTCCCTGACCTCGAGCACGGTGGCGGCGGTTCCTCGATCCGGAGTAGTGGCGTCGGTTCCCAGGTCAGCGGTGGTGGCTGCTCGATCCAGTGGACGAGCGGCGGCGGGGCCCTTTAAGGGCAAGCGGCGGCGTCCCTGGGCCCCCGAGGCGGCGACACTTCTAAGGCTGGCGAGCAAGCAGCGCCCCTCGACATGCGAGTAACGACGTCGACGCACGAGGCGCGAGGTTCGAGCGGCGTCATGGAAGGCGTGAGGTGCGCGCAGTGACGATCGCGTGACATCCTCCGATCCGGCGCAGTTCGGGCGGCCCGCGTGACAACCTACATCTGTGATTGTGTCGTCGTCGACGTCCTCCGGCGACTACCTCCTCTAATTCGTGTTTTTTTCGATTATTGTGTTTTATGCCTACCACATGTATTTTTACGCTAAAAATTATACGATTTTGTGTTTAAACACGGTGGCGTACCCGATAGCCTGCTTGAGTTGGTGCGCCGGGTTGAATCAAGTTGCATAGGAGCTCGATCTGAGCTTCCTCTAACTATTAGAAGCACAGAGCTCTTTATATATATATATATATAGGGTGATGGTAATTGAAGCCCTGGGCTTCCATTAGTATGGGAAGCCCCAGTCAGGTATATCTACGCGCGCTCGATCTGGTTCTGGTTCTGGTTCTGGCTCGAGCGGATTGCAGCGTAAAACGTGACCTAAAACAGCGTAAATGAGTACGAAATTTAGCGTAAATCTTATATCTGTTTTGTAACAGCAAACGAGGCCTAAAATTACGGCGTAAAAATCGCATGCAGCCGCTCGTGCGCGGGTTCTGGCTCGGGCGGATTCCAGCGTAAAACGTGAGCTAAAACAGCGTAAATGAGTACGAAATTTAGCGTAATTCCAAAATCTGTTTTGTAACAGCAAATAGAGCCTAAAATTACGGCGTAAAAATCGTGTGCACCCGATCGTGCGCGGGTTCTGGATCGGGTGGATTTTAGCGTAAAACGTGAACCAAAACAACGTAAATGAGTACAAATTTTATCGTAAATCATCGATCTGTTTCGTAACGACAAATGGGTCTCGAATTACGGCATGAAAATCGCCACAGGCGCTGTCTCGGGCGGATTTCGGCATAAAACGTGAACCAAAACAGCGTAAATGAGTATGAATTTTAGCGTAAATCATCGATTGATTTCGTAACGGCAAATGGGGACAAATTACGGCGTAAAAATCGTGCGCGGGTTCTGGCTCGAGCGGATTTAAGTGTAAATCGTGAACCAAAACAGCGTAAATGACGGGTTCTGGCTCGAGCGGATTTAAGTGTAAATCGTGAACCAAAACAGCGTAAATGAGTATAAATTTTAGCGTAAATGAATAGAAATATCAGAAACAGGCAAATAGATGGAAGCGGATCCATGAACTGAAATATAGGTCATAAAATCCTATTGACATTGGCATAAATATGTATACAAAATAGCATAAAAATAGGATCGCCGTCCTGCGGAACCAGCGCCTCGCATCTGGGATGCGCCACCACTTCGTGCCTAGGTGAGGATGCCGTCGTCGCTAGCGCCTAGGGAAATCCGCCGTCGCGACCGCTGGCACATCGCCGTCGTGCGCACCTCATGGGGCCGCCGCCGCGTGCGTGCCCTCGGGATCCGATGCCGCAGCGTGTCCCTAGATTCGTCGTCGCGCCACAGGAATCCGCCATCGCGAGCGTGTCCCCAGATCCGCCGTCGCGCCTCAGGGATCCGCCGTCGCGAGCGTGTCCCCAGATCCGTCGTCGCGCCACAGATGCTGGAGCGGCGGTGGCGGTGGCCATCGCAGAGACGGACGGGACAACCGCCGTTGTCACCGGGCCTAGGGTGCGCTGCCGTCGTCCGTCCGCTTCAAGAGCGTCGTCACCGCTTGCTCGCCTGCCTCGGAGCGTCGTTGTCGCTCGTTCCTGGTGGAGCGCCGCCGTCGGTCGCCTGCCTCGAGGTGACACCGCTGCTGGCCCCCAGGATCACCGCCGCTCGCACGCCCTAGAGAACCGCCGCCGCCGCTAAAACCTAATTCCTGGCGGCGTGGGGGTGTTTTTATAGTGGTGGCGTGGGCCGGATCGTGGGCCCGATGCACGTAATATGCGCAGACTATATTTGCATAAACTGATACACACATCAGCATAACTCATATTATATTTTGGCGTAAGCAGTTAGGTACAATAAGCCAAAAAGGGTCCGGTGCGGTCGCGCACCTGGTCGGTACGTGGTCGGAGCTTCCTATAGTTAAATAGAGCCCAGGGCTCTAAATACATATACTATATATATATATATATATATATATATATATATATATATATATATATATATAGTTATTAGCAGTATCTGAAAAGTGGTAGGCACTCTTCCGTCCTTTGTTAAGCCTCTTGGTTGGAGTAGGAGTAGGGTGGTTGACGTGTACAACAGTATATATAAGTAGCTTGTCCACCCATGACTGGCCCCGACTAAATAGATATATAAAATAATTTCAATCCACTTATCCACTCATATGCATATTAAACAGCATGTACAAATTTGTAATGTGATTAGTCAACTCGTCAGTCGCATTCCCGGGATTCATGATATCAAACTGACATGGTGCACACTAAACTGACACGCACAACGCAAGCCTATCAGATGTATAGTTTCGTTTCGTGGCAGCACACGTTTCACCGGTGACCAGTTTGTTTGTTCGTTCCACACAATAACACAACCCAAGCGTGCGTGTGTTTCGTCCATTTAATTTATACTCCAATCTAGCTCAATATACATGGACCGGAACAAATACTAGATTATTCAAATAATGCATATGGGAGAGCGGGAGAGTCGAATATGATGTCGTTGGGCTATCACTAGCAATTTACTTGTTCTTATCTCATATTTCAAACTCCACCCTATAAACAATACACTTTACGTTGTTGTAAAACACACAACCATATGCACGAAGCACGTCTACGGTGCAAAACATAGAACCATATATACGAAGCATGATTTGCTGGCTATAGTCTAAGGAAATGTACAACGGACCTAGACACTATGTCGCGGTTCTCCAAGTAATAGATATATTTAAGAAACTACTTCATACAACTCAATATACACTAGAACCCCTCAAGAATCAAGATATAGCTCATTTATTATGTGGGTTATATGGATGAACCACGTGTAGACTTAGAAAACCGTGTTAGAGACGTCGTCTCTTCACCAAAATATGTTTCTTATGTTTTTTTACACTTACCCCCTTATACCCTTTAAGATACATATTATTTGTGTGGATTATACATGCACTAAGCAAAGGCCCAAGCGCGACCAACAGCAGCAGTAGGCATACAAGCTAACGAGCCATGACCAACAAGAGAGAATGTCGTTAATTAGACACCTGAGGTTTTGGACTAGGGCCTATACTACACACATAAATGACTAGTATATTGAGGGTATCTAATATGGTAAGTGTAAAAATACAAGAGACATGTCTTTACGAAGAAATTTATCTAGCACGGTTTTCTAAGTTCAGATACGATTAAATCTATATAACTCACATAAATGAGTCATATATTGAGTGTTTCTAGTGAATAAGATATAAAACTTAAATACACTGGGTTGTAAGTTTCTTAGGGGTAACCACGTGAACGCTACGTGTTCTAATAAAACTGCAGCGCTACGGAGGACAGATAGATTAATTAATTAACGAGCGACTTACCTGGCAGCCGATCAAGCCTGACCAAGAGATGGGTGTGCTTGAGCGAGACTGACAGACTGTGAGAGCAGGTAGCTATAGGTACCGTGTACAGCAAAGGGTGTGTGCCGTGCGAGGCGGTACAAACCTGTAGTACAGCAAAGTAGCAAACGACATGTGTGTGTGGCGTGCAACGACAACCGCATGATGGCTGTGCCGTGCACGTTTTTTCTTCTTATGTGAGTGCTCATATATTACAACGGAGACATATAATACCACGGTAACTTATATACAAAATTTGTGTTATATTGTTATGAAAAAATGTTTCATAATCTATTTGTGATTCTGATCATACATAAATTTTGTTATTTTAATATAGCTAGTTGTTTCACCACTGCATTGCAACCATCAGTATCATACCGACTTCGATATATGTCACGATTTCCATGGTCTCATCATTGGCGAGCACACCCCACGTCAGCCAGAAGAAGTTCCCTCGTACATCGTCAGTCATCAGGCACGTACCACCATACGCGCTTGCTCAAACAAAAAAGCAATTGTGTGTGTTTGTGAAGAGAATTGAAGGCAGACCAGCACAAAAAACTACTCGACAGTGGGGAGGATGACAAATTGATCATTGTTGTCGGTCCTCCTCTGCGTCACTCCGGCGCCGAGATGACACCACAGTCCATGATATAGTAGTCGTCGAACGCGCGCGACATGTCGAGTACCGATGACTTTTGGCTGGGCTGCCAGACGAAGTGCACCTCGGGCTCATCAGCAAGGTAGTACACCTGGCCGTTGCACCACCGAATGCGCTACTCCCCTACATACATCATGTTCGAGGACACTCACACAACGTCAGGAACGACCGTCGTCCGTGCACACAAGAATTTATGGCCGGTCAGTAACGACTTACATGGCAGGTTAGTAGCAACTCAGATAGACGATGAGTTGGACAACGTGATGGTGTCGTCGTTGGATGCGGTGCCCAGAACAACCCGAGAGTCGCCGACGTTGGCAACGACCATGAGGTCCCCCTGCTTTACGATGGACAACGCGGTGCAGCCGCTCTAGACCGAGTCCAAGCAGCGGCTGCGTCGGAGCTTGTCATACACAGCGGCTCATGCGACCACGTAGGATTGCTTCCAGAGGTCGAACTGGCAGTCGTCAAGCTTCTTCTCGTCATCGATAAGCGACACCAACATGAGCGCCTCCTGCTAGTGGTGTTTGTTCGGGGTTTCCAAGCAAGAAACATGGATTCATCCTTGGGTTTATGAAAATGACTCACAAGTCAGATCCATGGAAAAAATATTATGAAGAATAAATGCCACGCATGCAAAAAAGGAATTTAAGTTGAAAACATTATTCAAACAAAAGAAAATTACATGCAAGTCTCTTCTTTAAATACTACTCCGTTCATCCAAAAATATAATTGAAGAATCTCGGTGATACTTATCTACTACTACGCATTGTGCAAGGGTAGTAGGGTAGGCTTGAGGAGAGATGTAGTAGATGTTTTTCTTGTCATAGATGTAGACATAAACACACATGTGGTGTAGAGGTAGCTATTGCTCGCATTTGTTAAGAGGTCGCGGGTTCGAATCCCCTTGGGGTCATTTGTGTTTTTTAATTTTAGCTAGACGTGGGCTGTACGTGAGAATGGGAGACTACTCTTGCAACCTTAATAAGTAGTAGAGATTTGATGTCTGAAGTGGTAATGGGCTTCAGGGAGGGGGGAATGAGAAAGGCAGAACATGGGAATGGGCTGTGCGGGGATGAGGGAATGGGAAAGGCAGAACATGGAATAAGAATAGCAGAACAGGGAATGGTGGCAGAACACGGAATGACAGACTACTCTTGCAGCCTTAATAAGTAGTAGTTTTAGCTAGACGTGGGTTGTGCGCGAGAATGGGAGACTACTATTGCAGCCTTAATAAGTAGTAGAGATTTGATGTCTGAAGTGGGAATGAGCTTTGTGGGGAGGGGGTGTTGAAAGCTAAAAAGAGCCTCGCGGATGGTCCGACCCTGAGGCCGGACGGTCCGCGGTCCGGATAGTCCGCGGTGGTGGTGCGGACGGTCCGCGCGTGCACAGAGTCAGTTAGGGTTCCTAGTTTCTCGCGGGATTTGTTACCTAAAACCGCGGGATTAAATCGGGAAACAGTTTGAAGCGGATCCAGACCTCCCCCTTTATATAGATGAAGGGCTACGACCGATTGAACCCCCAACAATCGATCAAATCAAGTCTATTTCTCGTTTTTACCTTATGCATTAGAAGTAGCTCTAGTTTAGTATTCCAATCCCCAAATTCTCCGCTTCTCTTCGGCTCTACGTCGATTAGAGGAGTCTAGGTCGTCTTGACGAGCCTAGACATCACCTAGGATCTCTCCTTCCCGACGGGGTCCCTCCCGGAAGCGAGATCCAGGCGCCGCCGGCGACCTTCGCCGCCCCCTGCGCACGCGCGGACCGTCCGGTCCTAGGGCACAGACCGTCCGGCCGTTAGGCAGGAAAGCCTAAGCCCTGCACCAGGCCGCGGACCGTCCGCCCCTGTGCAGAGAGCACCGCCACGGTTCGTATTGATTGATTGGTGCCCCCCAAAAGGCACCAACATACTTTTGGTGAGTCCACTGGGGATATGTGTTTAGATCTACTAAAAATCAGGCCCTCAAATGGCCGGTTCAAAAGATCACACAGATATCTCCCCGGACAATATCCTGAAGCCGGCTGTTGAAAGTCTGACGGCCGATGAGCAACAACAATACAAGGACTACATGCGTCAAGCGAAGGAGAAATTCTTATCACAATACACGGTGGATCGCCACTAGAAAATTGTCAAACATGGAGAGACCAACGTCACATCTCTTCTATTTTCGCTTCAAGTCCCCAACGTAAGTAAACCCGACGACATCCAGTCTAATAAACAATATGTAGATCATCAACTAAATCAAATGAAACAACAGATTGGAGGGATAGAAGAATCAATTAGAAAATTAACGTGTACATTGGAGAAGTCTGTTGCTCCTAGTTTTCCATCATATGAAACTAGTAACAGGATATCTATGTCTAATACATCGACAACAAATGGGTATTTGCAGCCCCAGCCATTATATGGTATGCCGATGAACTCATATCCAGGGCAAGTACCACCACCGCCATCCCTGCTTGGCAGATCGGCGACCCTGGATGCAGTCGAACCGTCCGAGCATCTACCAGGACCGTCCGAGCCTTACGCGGACCGTTCGGCTTTCTATGCCGGACAGTCTGGGGCCGTACCAGGAATACCGCGTGGTGCCCCAATAATGGCGAACACAACCGACCAGTTCGGATGTACCACCGTACAAACCGGATACACATATGCAGAACCTGCTGTTGCACACCATGCACCAAATTATTACACACCACAACAGCATTACGTTTCGCCCTCCACATATTTAAACCATAACACACCATACAATCACATACCGATCAACACTATCGATCGGTCACGGCAAGAAGGTCGGTATGCTAATGCACGACCAAATGAGCCCCACAGCCCAGGATCGGTGGTCTGCCACCGGGTGCAATGGAAAGAATTAGGGAAGAGATGACTGAACTATTTCGAGATAAGTTCGGGGTTAGTGTAGCCAGAGTGGGGCAATCATACCAAAAGCCATATAATCACCGGTTTGACACTATCCCATATCCACAAAGGGCAAGGATACCAGAATTTTCTAAGTTTTCTGGTGAGAATGGGAGAAGCACACACAGACACATAGGCCAGTTCCTAGCACGCCTAGGCGAATTGGCCGATGGAGAAGCATTTTGTGTTCGTTTATTTTCTTTATCCCTTATTGGTACCGCTTTTGCATGGTACGCCACCCTGCCTCCTAATTCCATTAATTCTTAGAATGAGTTAGAAAGTAAATTTCATGAACATTTCTTTGCCGGGGAATATAAATTAGGACTAGCTAACTTAGCTTCAGTCCGACAAGGATGCAAAGAGTCGGTTAATGATTATATCCGGAGGTTCCGGGACACTAGAAATCGATGCTTTCGGATCCATGTCGCAGACAAATAGCTAGCAGGGCTAGCTTTTAATGGGTTGCTATCCTACTTAAGAGACAAATTAGATGGGACCCAGTTCTTTTCGATAGCGTAGCTACATCAGCGGGCTTTAACCTGTGAAAGCCGATTTAAAGAGACATCAAAATCGGCCGCACGTACTATACATCTAATAGAGCGTGATAGTTCAGATGATGAATCCGCAGATGTATATACCGCTGAGTTTATTTGGCCATCAAAGGCCAAATCTTCGACATATTCTTCCTTACAGCCGGTTCAAAAGAATCAGCAAGAAGAGATTAAATTTACCTTTAATGTTGCCAAATGCGATAAGATATTTGACGAGCTACTTAAAAATGGCAATATTAAATTAACTCATAATATCCCTTCTATAGATGAATTAAAGAGACGTGCTTATTGTAAGTGGCATAATTCTTTTTCTCATGCCACCAATGACTGTAATGTTTTTCGTCGACAGGTACAATCGGCCATAAATGAGGGCCGGTAGGCTTTTCAGGAGATGCAAGTGGACACAACCATTTCCTGTTAATACAATAGATATCGCATGCAAAAAGATCTTAGTTCGGCCCGAAATGGCCGATAAAGGCAAAAGCAAAGACATCATCGTTGGCAATCCTCGCATGTCAAATATATCACAAAAGGACATTGCTCGAAAGGCTCCGGACGATAAGGCTAAAAAGTCCGGAGGCACCGGAGGGCAGGCACAATTAATGAGCCAAGCACGACAGCCTGGCCTGAGCAGACAGTCCGCCTATGGCCAAAGGCGTCAGCCTCCACACAAAGCTTTAAAAGGGAAAGAGACGCAATGGCAAAGCACATATGGTCGGCTGATCAAAGCTGACCCTACTTTTGATCAGTTGCTCTCCAAGAATACTAGCAAGAAGACCGTTCTACGTGGTAGGTCAACGAAGAAACCCCGGTCACCTGCTAAAACGAAACGGGTAAACAAAACGGCCCAAAAGGCGACACAACAAGCATCACCTATTCATCCTATGAGACCAGGGTACTTTCCACCCCTTTACTCATCATCGGTATATTATCCTGTTCAAACATGGAATAGTCCCTTTGTCTATCTAGACTGGGGTGCACCTCCATTCTATTCCTTTTGATCCATTGATCAAATGGTCATGGCCGAGAAAGATGCAATCTGAAACGACCTTTATACATTGGTGCTTTATTGAATGATCTCAATATTGAAAAGTCGGTGACTTACATCAGGTTTAGTTCATATGCTTTTGGTTCGTCAACCTTCACCAAAAGGCAGGGGGCATATGTTGAAAGCTAAACAGAGCCTCGCGGACGGTCCGGCCCTGAGGCCGGACGGTCCGCGGTTCGAACAGTCCGCGGTGGTGGCGCAGACGGTCCGCGCGTGCGTAGAGTCAGTTAGGGTTACTAGTTTCTCGCGGGATTAACTCGGGAAACAGTTTGAAGCGTGAAAGGGAAATAGGGTCAAACCTTTTCCTAAATAATTTTGGTGGTTGAAATGCCCAACACAAATAATTGGACTAACTAGTTTGCTCTAGATTATATATTCTACAGGTGCTAAAGGTTCAACACAAGCCAATAAAAAGATCAAAGTTAGGGTTCAAAAGAAAGGAGCAAAAGAAACCGAAGAGAACCATGGTCTGGTGCACCGGACTGTCCGGTGTGCCACCGGACAGTGTCCGGTGCACCAGGGGCGATCGACTCAAACTCTTCACCTTCGGGTTTCTGGAGAGCCGCTCTGCTATAATTCACCGGACTATCCGGTGTGCCAGCGGAGCAACGGATATCGAGTGCAACGGTCAACTCCAACGGTCACCTGCAAACGTGAATAGTGTGCGGACAGTTCGCGCAGAGTCAGAGCAGCGCCAGAAGGCACACCGGACAGTGAACAGTGCCTGATCGGTGCGGCACCGGACTGTCCGGTGCCCCAAGATATCAGAGATCCAACGGTCAAAACCGTCAGAACCCCAACGGTTGGGTGATGTGGCTGCCGCACCAGACTGTCCGGTGCGCCCATCGACAGACAGCCTCCCCAACGGTTGGTTTGGTGGTTGGGGCTATAAATACCCCAACCACCACCACTCCAAGTATCCAAGTTTTTCAGACATCTCATTCAATACAAGAGCTAGTGCAATCAATACAAGACACAATTCAAAAGAATCAAAGCCTCTCCAAGTTCCAAATACACTCCAAACACCTAGTGACTAGAGAGAGAGTTTTTGCTCGTGTTCTTTGAGCTCTTGTTCTTGGATCACTTTCTTCTTCCCCATTCTTGTTCTTCAAGCATTTGTAATCAAAGCAAGAGACACCAATTGTGTGGTTGTCCTTGTGGGATCTAAGTGACCCATTTGATTGAGGAGAAAGCTCACTCGGTCTAGGTGACCGTTTGAGAGAGGGAAAGGGTTGAAAGAGACCCGGTCTTTGTGACCACCTCAACGGGGACTAGGTTCTATGGAACCGAAGTTCGTTAAAACAAATCACCATGTCATCCGGTCTATTTCTTTGGTTGATTTGTTTTCCCCTCTCTTTTGGACTCAATTTTATTTCTAACGCTAACCCCGGCTTGTAGCTGTGCTTTAAGTTTATAAATTTCAGTTTCCGCCTATTCACCCCCTCTAGGCGACTTTCAATTGGTATCAGAGCCGGTACTTCATTAAGAGTCTAACCACTCGAAGTGATGTCGGGAGGATCCGCCAAGAGGGAAATGGAAACGACCACAAGCCACGAGAAGGGTCCATCAAGAGAGTCTGGCGCCAAAGGAAGGGAGGAATCACCTCCCCGCGTCAAGTTGCATCGGAGTGGCGACAAGAATAAAAAGATGAAGAAAGTGGTCTACTACGAGATCGACTCTTCGTCGCCATCCACCTCCGGCTCCGACGCTCCGTCCATCACTTCTAAGCGCCATGAGCGCAAGAAGTTTAGTAAGACCCCCCTACGCTATCCCCGCATTTCTAAACGCACTCCTTTACTCTCCATCCCATTAGGCAAACCACCGGTTTTTGATGGTGAAGATTATTGTATGTGGAGTGATAAAATGAGGCATCATCTAACCTCACTCCACGGTAGCATTTGGGACATTGTTGAGTTTGGAGCGCAGGTACCATCCGTGGGGGATGAAGGATACGACTCGGACGAGGTCTCCCAAATCCCGCACTTCAACTCCCAAGCCACTACTATACTCCTCGCCTCTCTATGTCGAGAGGAGTATAATAAGGTACAAGGATTGAAAAGTGCCAAGGAGTTTTGGGACATACTAAAGATCGCACACGAATGGGATGAGGTGACCAAGATCACTAAGCGGGAGACGATCGAGGGGGAGCTCGGTCGATTCATCCTCAACCAAGGAGAGGAGCCACAAGCAATGTACAACCGGCTCAAGACCTTGGTCAACCAAGTGCACAACCTCGAGAGCACAAAATGGGATGACCATGAAATGGTCAAGGTTATTCTAAGATCACTTGTTTTTCGTAATCCTACTGAGAGCACCTAAAGGGGGGGAGGTGAATAGGTGATCCTGTAAAATTAAACACTAAATAGCCACAAACTTAATTATCAAGGTGTTAGTGAAATTAAGTGGCTAATGAGCACGCTCGTGCGAACACAGCAATCACAATAAGCAACACATGAGACACACGATTTTTATCTCGTGGTTCGACCAAGTAACACTTGCCTACTTCCACGTTGTGGAGTCCCAATGGACGAGGGTTGCACTCAACCCCTTTCAAGCGATCCAATGATCAACTTGAATACCACAGTCTTTTCCTTTAGAGTATTTTCCCGTCTGCGAGGAATCTCCACAATTTGGAGTCTCTCGCCCTTACAATTGAGATCACAAAGAAGGCACAGAGTAAGGTTGGGGAGAGCAACATACGCAAGACTCAAATCCGCATCACAACCACGCGCACAAGTCACGACTTGAGCTCGAAACACAACACATGGAGTTCACAACTCAAATGGAGCTCAAATCACTAACGCAGAGAATCAAATGCGTGGAGTCGGAGTCTGGGAGTCTTAGAATGTTTCTTGTAAGCTTGGTGTGCTCCTCCATGCGCCTAGGGGTCCCTTTTATAGCCCCAAGGCAGCTAGGAGCCGTTTGAGATCAATCTTGGAAGGCCAAACTTGCCTTCTGTCGGTTGGTGCACCGGACAGTCACTGTAGCAGTCCGGTGCGCGATCTCCTTCCATATCTGGCGCATCCGACCATTGGTCCTTGGGGTCAGTTGGCGCACCGGACACAGTCCGGTGTGCCCAACTGACCGTTGCTGCAGGCCACGCGTCGCCCGCGGATTGCGCAGCCGACCGTTGGCTCACCGGACAGTCCGGTGAATTATAGCCGTACGCCTTTGTCGTTTTCCCGAGAGTAGCCAGTTCACCGTCGGCCAGCCTGGCGAACCGGACACTGTTCGGTGCACCACTGGACAGTCCGGTGTGCCTAGCCCGAGCAGATACTTGGCTGTTCACAGCCAAGTCTTTTCCAATTCAATTCTTCTTTTCTTGGCACTATTTCTAGCACTTAGATAACCATATTAGTTCATAAAACAATTTACCAAGTCTAGAAACATACCTTTGTCTCTGATTTTCACTTCTCACATATTTAGCACATAAGAACTTTAATCAAACGTGTTGGGCATTTAATCACCAAAACATTATAGAAATATCCCAAGGGCACATTTCCCTTTCAATCTCCCCCTTTTTGGTGATTCATGCCAACACATCAAAAAAGCAACAAAAAGAAGTGCAATCAATGCAAATTAAGACCAAATTCTCTTTACTTAGTATTTGGCATATTTGGATCATTCTTTGCTACCATTTGGTTTATTTTTGCAAACCAAATTCTTTTTCCTATCTCTAAGTCAAACACACTTGTTTGGGCAAATCGAGAGATGTTTCAAGAGTAAAATTTATCAAGTGTCAAAAACTCCCCCTTTTTTCATTATAAAAAATTCTCCCCCACAAGAGACCAAATTTTGTAATAAGAGTATTTTGACAAAAACAAATTTCTAGCTCTTCTCTTCTATTTTTAAAAGTCACAAGTGGTTGGCTGATCCATTTGCTTTGGCCTTAATTTCTCCCCCTATGGCATTAAGCACCAAAACGGGATTATTTTTGGCCCTTTAACCCCATTGCCTCACCAAAAATGTCAATTAAGAGCAAAAAAGGCAATGAGAGCATAAGTATGAACTTGGAAGTAAGTACACTAATACCGGAGTGCAGTGGAAGTCTTTTCATTGTCCAAGTTCACCTTTCCCTTTCAATGCACCTTTGAGACTACATCAAGTATACTCAAACAAATAGGTTAGTCTCAAAGGGTCAAGTTGTAGCACATCTCCCCTAAATATGTGCACCATTTGCATATGGACTTGTGAGGTCCAGGGAGGTCTTGTACAACTTGAGAACCACAAATATACAACGAATAATGTAAATGTTTAAAGTAACATGATCAAAGGCATAGAACACATGTATGCTATAGATCAATCCAAGTTACACGAATCTAAGACATTTAGCTCACTACGCCACCTGCAAAATGTTTTCTAATCCAACGGCTTGGTGAAGATATCAGCTAGCTGGTTCTCGGGCTAATATGATAAATATCGATATCTCCCTTTTGCTGGTGATCCCTCGGGAAGTGATGCCGGATGTTTATGTGCTTAGTGCGGCTGTGCTCAACAGGATTATCCGCCAAGCGGATTGCACTCATATTGTCACATAGGTGTGGGACTTTGCTCAGATTGTAGCCAAAGTCCCGGAGGGTTTGCCCCATTCAAAGTAGTTGCGCGCAACACTGTCCTGCGGTAACATACTCGGCCTCAACGGTGGATTGAGCAACGGATGTCTATTTCTTGGAACTCCAGGACACCAGGGACCTTCCTAGAAATTGGCATGTCCCTGATGTACTCTTCCTATCAACCTTGCACCCGGCATAATCGGAGTCTGCGTATCCAATTAAGTCAAAGGTAGACCCCTTTGGATACTAGATCCCGAAGCACGACATAGCAACTAAATATCGAAGAATTCGCTTAACGGCCACAAGGTGACATTCCTTGGGGTCAGATTGATATCTAGCACACATGCATACACTAAGCATAATGTGCGGTCTACTAGCACAAAGATAAAGTAATGAACCTATAATGGACCGGTATGCCTTTTGATCAACGGACTTACCTCCTTTGTTGAGGTCAACATGCCCGTCAGTTCCCATAGGTGTCTTCGCGGGCTTGGCGTCCTTCATCCCAAACCTCTTGAGAAGATCTTGAGTGTACTTCGTTTGGGAGATGAAAGTGCCTTCCTTGAGTTGCTTCACTTGGAATCCAAGGAAGTATGTCAACTCGCCCATCATCGACATTTCGAATTTCTGCATCATCACCCTGCTAAACTCCTCACAAGACTTTTGGTTAGTAGAACCAAATATTATGTCATCGACATAAATTTGGCACACAAAGAGATCACCATCACAAGTCTTGGTAAAAAGAGTGGGATCGGCTTTCCCAACCTTGAAAGCATTAGCAATTAGGAAATCTCTAAGGCATTCATACCATGCTCTTGGGGCTTTCTTAAGTCCATAGAGTGTCTTAGAGAGCTTATACACGTTGTTGGGATACCTGTCATCCTCAAAGCCAGGGGGTTGTTCCACGTATACCTCCTCCTTGATTGGCACATTGAGGAAAGCGCTCTTCACGTCCATTTGGAACAGCCTGAAAGAATGGTGAGCGACATAGGCTAACAAAATTTGAATTGACTCTAACCTAGCCACAGGAGCAAAAGTCTCCTCGAAATCCAAACCTGCGACTTGGGCATAACCTTTTGCCACAAGTCGAGCCTTGTTTCTTGTCACTACTCCGTGCTCGTCTTGCTTGTTGCGGAACACCCACTTGGTTCCCACAACATTTTGCTTTGGACGTGGCACCAGGCTCCAGACTTCGTTTCTCTTGAAGTTGTTGAGCTCTTCCTGCATGGCCAACACCAAGTCCAGATCCTGCAAGGCCTCTTCTACCGTGAAAGGCTCAATAGAAGAGACAAACGAGTAATGCTCACAAAAATTAGCTAAGCATGAGCGAGTGGTTACTCCCTTGCTGATGTCACCCAGAATTTGATCGACGAGGTGATGTCTTTGGATCGACGCTCGGACTTGAGTTGGAGGGACCCGTGTAGGGATGAAAACGATTTCGGAATTTTTCGGAATTCCGGAAACCGATTTTGAAATTTTTCGATCGGATTCATCGGTAACGGTATTTTTCGAAAACGGAATCGGTTTTTGGAATTTTCTATCGGAATCGGTATCGGAATCGGCGTGGTGTTTTACCGACCGTTTACATCGGTTACCGGTTTTTGTCGGAAATTACCGGATTTTTGTCTCGGAAATTTCCGGAATTGTGTCTCGGAAATTTTTTCGGAATTTTCCAGTATGTGATTTTTTCGCATCGCCTGTACATCTCTGGATAAGGATTACTTATTTTTGTATTTTTTGGACGCTTTAAGATTTTTTGGGGTTAGATGGTGTTGGAAGGCAGTTGAGATTAACGATTTGGTCTCTCGAACCAATCCACCATTTTCTATGCATATGTTATGTATTAGTAATATATAATGATAGAGAGTCGACAGTCTGTCTTTTCCACACATTAGATTTTAGGGTTTTCCTGTGAGGCTGTGAAAAACCCTTTATGTGAGGAAAAAATATTTCATGAGTAAGCATGTCATATCAACTAAATTGAGTGGATATTGTGAATTGTGAACTTTGAGTCTGTGAACTTGTGATCTTTATGAACTTGTTATACTGTGAACTTGTTATATTGCGAACTTGTGATCTTTGTAAACTTTTTATATTGTAAATTTGTGATCCTTGTGTCGGTGTTTCGAGACCGGGGGGTCCCTCGGGCCGACGAGTGAGTGTCGCCGCGTGCCCCAGCCCAGATGGGTCGAGCGCGAGGGCGAGCGCGAAGGGGGGAAGGAGCGAGGCGGCCGGAGACCGGCGTGAGAGAGGTGGGAATCCCGCGACCTTCGTGTTCGTCCCGCGCCCAGGTCGGGTGCGCTTGCAGTAGGGGGTTACAAGCGTCCACGCGGGAGAGGGAAGCGAGCGGCCCCAAGAGAGCGCCTGTCTCGTCCTCGTCCCCGCGCGGCCAACCCTCTCTAAGAGGGCCCTGGTCCTTCCTTTTATAGGCGTAAGGAGAGGACCCAGGTGTACAATGGGGGTGTAGCAGAGTGCTACGTGTCTAGCGGGGGAGAGCTAGCGCCCTGAGTACATGCCGATGTGGCAGCCGGAGAGATTCTGGCACCCAGCTGGTGTGATGTCGTGGCCGTCGGAGGAGCGACGGAGTCTGGCGGAGGGACAGCTGTCAGAGCGGTTGGGTCCTTGCTGACGTCCTCTTGCTTTCGTAAGGGGGTTGAGAGCCGCCGTCGTCACAGAGTATGTGGGGCGCCATCATTACCTATCTGGCGGAGCTAGCCAGATGGGACACCAGTTTTGTTCCCTGCGGCCCGACTCAGCTCGGGGTAGGGCGATGATGGCGCCTCCTGTTGACATGGCTGGCCTGCACCCTAGGTCGGGCGATGCGGAGGCTCCTCCGAAGCCGAGGTCGAGTCTGTCTTCCATGGCCGAGGCCGAGTCCGAGCCCCTGGGTCGGGCGAGGCGGAGGTCGTCGACAGAGGCCAAGGCGGAGTCCGAGCCCTGGGGTCGGGCGAAGCGGAGTTCGTCGTCTTCTGGGACTTAGCCCGAGTCCGAGCCCTGGGTCGGGCGGAGCGGAGTTCGCCGTCTTCCGGGACTTAGCCCGAGTCCGACCCTGGGTCGGGCGGAGCGGAGTCCGCCGTCTTCCGGGACTTAGCCTGAGTCCGAGCCCTGGGTCGGGCGGAGCGGAGTTCGCCGTCTTCCGGGACTTAGCCCGAGTCCGAGCCCTGGGTCGGGCGGAGCGGAGTTCGCCGTCTTCCGGGACTTAGCCCGAGTCCGAGCCCTGTGTCGGGCGGAGCGGAGTTTTCCTATGGTGCCTTCGGCAGGGCCTGACTGCCTGTCAGCCTCACTCTGTCAAGTGGCACCACAGTCAGTGTGGCGCAGGCGGCGCTGCCCTTCTGTCAGGCCGGTCAGTGGAGCGGCGAAGTGACGGCGGTCACTTCGGCTCTGCCGGGGGGCGTGCGTCAGGATAAAGGTGTCAGGCCACCTTTGCGTTAAATGCTCCTGCGATTTGGTCGGTCGGTGCGGCGATTTAGTCAGGGCTGCTTCTTAGCGAAGGCAGGGCCTTGGGCGAGCCGGAAATACGTTCGCCGTCGGAGGGGGACCTCGGGCGAGACGGAAATCCTCCGGGGTCAGCTGCCCTTGTCCGAGGCCAGGCTCGGGCGAGGCATGATCGAGTCACTCGAATGGACTGATCCCTGACATAATCGCACCCATCAGGCCTTTGCAGCTTTATGTTGATGGGGGTTACCAGCTAAGAATTAGGAGTCTTGAGGGTACCCCTAATTATGGTCCCCGACAGTAGCCCCCGAGCCTCGAAGGGAGTGTTAGCACTCGCTTGGAGGCTTTCGTCGCACTTTTTTGCAAGGGGACCAGCCTTTCTCGGTTGCATTTTGTTCCGGTGGGTGCGCGCGAGCGCACCCGCCGGGTGTAGCCCCCGAGGCCTCGGAGGAGTGGTTTCACTCCTTCGAGGTCTTAATGCCTCGCGTAATGCTTCGGCTGGTCTGGTTGTTCCCTCATGCAAACTGGCCGTAGCCCGGGTGTACGGTCGGGGCCCAAGTTCTCGGGCTGGTATGTTGACGCTGTCAACGGTTCGGCCGGAGCCGGGTTTGCGAGAGGAGCCCCCGAGCCTCCGCACAGGGCGAGAGGGCGATCAGGGATAGACTCAGCTTTTTTACATACGCCCCTGCGTCGCCTTTCCGCAAGGAGGAGGGGGGAGAGCGCCATGTTGCCCTCGATGGGCGCCAAACATGGTGTCTCCGGTGAGCTGCAAGCGGGTAATCCGAGTGGACGTCCGTGCCCCGTTCGTTAGGGGTCGGCTAGGGGCCCAGAGGCACGCCCAAAAGTACCTGCGGGTGATCTGCCGGACCCGGTCCCCTGGCGACGGGGTCCGAGGGCTCGATGCCTCCCTCTGATGGGATTCCGTTACAAGATCGCTCCCGCTGGTCTCGGAAATGTCCTAGGGTACCTCGGGAGCGCAGCCCGAGCCTTGGTTATGTATCGAACGTACCCATGGTCATCCCTCACTCGGCGTCTGAGGCGGCTGTGAACCCTTCGGGGGCCAGCCTTCGAACCCCTGATCAGTAATGGGCGCGGAGCCCGAGTAGCCTGAGGCGGCCGTGGAACCCTTCAGGGGGCCGGCCTTCGAACCTCTGACCAGTAGTGGGTGTAGGGCCCACGCGATCTGAGGTGGCTGTTGAACCCTTCGGGGGGCCAGCCTTCGAACCTCTGATCAGTAAGGAGGATCGGAGCCTGGTTCCTTCACGGGGAAGGATCCTTTTCGGGGTATCCCCCTTTCCCGGTCCCTGTTGCAAGAGATAGAGAAAGAGGAAAAAAGGAAAAGGATACGAGATCGAACGACGTGGCGTACCTTTTTTGGCGCGGTTATTACGGCGAAGGCGAAGCGTCGCCCGCTGCTCCTGCCAGAAGCGCCGCCTGTCCCACCGCGGAGTTAATGCGACGGGGCGAGTGGTTGGCGGGGCGGCCGTTGCGCGTGCGCGAGCCGTTCGAGGAACGGCTGTTTCGCTTCGCGTTTTTTGAATCCCGCATCCGGTCCGGGCGGAACGTTGGAAACGGTCTCGCCTTGGTCTTTATATACCTGGGAGAGGGTCTGGTGACGGTTCTTTGCTCCGCTTCCTGCCTCCCTCTTAGGTTTTCGCAACCCGAGAGACTTTAGCCAGAGAAGAGAAAACCGCCCTTCCTGCCCCTTGCGCCGCCATCCCTTCCGCTCGGTGATGGCTGACCGGGTGACCATCATCTCGCCGTGCGATCCATGGCCCTTTTCCACGGTGACGGCGAGCGATCTGGAGGATCTGGTCGGCGAGGGTTTGCTTCGCCCTCTAACCGATGAGCAGCGACCGGAATGGATTCCTCCCGTGGGCGGAGCCGCTCCATCCCCACCGCCGGGGTACATCGTGAGCTTCGTCTCCTTCCACGAGCGGGGATTCGGTGTGCCGGCGGGCCGCTTTATGCGGGCGATCCTGTACCACTATGGGGTGGAGTTGCACAACCTCACCCCCAACTCCATCTCGCAGGCCGCTATCTTCGTAGCGGTGTGCGAGGGGTATTTGGGGATCGCCCCCCATTGGGATTTGTGGACCCATCTCTTTTTCGCGGAGCTTTTTGCCTCGTCGACGGGGGAGAGGAAAGTCCGCGCAGCGGTGCGGGCCGGCGGCTGCACCCTCCTGCTGAGGCAATCGCGGGCGTCGCAGTATATTCCTGCCATCCTCGCGTCCTCGAACAAGGGGTGGCAGCGCCGGTGGTTCTACCTCCGGAACGACGACGAGTTGCTCCCGCCGTTCTCCCAGCGAGTAGTCACCACCGCCACCGACGCTTGGCGCCACGGGACCCCGCACGAAAGACAGAAGAACCTCGAACCCCTTCTCCAGGCCTTGGAGGCGTTGCGGAAGGGGGGACTCACCGCTGCGGGAGTGATTGCCGCCATCCACCGTCGGAGGGTGCTTCCCTTGGCGGAGCGACGACCGTCGCTTTGGGAGATGACCCCGGAGGCTGACTGGGAGGGCTCGCGGATGTCCCCTGATCCTCTTCCCTTCGACGCCCTCCAATGGCGGGTGTCCGTCGCGTTGGGGAAGCCGGACCCCCACGCCTTCTCCCAGCTTTTGATGCGCCCCGACCAAGGGTGCGTGACTCTGGTGAGTGTTCGCTCCTTCCTTCTTCATACATTGGGTTGCTCCTGGTTCTTACGATCGGGGTTTTTCCCCCCTTCTTCAGGAGGTGGGGTGGCACAAGCCTTCCCTGCCACGGGTCCCACAGGATGCGGTGGACCGAGCGGCGCGGCGGGTCGCCGCGGAGGAGAAGAAGAGGAAGAAGGACGCGGAGAAGGCCCGGGCCCGTGAGCGGAGGCGGGCTCGAGACGCCTTGGAAAAGCTCCGTCGCCAGCAGGAGAAGGAGGGACTCCCGAGGGAGCCGTCGCCGGAAACGCCCGACGACGACGACGACGATGATGATGACGAGGAGGACGACATGGCCGCCCGTCTTGGCCTCAGCCCCGGCTTGGGGTTTGGCCAGGAGCCGTCGAGCCAGCGCCCGAGCGGGCTGACGCCGTCAGTCCCCGGAGTCAGGGCGTCGGGGTCCCAGCCCGAGGCGCGGGGGCAACCCGAGAGGGCACCTGACCCCTCGGCTGGAGGAGCTGAGGTGACTCCGGGGGGCCAGGCCAGGGCGTCTGCTCCCCGAGAGCCGCCGCTCGCGCCGGCAGCGCAGGGAGGTGACCCTCAAGTCACTGTGACAGTGCCTGGGCAATCTGCTCCCCGGGCGTCCAAAGCAAGGGTGGTGTCGAAGTTGCCGGCGAAGCGGACCTCGGCGGCTGTTCCGGGAGCCGGGATCCAAGAGACTTCCCCCCAGGCACGGTGGATCATGGCCCGGAGCGGGTAAGTATCTCGGAATGTCTTCGTCCTGGCTTTCCATTCATATGTCCCGGCTGTGATTTTTCTTTTTCCCTCAGCAAGCAAAGCCATGGCCTGACCGACCTGGCACCCCGGAAGGCCCTTAAGACGGCGCCGGCCTGTGCGGCCAGCGCCGCTCCGAGCCTTGCCGTTTAGCCGACCTTCTCGCAAGGCGTTCCACCGCAGGGGGCTCGGGCGGCACCTGTCGCTGTGGAGCAGGTTCCCGAGGCTGGCTCTTCTGCCGAGGCGGCCATCATGATAGGGGAGGCGGCTGACGCTGACGTGGTCCCGAGCCCACCGGACGTGCCGGCCATGCCGGCGCCTGCTGCTACCAAAGTCGCCGCCGTCCCAGTCGGAGAGCGACCGGTTGCTGCCGGCGTCGAGACGGCTGATGCGTCGGCGCCCGGTGCCTCGGAAGAGGTGGGCGTGGAGGCACGATCCGTCCCGCCGGGCAGCAGCCTCATCGCTGTGCGGCGGAGCCCCGAGGTCCGGCGCCAGTTGCTCCGGTTCCGGACCCGCGAGGCCTCGGACCCCGTCTTCATTCTCGACGATGAACAGGAGGACCAGTCCTGGGATGAGCTCCGCGAGTGTGCTGAAGCAACGGTGGGGTCGCTCCGGTCGTCGCTGGAGGTTTTCTGCAGGGACGTCCCCAAAATCCTTCAGGTAACGGTTTCAGGCATACCTTTTCTTTTCTGTGACCGAGGCGTTCTTCGTGACGCCCCGTTTCCTTCCCCCAGGATCTGACGGATCGGAGCGCCGCCAAGTCGTCGTTCATCCGCCGCGAGGTCGATGTCTGGGGCTCGCTGCGATCCCTGAGGACCTCGCTCGCCGGGGCTACTGCGCGCCTTTCTCAGCAGGGTGCCGAGGTAGCGGACCTCCAGTTGCTCTGCACTGACCTAAGAGCCGAGGCGGCAGCGGCGCGCGCGGAGGCGGCCGCGGCGCGTGCAGAGGCGCAACGGCAGCGGTCGGAGTTCGTCCAGGTCGTCGAGGAGCGGGACCAATCTCGGGGCCGGGCTGCCGAGGCCGAAAGCCGGGCCGAAACCCTCGCAGCCGACTTAGCTGCAGCCCAGGTCGCGGCCTCGGAGCAGCGTGCCCGAGCCGGAGGTATGCCTTGGCCATCCTTTGTTCTTGTTCTTGTTTGTTTCCTCTGCTTGTGTTTGAGATCTTT
The DNA here is from genome assembly GCF_902167145.1 of Zea mays. NCBI lineage: Eukaryota > Viridiplantae > Streptophyta > Magnoliopsida > Poales > Poaceae > Zea > Zea mays. The sequence goes on from NC_050096.1 coordinate 177,071,186, forward strand.
CTTCTGGCTGTTCGCAGAGCTCGAGTCCGCCCTTGATGAGTCCGCCAAGGCACTTGCCGAGGCGCTTGCCGGGGCTGCCGAGCAGAGGGAGGCCGACCTCGCGGCCATGTCCGAAGCCGTCTCGGACGTTTATCGGATCCTTGGCTCCGGTGACGTCCCCTCAGGAAGCTCCCCTCAAAGCCGCCTTCAAGCCTTGGGTGATCACGCGCGCGGCAGACTCCGCGAGGCGCTACACCACGGCGTCAGGCGGGCCTTCGCTGTGCTCGCTTCCCACTACGTTGTGGACCTGGAGCGGGTTAGTGAGGGGTATTGTCTTCCTGACGAAGACGAAGCTGCCCTGGCAGAAGTCCAGCGGCTCGACGCGGTCGCCGCGGGTCCGAGCGCAGTGCTGGCGACCACCTTTGAGGCGGAGATCCTCCCCCCTGCGCCGTCGCTGGAAGCCGAGATGGACCTTACCGAAGGCGGGGACGGAGTTGAAGGCGCGGCTCCTTCCCAAGGCGACGCCTAACTCTGTTGGAACAGTTTCTGTTGGATGCGCGTGTGTCTTCCTGCGGCCGCTGAGGCCTGAACACTTTGTTTTCATTGCATGAAGTCGTACTCTTCTTCCTTTTATTTTGCGTGTCCGGCTTTGCCTGTCAATAATAGGGTGGCTTCCCGAGTAGGGGTCATTTTTCGTGGCGGGTGATGAGTGAGGTGTCCCTAACCCGGAGGCATAGGAGTTCCTCGGCTCAGTCGGCCTTGCCACTTACATGCACCCACGTTCGCTCCTTGGGGCCCTGCTTCTGACATAGCCGGGAGAACGCAAAAGCCTTTTTGATCGAAATTTTTGGATGCGGAGAGGTACACCCAATCTTGACGCAGAGGGGTTCCCCTTTTAGCCCCCAAGGGAGGGTCGGGCTCTGCCGAGGCGAGGCCGACCCTTCCTTGACGACTGAGGCTTGTGTGGGAGCGAGGTATACGAACAGCTTGAAAACATCTTAAGGGTAGAAGCGACGTAGCTGTCGGATGTTCCAAGCGTTGCCGTAGACCTCGCCTTGACCGCCGGCTAGCTTGTACGTTCCAAGCTCCAGAACGTCGGCGATGACAAGCGGCCTTTCCCGGGGGTGCGTGTAGCCCCCGGGTGCCCCCAGCAAGGGCTCGGGGTGCTGTGCGATGGTCGGGATCTTCTCCGGGTTGGCTTCGATGCCTCGCTTGGAGATGATGAACCCCAAGACCATGCCCTGGGGCACCCCGAGGACCCACCTTTCAGGGTTGAGCTTGACGCTTTTTCGCTTCTTTTAGCTTGTGGATCTCCTCGCCAATCGCTCTACGCTTCTCCTCGTTGAATCGACGCAGAGGCTATTTGACGGGTCGGGCTCCGGCCCGAATATCCAGCGAGTGTTCGGCGACATCCCTTGGTATGCCGGGCATGTCCGAGGGACTCCACGCGAAGACGTCGGTGCTCGCGTGGAGAAAGTCGACGAGCACTGCTTCCTATTTGGGATCGAGCCCGGAGCCAATCCGGATTTGCTTGGAGACGTCGCCGCTGGGGTCGAGGGGGACGGTTTTAACCGTCTCCACTGGCTCGAAGTTGCCGGCATGACGCTTCACATCTGGCACCTCTTTGGAGAGGCTTTCCAGGTCGGCGATGAGGGCCTCGGACTCGGCGAGGGCCTCGGCGTACTCCACGCACTCCACGTCGCATTCGAACGCGTGTTTGTACGTGGGGCCGACGGTGATGACCCCGTTGGGGCCCAGCATCTTGAGCTTCAGGTAGGTGTAGTTGGGGACGGCCATGAACTTCGCGTAGCATGGTCTTCCCAGTACCGCGTGGTAGGTTCCTCGGAACCCGACCACCTCGAACGTCAGGGTCTCCCTTCGGAAGTTGGAGGGCGTTCCGAGGCAGACGGGAAGGTCGAGTCGTCCGAGGGGCTGGACGCGCTTCTCGGGAATGATCCCATGAAAGGGCGCAGCGCCTGCTCGGACGGAGGATAGATCGACGCGCAGGAGCCCGAGGGTCTCGGCGTAGATGATATTGAGGCTGCTGCCCCCGTCCATAAGGACCTTGGTGAGCCTGACGTCGCCGACGACGGGGTCGACGACGAGCGGGTATTTCCCCGGGCTCGGCACGTGGTCGGGGTGGTCTGCTTGGTCGAAGGTGATGGGCTTGTCGGACCAGTCTAGGTAGACTGGTGCCGCCACCTTCACCGAGCAGACCTCCCGGTGCTCTTGCTTGCGATGCCGAGCCGAGGCATTCGCCGCATGCCCACCGTAGATCATGAAGCAGTCGCGGACCTCGGGGAACTCTCCTGCTTGGTGATCTTCCTTCTTGTCGTCGTCGCAGGCCCTGCCACCCTCCGCGGGTGGCCCGGCCCTGTGGAAGTGGCGCCGAAGCATGACGCACTCCTCAAGGGTGTGCTTGACGGGCCCCTGATGATAGGGGCACGACTCCTTGAGCATCTTGTCGAAGAGGTTGGCACCTCCGGGGGGCTTCCGAGGGTTCTTGTACTCGGCGGCGGCGACAAGGTCCGCGTCGGCGGCGGCGCGTTTCGCTTGCGACTTCTTCTTGCCTTTCTTCTTGGCGCCGCGCTAAGTAGACGCCTCGGGAGCATCTTCCGATGGGCGGCCCTGGGGCTGCTTGTCCTTTTGGAAGATAGCCTCGACCGCCTCCTGGCCAGAGGCGAACTTGGTGGCGATGTCCATCAGCTCGCTCGCCCTGGTGGGGGTCTTGCGACCCAACTTGCTCACCAGGTCGCGGCAGGTGGTGCCGGCAAGGAACGCGCCGATGACATCCGAGTCGGTGATGTTGGGCAGCTCGGTGCGCTGCTTCGAGAATCGCCGGATGTAGTCCCGGAGAGACTCTCCTGGCTGCTGCCGGCAGCTTCGGAGGTCCCAGGAATTCCCGGGGCGCACATACATGCCCTGGAAATTGCCGGCGAAGGCTTGGACCAGGTCATCCCAGTTGGAGATCTGCCCCGGAGGCAGGTGCTCCAACCAGGCGCGAGCGGTGTCGGAGAGGAACAGGGGGAGGTTGCGGATGATGAGGTTGTCGTCATCCGTTCCACCCAGCTGGTAGGCCAGGCGGTAGTCCGCGAGCCACAGTTCCGGTCTCGTCTCCCCCGAGTACTTTGTGATAGTAGTCGGGGGTCGGAACCGGGCCGGGAACGGTGCCCGTCGGATGGCCCGGCTGAAGGCCTGCGGACCGGGTGGCTCGGGTGAGGGACTCCGATCCTCCCCGCTGTCGTAGCGTCCCCCACGCCTAGGGTGGTAGCCTCGGCGCATCCTCTCATCGAGGTGGGCCCGACGGTCGCGGTGATGGTGCTCGTTGCCGAGGTGGCCCGGGGCCACAGGCGCGGTGTTGCGCGTGCGCCCGGTGTAGACCGAGGCTTCCCGCATGAATCGGGAAGTCGCGGCATGAGGTTCCGAGGGGTATCCCTGCCTTCGGAAGGCAGAGCTCTCGGCCCGTCGGACCGCAGCGCCTTCCAGGAGATTCTTGAGCTCCCCCTGGATTCGCCGACCCTCGGTGGTTGATGGCTCCAGCATCGCGCGGAGAAGCATCGCTGCTGTAGCCAGGTTCTGACCGACCCCACTGGATGCGGGTGGCGGCCTGACCCTGACGTCGTCGGCGACGCGGTGCTGGAGACCCTGGGGCAGGTGACGTATTTCTCCGGCCGGGGGTTGGCCTGCCCATGCCTGCCCGACGTCCCGGCGGATTGGCTCAAGCGCTCCTGCTCCCTCGTCGAACCTGGCCTGTGCCCCGCGGACTTGCTCGAGCCGTGGGTCGTGACCCCCCGCCGGAACGGGGACCACAGCTAGCTCCCGTGGGATGTCAGCGCGAGGCACTGGCCTAGGGAGATCACCATCCTTCGGCATGCCGAGATGATTGCCTTCGGAGGGACCCCTAGATCGACGTGGAAACATTCGCGGCTTGGGCCGCAGTCCTCGTCGTCGAGGCTGCGGCTGCCGTCGGAACAGTCGGAGAGGCAGTAGTCACATGCGGTCATGAAGTCCCGCATGGCACTGGGGTTGCCAAGTCCAGAGAAATCCCAACAGATGCTGGGGTCGTTGTCTTCCTCAGACCCAGAGGGCCCATAGGTCGAGACGTCCGTCAGCCGGTCCCAAGGCGACCGCATGTGAAACCCCAGAGGGTTTGAACTCGCCTCTACGAGAGTGCCCGCCAAAGCAGGGTCGATAGGCGGGTTGAGGCTGAAACCAAATGACGTAGGATGGGAATCGGTCGGTTCCTTTTGGTCGACGAGCGGCGATGAAGTCACGTCGGGGACTGACTGCACCGTCGTCTCAGGTACGAGGGTGACGCCCAGCAAGCTTTCCGCGAGCGTGCTGGCGTCGTCCGCTTGCTCGGGATTGGCGTGTCGCGGGGAGACGGCGCTCGCCTTCGTCTCAAACACGAGGTCGATGCCCGACGCGCCCCCCGTTGGGGCGCTGGGGCCGTCGACTCGCTCGACAGCCGACGAGGCGCGGCCTCCCGCTTGGCCTTGGTTGCTCCGCCTCCTCCTCCGTTGGCGGGGGAGAGGACAGGGCGAGCTCGAATGTTGTTCTTTCACCACGCGGGGAAGACGTCGTCGATTCCGCCGCCGGCGGGCGGGCTGTCGGCCGCCATTGTCGTTGTCGCGCGGCGGTGGAGGGAGTACCGTGTTGTAGCTGCCGTCGAAGGACATGAACTCAAGACTCCCGAAACGGAGCACCGTCCCGGGTCGGAGAGGTTGCTGGAGACTGCCCATCTGGAGCTTGACGGGAAGCTGTTCGTCAACACGCAGCAGGCCCCTACCTGGCGCGCCAACTGTCGGCGTTTCGAGACCGGGGGGTCCCTCGGGCCGACGAGTGAGTGTCGCCGCGTGCCCCAGCCCAGATGGGTCGAGCGCGAGGGCGAGCGCGAAGGGGGGAAGGAGCGAGGCGGCCGGAGACCGACGTGAGAGAGGTGGGAATCCCGCGGCCTTCGTGTTCGTCCCGCGCCCAGGTCGGGTGCGCTTGTAGTAGGGGGTTACAAGCGTCCACGCGGGAGAGGGAAGCGAGCGGCCCCAAGAGAGCGCCTGTCTCGTCCTCGTCCCCGCGCGGCCATCCCTCTCTAAGAGGGCCCCGGTCCTTCCTTTTATAGGCGTAAGGAGAGGACCCAGGTGTACAATGGGGGTGTAGCAGAGTGCTACGTGTCTAGCGGGGGAGAGCTAGCGCCCTGAGTACATGCCGATGTGGCAGCCGGAGAGATTCTGGCACCCAACTGGTGTGATGTCGTGGCCGTCGGAGGAACGACGGAGTCTGGCGGAGGGACAGCTGTCGGAGCGGTTGGGTCCTTGCTGACGTCCTCTTGCTTCCGTAAGGGGGCTGAGAGCCGCCGTCGTCACAGAGTATGCGGGGCGCCATCATTGCCTATCTGGCGGAGCTAGCCAGATGGGACACCGGTTTTGTTCCCTGCGGCCCGACTCAGCTCGGGGTAGGGTGATGATGGCGCCTCCTGTTGACGTGGCTGGCCTGCACCCTAGGTCGGGCGATGCTAAGGCTCCTCTGAAGCCGAGGTCGAGTCTGTCTTCCATGGCCGAGGCCGAGTCCGAGCCCCTGGGTCGGGCGAGGCGGAGGTCGTCGGCAGAGGCCAGGGCGGAGTCCGAGCCCTGGGGTCGGGCGAAGCGGAGTTCGTCGTCTTCTGGGACTTAGCCCGAGTCCGAGCCCTGGGTCGGGCGGAGCGGAGTTCGCCGTCTTCCGGGACTTAGCCCGAGTCCGAGCCCTGGGTCGGGCGGAGCGGAGTCCGCCGTCTTCCGGGACTTAGCCCGAGTCCGAGCCCTGGGTCGGGCGGAGCGGAGTTCGCCGTCTTCCGGGACTTAGCCCGAGTCCGAGCCCTGGGTCGGGCGGAGCGGAGTCCGCCGTCTTCCGGGACTTAGCCCGAGTCCGAGCCCTGGGTCGGGCGGAGCGGAGTTCGCCGTCTTCCGGGACTTAGCCTGAGTCCGAGCCCTGGGTCGGGCGGAGCAGAGTTCGCCGTCTTCCGGGACTTAGCCCGAGTCCGAGCCCTGGGTCGGGCAGAGCGGAGTTTTCCTATGGTGCCTTCGGCAGGGCCTGACTGCCTGTCAGCCTCACTCTGTCAAGTGGCACCGCAGTCGGTGTGGCGCAGGCGGCGCTGCCCTTCTGTCAGGCCGGTCAGTGGAGCGGCGAAGTGACGACGGTCACTTCGGCTCTGCCGGGGGGCGTGCGTCAGGATAAAGGTGTCAGGCCACCTTTGCGTTAAATGCTCCTGCGATTTGGTCGGTCGGTGCGGCGATTTAGTCAGGGTTGCTTCTTAGCGAAGGCAGGGCCTCGGGCGAGCCGGAAATACGTTCGCCGTCGGAGGGGGACCTCGGGTGAGACGGAAATCCTCCAGGGTCGGCTGACCTTGTCCGAGGCCAGGCTCGGGCGAGGCATGATCGAGTCACTCGAATGGACTGATCCCTGACTTAATCGCACCCATCAGGCCTTTGCAGCTTTATGCTGATGGGGGTTACCAGCTGAGAATTAGGAGTCTTGAGGGTACCCCTAATTATGGTCCCCGACACCTTGTGAACTTGTTATATTGTGAACTTGTGGTATTTATGATCTTTTGTCAATTTTGTTTTATTGTGAAGTTTAATATGTTTACCGATCGTATTTTAGATTTCGACCGTTACCGGTGTATTTTCCGCATCGAACTTTCGTTTTTGATGTTTCCGAAATACCGATATCGTTTCCGTTTCCGGAATTACCGTTTTCGATTTTGTTTCCGATAAAAAAATATGAAAACGGTAATGATTTTAGTGTTTACCGACCGTTTCCGACCGTTTTCATCCCTAGACCCGTGTGCTTCTTCCTCCATCACTTGATCTTCCTGTGCTCCCCCTTGATCACGCTCCTCTTCTTGAGGTACCTGTTTGTCGGGGACCATAACTAGGGGTACCCCCAAGACTCCTAATCTCAGCTGGTAACCCCCATCAGCACAAAGCTGCAAAGGCCTGATGGGCGCAATTCAGGTCAAGGCTCCGTCCACTCAAGGGACACAATCTCGCCTCGCCCGAGCCCAGCCTCGGGCAAAGATAGCCGACCCAGGAGGATTCACGTCTCGCCTGAGGGTCTCCTCAAGCAACGGGCACATCTTTGACTCGCCCGAGGCCCAGCTCGGGCAGGCTTCGTGGAGAAGCAACCTTGGCCAGATCGCCTCGCCAACCGACCGGATCGCAGGAGCATTCAATGCAAGGATCGCCTGACACCTTATCCTGACGCGCGCTCCTGAGTCGACAGAGCCGAAGTGACCGCAGTCACTTCGCCCCTCCACTGGCTGACCTAACAGGAAAATAGCGCCACCTGCGCTGCTCCGACTGCTGTGCCACCCGTCAGGGTGAGGCTGACAGCCGCCAAGTCCGGCCTCAGGCGCCATAGGAAGCTCCGCCTCGCCCGACCCTAGGGCTCGGACTCAACCTCGACCTCGGACGACGGACTCCGCCTCGCCCGACCCCAGGGCTCGGACTCAACCTCGACCTCGGACGACGCGACCTCGGACGATGGACTCCGCCTCGCCCGACCCCAGGGCTCGGACTCAACCTCGACCTCGGACGACGGACTCCACCTCGCCCGACCCCAGGGCTCGGACTCAACCTCGACCTCGGACGACGGTCTCCGCCTCGCCCGACCCCAGGGCTCGGACTCAGCCTCGACCTCGGAGGAGCCTCCACCTCGCCCGACCTTGGGCTCAGACCGACCACACCGCAGGGGGGTACATCATTACCCTACCCCTAGCTAGCTCAGGCTACGGGGAACAAGACCGGCGTCCCATCTGGCTCGTCCCGGTAAAACAAGTAATGATGGCACCCAGCATGCTCCATGACGACGGCGGTTCTCAGCCCCCTACGGAAGCAAGGAGACGTCAGCAAGGACCCGATAGCTCCGACAACTGTGCTCCTACAGGGCTCAAGCGCTCCCCCGACGACCACGACATCACATGAACAGGGCGCCAAAACCTCTCCGACAGCCACGTCGGCATGTACATAGGACTCTGGCTTCCCTCTGCTAGACACGTTAGCACATTGCTACACCCCCATTGTACACCTGGGCCTTCTCCTTACATCTATAAAAGGAAGGTCCAGGGCCCTCGTATGAGAAGGTGGCCGCGCGGGAGAACGGGCTGACGCACAAGGCTCTCGCTCCCTCTCTCTCCCTCGCGAACGCTTGTAACCCCCTACTGCAAGCGTATCCGCCCTGGGCACAGGACAACACGAGGCCACAGTTTCCCTTACTGTTTTCCCCCTTGTGTTCCGTCTCGCGCCGACCTATCTGAGCTGGGACACGCAGCGACAATTTACTCGTCAGTCCAGGGACCCCCCAGGGTCGAAACGCCGACAGTTGGCGTGCCAGGTAGGGGCTTGCTGCGTGTTGACGAACAGCTTCCCGTCAATCTCCAGATGGGTAGTCTCCAGCAACCTCTCCAACCCGGGACGATGCTCCGTTTCAGGAGTCTTGAGTTCATGTCCCTCGACGGCAGCTACGACATGATACTCCTTCCTCCGCCGCGCGACAACGACAATGGCGACCGTCAACCCGCCCACCGGCGGCGGAATCGACGACGTCTTCCCCGCGTGGCGGAAGAGCAACATCCGGGTCTGTCCCGTCACCTTCCCCGCCGACGGAGGAGGAGGCGGGGCAGGCATGGCCAAGCAGGAGGCGGCACCTCGTCGGCTGTCGAGCGAGTCGACGGCGCCGGTGCCCCAACGGGGGACACATCGGGCGTTGACCTCGCGTCTGAGACGAAGACGAGCGTCGTTTCCCCGCAACACGCCAACCCCAATCAGACGGATGACGCCAGCACGCTCGCGAAGGACTTGCTGGGCGTTAGCCTCGTACCTGAGATAACGGTGCAGTCCGTCCCCGACGCGACTTCGTCACTATCCGTCGATCAAGAGGTACCGTCCGTTTTTCATCCTGTGCCTTTTAGATTCAGCTTCGACTCACCAAGCGACCCCGCTTCGGTGGATGCTTTCATAAAGGCATATCCGAACCTTCCGGGGTATCACATGTGGTCAACCTGGGACCGGCTGACGGCCGTCTCGACCTACGGGCCCCCGGGTTCCGAGGAAGATGACGAGCCCGACTCTGGTTGGGATTTCTCCGGGCTCGATAACCCCAGTGCCATGCGGGACTTCATGACCGCATGTGACTACTGCCTCTCCGATTGCTCCGATGATGGCCACAGCCTTGACGACGAGGACTGTGGCCCAAGTCGCGAATGTTTCCACGTCGATCTAGGGGGTCTCGACGAAGGCAACCACCTTGGTATGCCGGAGGACGGCGATCCCCCTAGGCATGCGCCTCGCGTTGACATCCTTCGGGAGCTAGCTGTGGTCCCAGTCCCTGCGGGGGGTCAGGACGCACAGCTCGAGCAAATCCGCGAGATGCAGGCCAGGCTCGACGAGGAAGCAGGACAACTTGTGCAGCTTCGGCAAAATACCGGGCAGGAGTGGGCAGGCCGAGCACCGGCCGGAAAAGCGTGTCATCTGGCACAGGACGTCCAGCACCGCATCGCCGATGATGCCAGGGCAAGGCTGCCCCCAGCTTCCAGTGGGGTCGGCCAGAACCTGGCTGCAGCAGCAATACTACTCCGAGCGATGCCGGAACCATCCACCACAAAGGGGCGGCGTATCCAGGGAGAGCTCAAGAATCTCCTGGAGGATGCCGCAGTCCGACGGGCCGAAAGCTCTGCCTCCCGAAGGCAAGGGTACCCCCGGAGCATCGCGCCGCGACTTCCCGATTCATACGGGAAGCCTCAGTCCACACCGGGCGCACGCGAAACATAGCGCCTGCGGCCCCGGGTCGCCTCGGCAATGAGCACCACCGCCGCGACCGTCGAGCCCACCTCGACGAGAAGGTGCGCCGAGTATACCACCCCAGGCGTGGGGACGCTACGACAGCGGGGAGGATCGGAGCCCCTCGCCCGAACCACCCGGTCCGCAAGCTTTCAGCCGGGCCATACGACGAGCGCCGTTCCTGACCCGGTTCCGAACCCCGACTACCAACACCAAGTACTCGGGGGTGACAAGGCCGGAATTGTGGCTCGCGGACTACCGGCTGGCCTGCCAGCTGGGTGGAACGGACGATGACAACCTCATCATCCGCAACCTCCCCCTGTTCCTCTCCGACGCCGCCCGAGCCTGGCTAGAGCATCTGCCTCCTACGCAGATCTCCAACTAGGACGACCTGGTCAAAGCCTTCGCCGGCAACTTCCAGGGCACATACGTGCGCCCTAGGAACTCTTGGGATCTCCGAAGCTGTCGCCAGCAGCCGGGAGAGTCCCTGCGGGACTACATTCGGCGATTTTCGAAGCAGCGCACCGAGCTGCCCAACATCACCGACTCGGATGTCATCGGCGCGTTCCTCGCTGGCACCACTTGCCGCGACTTGGTGAGCAAGCTGGGTCACAAGACTCCCACCAGGGCGAGCGAGCTGATGGACATCGCCACCAAGTTCGCCTCTAGTCAGGAGGCGGTCGAGGCCATCTTCCAGAAGGACAAGCAGCCTCAGGGGCGCCAGCCGGAAGACGCCCCTGAGGCGTCCGCACAGCGCGGCGCGAGGAAGAAGGGCAAGAAGAAGTCGCAAGCGAAACGCGACGTCGCCGACGCAGACCTTGTCGCCGCCGCCGAGCACAGGAACCCTCGGAAGCCTCCCGGAGGCGCCAACCTGTTCGACAAGATGCTCAAGGAGCCGTGCCCCTATCATCAGGGTCCCGTCAAGCACACCCTTGAGGAGTGTGTCATGCTTCGGCGCTACTTCCACAAGGCCGGGCCCCCGGCGGAAGGTGACAGAGCCCACAACAACGACAAGAAGGAGGATCACAAGGCAGAGGAGTTCCCCGAGGTCCACGACTGCTTCATGATCTACGGTGGGCAAGTGGCGAATGCCTCGGCTCGGCACCGCAAGCAAGAGCGCCGGGAGGTCTGCTCGGTGAAGGTGGCGGCGCCAGTCTACCTAGACTGGTCCGACAAGCCCATCACCTTTGACCAGGGCGACCACCCCGACCACGTGCCAAGCCCGGGGAAGTACCCGCTCGTTGTCGACCCCGTCATCGGCAACGTCAGGCTTACCAAGGTCCTCATGGACGGAGGCAGCAGCCTCAACATCATCTACACCGAGACCCTCGGGCTCCTGCAGATCGATCTGTCCACGATCCGGGCCGGCGCGGCGCCCTTTCACGGGATCATCCCCGGGAAACACGTCCAACCCCTTGGGCAACTCGATCTGCCCGTCTGCTTCGGGACTCCCTACAACTTCCGAAAGGAAACCCTCACGTTCGAGGTGGTCAGGTTCCGAGGAACCTACCACGCAAACGTCGACTTTCTCCGCGCAAACGTCGAGGTTTTTGCGTGGAGTCCCTTGGACATGCCTGGCATACCGAGGGATGTCGCCGAGCACTCGCTGGATATCCGAGCTGGAGCCCGACCCGTGAAGCAGCCTCTGCGCCGATTCGACAAAGAAAAGCGCAGAGCCATAGGCGAGGAGATCCACAAGCTGATGGCTGTAGGGTTCATCAAAGAGGTATTCCATCCCGAATGGCTAGCCAACCCTGTGCTTGTGAGAAAGAAAGGCGGGAAATGGCGGATGTGTGTAGACTACACTGGTCTAAACAAAGCATGTCCGAAGGTTCCCTACCCTCTGCCTCGCATCGATCAAATCATGGATTCCACTGCTGGATGCGAAACCCCGTCGTTCCTCGATGCCTACTCAGGGTATCACCAAATCAGGATGAAAGAGTCCGACCAGCTCGTGACTTCTTTCATCACACCTTTTGGCATGTACTGCTACGTTACTATGCCATTCGGTTTGAGGAATGCGGGTGCGACATACCAAAGGTGCATGAACCACATGTTCGGAGAGCACATTGGTCGAACGGTTGAGGCTTACGTCGATGACATCGTAGTCAAGACGAGGAAAGCCTCCGACCTCCTCTCCGACCTCGAAACGACATTCAAGTGTCTCAAGGCGAAAGGGCGTAAAACTCAATCCCGAGAAGTGTGTCTTCGGAGTCCCCCGAGGCATGCTCCTGGGGTTCATCGTCTCCGAGCGGATCATCGAGGCCAACCCGGAGAAAATCGCGGCCATCACCAACATGGGGCCCATCAAGGACTTGAAAGGAGTACAAAGGGTCATGGGATGCCTTGCGGCTTTGAGCCGTTTCATCTCGCGCCTCGGCGAAAGAGGCCTACCTCTGTACCGCCTCTTAAGGAAGACCGAGCGCTTCACTTGGACCCCCGAGGCCGAGGAAGCCCTCGGGAACCTAAAGGCGCTCCTTACAAACGCACCCATCTTGGTGCCCCCCGCTGCCAGAGAAGCCCTCTTGATCTACGTCGCCGCTACCACTCAGGTGGTCAGCGCCGCGATCATGGTCGAGAGACGAGAAGAGGGGCATGCATTGCCCGTCCAGAGGCCGGTCTACTTCATCAGTGAGGTACTGTCCGAGACCAAAATCCGCTACCCGCAAATTCAGAAGCTACTGTACGCGGTAATTCTGGCGCGGCGAAAGTTGCGACACTACTTCGAGTCTCATCCGGTGACTGTAGTGTCATCCTTCCCCCTGGGGGAGATCATCCAGTGCCGAGAGGCCTCGGGTAGGATTGCAAAGTGGGCGGTGGAGATCATGGGCGAGACAATCTCGTTCGCCCCTCGGAAGGCCATCAAGTCCCAAGTCCTGGCGAACTTTGTGGCTGAATGGGTCGACGCCTAGCTTCTAGAAGCTCCGATCCAACCGGAACTCTGGACCATGTTTTTTGACGGGTCATTGATGAAAACAGGAGCGGGCGCGGGCCTGCTCTTCATCTCACCCCACGGGAAGCACCTCTGCTACGTGCTGCGCCTCCATTTCCCGGCGTCCAACAACGTGGCCGAGTACGAGGCTCTGGTTAACGGGTTGCGCATCGCCATCGATCTAGGGGTTCGACGCCTCGACGCTCGTGGCGACTCGCAGCTTGTCATCGACCAAGTCATGAAGAACTCCTATTGCCACGACCCGAAGATGGAAGCCTACTGCAACGAAGTTCGGCGCCTGGAGGACAAGTTCTACGGGCTCGAGCTCAACCACATCGCTCGACGATACAACGAGACTGCGGACGAGCTGGCTAAGATAGCCTCGGGGCGGACAACGGTTCCTCCGGACGTCTTCTCCCGAGACCTACATCAACCCTCAGTCAAGACCGACGACACGCCCAAGCTCGAGAAGGTCTCGGCCCTGCCCGAGGCGCCCTCGGCTCAGCCCGAGGCACCCTCGGCCCTCGAGGGTGAGGCACTGCGCGTCGAGGAAGAGTGGAATGGGGTCCCGCCTAATCGAAACTGGTAGACCCCGTACCTGCAATATCTCCACCAAGGAGAGCTACCCCTCGACAGAGCCGAAGCTCGGCGACTGGCACGGCGCGCCAAGTCGTTCGTCTTGCTGGGTGACGGAAAGGAGCTCTACCACCGCAGCCCCTCAGGCATCCTCCAGCGATGCATATCCATCGCCGAAGGTCAGGATCTATTGCAAGAAATACACTCGGGGGCTTGCGGCCACCACGCAGCACCTCGGGCCCTCATTGGAAATGCCTTCCGACAGGGTTTCTACTGGCCAACCGCGGTGGCCGACGCCACTAGGATTGTGCGCACCTGGCAAGGGTGTTAATTCTACGCAAGGCAGACGCACCTACCCGCTCAGGCCTTGCAAACAATACCCATCACCTGGCCGTTTGCTGTGTGGGGTCTGGACCTCGTCGGTCCCTTGCAGAAGGCACCCGGGGGCTACACGCACCTGCTGGTCGCCATCGACAAATTCTCCAAGTGGATCGAGGTCAGACCCCTAAACAGCATCAGGTCTGAACAGGCGGTGGTGTTCTTCACCAACATCATCCATCTCTTTGGGGTCCCGAACTCCATCATCACCAACAACGGCACCCAGTTCACTGGCAGAAAGTTCCTGGACTTCTGCGAGGACCACCACATTCGGGTGGACTGGACCGCCGTAGCCCACCCCATGATGAATGGGCAGGTAGAACGTGCCAATGACATGATTCTACAGGGACTCAAGCCGAGGATCTACAACGACCTCAACAAGTTCGGATGGCGATGGATGAAGGAACTCCCCTCGGTGGTCTGGAGTTTGAGAACGACGCCAAGCCGAGCCACGGGCTTCACGCCGTTCTTTCTAGTCTATGGGGCCGAGGCTATCTCGCCCACAGACTTAGAATACGGATCCCCGAGGACGAGGACGTACGACGACTGAAGCAACCGGACCAATCGAGAAGACTCACTGGACCAGCTGGAAGAGGCTCGGGACATGGCCTTACTACACTCGGCAAGGTATCAGCAGCCCCTGCGATGCTACCACGCCCGAGGGGTTCGGTCCCAAGACCTCCAGGTGGGCGACTTGGTGCTTCAGCTACGACAAGACGCCCGAGGGCGCCACAAGCTCACACCTCCCTGGGAAGGGCCGTTCATCATCGCCAAGATTTTGAAGCCCGGAACATACAAGCTCACCAACAGTCAAAGCGAGGTCTACAGCAACGCTTGGAACATCCGACAGCTACGTCGCTTCTACCCTTAAGATGTTTTCAAGTCGTTCATATACCTCGTTTACATACGCAAATAAAGTCTAACCATCAAGGAAGGGTCAGCCTTGCCTCGGCAAAGCCCGACCCTCCCTCGGGGGCTAGAAGGGGGGAACCCCCTCTGCGTCAAAATTTTCCTTGGAAAAAGTCTTTCTGCTAGAACATCTTTCGTGCTTTTCGACTACTTCGATAGTGGGATCCTGAAAACGACGGAGTACACATAAGCGACAAGGTCGACCGAGCCGAGGGACTCCTATGCCTCCGGGATATGGATACCTCACTCATCACCTTCTGTGATAAGTAACTCACGCTCGGATAAGCGATTCAGCTGGCCGAACAAGTCTTAACGCTCGAAAACTTTTCTGCCGAAACGATTTTTCGTGCCTTCTCGACTATATCGATAACAGAATCCTACGGACGAGTAAGAGTACACGTAAGCGGCAAGGCCGACCGAGCCGAGGAACTCCTACGCCTCCGGGATACGGATACCTCACTCATCACCTTCCGCAATAAGTAACTCTCGCTCGGATAAACAATTCTGTTACCGACGAACAAGTTCTGATATTTGAAACAAGGGGAAAAAGAAACACAGCTTTACGACACGACGACGGTATGTTTGGGCCTCGACGGCCGCAAAAAACATACGCACACTACAGATAAACTGTTCCTGCAGGATCAGACATCAGTAGGGGGAGCAGCAGCACCCTCGGCGTCGACTCCACCTTCGGCGGAATCCGACCCAGCCTCGGACGGCGACACGGTCTAAGGATCTCCACCTCGAAGGAAAATGTCAGCACCGCGCCTGGGTCATCTCCGCCAGGGCCTCCTCCAGGAACCCGGCCCAAGCAAACGGCTGGACCGGCCGCTCCGTAGCCTCAGCTAGCCGTCCCCCGAAGACACCGGCCCGGCTCATGGCCTCGACAGCCCGACTCCAGGGTTGGTCCCGCCAGTGGATGACCCGGCCAGGCTTCGGCCGCCGCTGCTATGCCTCCTCGGCCTGGGAAGTCCCCTGCTCCTGGGCCGACGAAGTTTCTTCTCCAGCCAACTCTGCCTCTGTCCATGCTGACACCGCTGCCTCCAGCTTCGGCTCATCGCAGAGCTGCCGAGGGTTCCTTCACTAAGCAAGAGAAGCCTCGGGCGGCAAGGCCGACCGAGCCGAGGGACTCCTACGCCTCCGGGATACGGATACCTCACTCGTCACCTTCCGCACAGGGCAACTCACACTTGGTTAAGCGGTTCGGCTAGCCGACAGGCGAGACCTGGTGCTCGAAATGAGGAAGAAACACGACTTTAAGCCCAAATACATAGATGTTCAGGCCCCGACAGCCGCAATGAACAGACACCGGCACTCAAGGTGCCATTTCAAACGGAACTCCGGTTCCACCCCCGCAGGTACGAACAACCCCCCTCATTGGAGGGCCTGCGGGACGACAAAATCCCAGGTGGCTCGCCACCGCCCACTCCGGCAGCAGCGACAACGACCTCCGCTCCGGGCGGCCAAACAGCAGTAGCGATGACCTCAGGGCAGACGCTGCTGCGATAAGGCCCTCGCCCACATCCCCACTCGAGGGGCGAGGACAAGCTATCAAAGCCAAAGAGCCGGAGGCCCGGAGCGCAGATGGTGGCGGCGATCTCGTCGGTGACGAGGACTTCTTCAGTCGCCACCACCTCAGCACCGACGACGGCAGCCATCTGCCCACCGGCAGATCCCCACTCGAGTCCTCCCGGACGAGCGAGCACCGACCTCCGCGCAGAGGCGTCATACCGGAGCGAGGGCAGGACAGCCTAAGAACACAAACGCCGCCCTAGCAACGCGCGACGTCTTGGGCAGTCCCCCGGTGCGGGCGGCGCAACAACCGCCCGTACGGCGGGCAGATAGCTGCACTCCGCCCAGCGGTGGGAGGTGGCACCGGAAGCTGCGCCAGAGCCAGCTGAGCCAGCGAACCGGGCACGCTGGAGCAGACGACGCTTGCGGCCGCTCGGCCCCGCGTTGTCGAAGTCCACCCCTTTCGCTAGGCCGGTGAGCGCCCTCTCCCCTGAATGTTGAAGGAGAAGGTGGCCCACGAACCTGTGCGGGAGGTAGAGCTCCGGCTCAGCTCGCCCTCCGCCCTAGCAAGGATGATGAAGATCCTTGAAGCTGAGGGCGGGGCAGAGGCTGCAGCCCGGCTTGCTTCTCCCCACCATCAAACTGGTGGTCACCGTCTTGGGTGACCATCGGTGAGGGGATGCAGCCGGGCTGCCTGATGAAAATCCTTGAAGCCGAGCGATGGCTGAAAGGTACCAACTTCCGCGAAGTTGCGCTCCTCCAACAACAGCAGCAAGACAATAGCAACACGGGCGCTCCCCATCCGGGGGCTCGGAAGGTGGAAGGACACGATGCATGAGGGGAGTGCGAAGGCATGGTTGCCATCCAAGGAGGTCACCCCCTTTTTAAAGGCGACTCTCCCCACTTGCGTCCTCAGCCGTCGCGGACTAAGTCTTCACCAACACGCTCCAAGGTCCTCCCCCTACGACACGGGGGCTGGGTCCCACGCGTCATGCAAGCTGGCCCAGGACAGAAGAAGCCAAACCGCCGCGCGCGGAGCGCGTAACTGCCCAGCGGTTACGAGCACTCCTCCACTTTCGCCCAGACCAGCGGATGAAAGGGCGGACCGCCATGCAGGCAGCATGCAACTGCACCAAGGGGACACACCCTTTCGACTTCGACGCGTCCAGCATGGAGGCCCAGGCCCACACGTCATGTAACCGGCGCGCCGGTTACTACGTGCGAGAAACTGCACCGCCACTTGCGCCAGTACCGCGCCTTCTCGACTGCGGAACCGGTGCCGTGACTCGAGGCAACCCTGCGCATGGCCCAACAGTGCTAACCGAGCACATTGGTCATGGGTCAATCAGCTGCGGGAGAAGGCGCGATGGTCGATATGGCCAAAAGTGGGCCGACAGTAATGACGGCGGCAGGCGGGCGGAAGCAGTGGTCAAGTCGTCTGCAGGCTCACGTCCCCTCCTGGGACAGCGAGAGAGCCCTCTCCCACGGCGTGAAGATGACGCGCCCGCGTTCCGTTCCTCGAACGGCTCGCGCATGCACAACGGCTGCCCCGCGAACCACTCGTCCCGTCGCATTAACTTCGCGGCGGGGCAGGTGACGCCTTTGGCAGGCGAGGCGGGCGACGCTTCACCTCCGCCATGATGACCGTGTCAAAAAAGGTGCGCCACGTCGTTCAATTTCGTATCCTTTTCCTCTTCCCCTTTCTCTCTCTTGCTACAGGGACCGGGAAAGGGGATACTCCGAAAGGGATCCTTCTCCGCGAAGGAAGCGGGCCCCGAGCCCTCCTACTGATCAGAGGTTCAAAGGCTGGCCCCTCGGAAGGGTTCGACAGCCGCCTCAGAGCACTCGGGCTCCGCGCCCACTACTGGTCAGAGGTTCGAAGGCTGGCCCCTCGAAAGGGTTCGACAGCCGCCTCAGGCCACTTGGGCTCCGCGCCTACTACTGATCAGGGGTTCGAAGGCTGGCCCCCCGAAGGGTTCGACAGCCGCCTCAGAGCACGCAGAGCGAGGGATGACTCTGGGTACGTCCGATACATGGCCAAGGCTCGGGCTACGCTCCCGAGGTACCCTAGGACATTTCCGAGACCAACAGGAGCGATTCTGTAACGGAATCCCATCAGAGGGAGGCATCGAGCCCTCGGACCCTATAAAACGGGGCCGGGTCCGGCAAATCACCTGCAGGTACTTTTGGAGCGCACCTCTTGGCCACTAGCCGACCCTTATCGAACGGGGCACGGGCGTCCACTCGGATCACCCGTTAGCAACTCACTGGAGACACCATGTTCAGCGCCCTCCGAGGGCAACATGGCACTTCCCCCCTCCTCCTTGTGGAAAGGCGACGAAGGGGCGTATGAAAAAAGCCGAGTCAGTCCTTGACCGTCCTCTCGCTCTATGCGGAGGCTCGGGGGCTGCTCTCGCAAACCCGACTCCGGCCAAACCATTGACAGCGTCAACATACCAGCCCGAGAACTCGGAACCTGACTATGCACCCGAGCAACGACCAGTTCGCATGAGGGAACAACTAGACCGGCCTCGAGGGCTACACCCGGCAGGTGCGCTCGCGCGCACCCACCGGAACGAAATGCAACCGAGAAAGGCCGGTCCCCTTGCAAAAAAGTGCGACAAAAGCCTCCAAGCGAGTACCAACACTCCCTTCAAGGCTCGGGGGCTACTGTCAGGGACCATAATTAGGGGTACCCCCAAGACTCCTAATCTCAGCTGGTAACCCCCATCAGCACAAAGCTACAAAGGCCTGATGGGCGCAATTCAGGTCAAGGCTCCGTCCACTCAAGGGACACAATCTCGCCTCGCCCGAGCCCAGCCTCGGGCAAAGATAGCCGACCCAGGAGGATTCACGTCTCGCCCGAGGGTCTCCTCAAGCAACGGGCACATCTTCGACTCGCCTGAGGCCCAGCTCGGGCAGGCTTCGCGGAGAAGCAACCTTGGCCAGATCGCCTCGCCAACCGACCGAATTGCAGGAGCATTCAATGCAAGGATCGCCTGACACCTTATCCTGACGCGCGCTCCTCAGTCGACAGAGCCGAAGTGACCGCAGTCACTTCACCCGTCCACTGGCTGACCTAACAGGAAAACAGCGCCGCTTGCGCTGCTCCGACTGCTGTGCCACCCGTCAGGGTGAGGCTAACAGCCGCCAAGTCCGGCCTCAGGCGCCATAGGAAGCTCCGCCTCGCCCGACCCTAGGGCTCGGACTCAACCTCGACCTCGGACGACGGACTCCGCCTCGCCCGACCCCAGGGCTCGGACTCAACCTCGACCTCGGACGACGCGACCTCGGACGACGGACTCTGCCTCGCCCGACCCCAGGGCTCGGACTCAACCTCGACCTCGGATGACGGACTCCGCCTTGCCTGACCCCAGGGCTCGGACTCAACCTCGACCTCGGACGACGGTCTCTGCCTCGCCCGACCCCAGGGCTCGGACTCAGGCTCGACCTCGGAGGAGCCTCCGCCTCGCCCGACCTTGGGCTCGGACCGACCACGCCGCAGGGGGGTACATCATTACCCTACCCCTAGATAGCTCAGGCTACGGGGACAAGACCGGCGTCCCATCTGGCTCATCCCGGTAAAACAAGTAATGATGGCACCCCGCATGCTCCATGACGACGGCGATTCTCAGCCCCCTACGGAAGCAAGGAGACGTCAGCAAGGACCCGACAGCTCTGACAGCTGTGCTCCTACAGGGCTCAAGCGCTCCTCCGACGGCCACGACATCACATGAACAGGGCGCCAAAACCTCTCCGACAGCCACGTCGGCATGTACATAGGACTCTGGCTTCCCTTTGCTAGACACGTTAGCACATTGCTACACCCCCCATTGTACACCTAGGCCTTCTCCTTACATCTATAAAAGGAAGGTCCAGGGCCCTCGTACAAGAAGGTGGCCGCGCGGGAGAACGGGCTGACGCACAAGGCTCTCGCTCCCTTTCTCTCCCTCGCGAACGCTTGTAACCCCCTACTGCAAGCGTATCCACCCTGGGCGCAGGACAACACGAGGCCGCAGTTTCCCCTTACTGTTTTCCCCCTTGTGTTCCGTCTCGCGCCGACCCATCTGGGCTGGGACACGCAGCGACAATTTACTCGTCGGTCCAGGGACCCCCCGGGGTCGAAATGCCGACACTGTTCATCATCTTTAGTTGGGGTATGCACCAGTGTCGAGGAAGAGGGCTGATCTTGTTCCTGTAGTTCCTGTGGTCGCACATCACCTATCGCCATCGTGTGCATTGCGGCCATCGGAACTTCATCTTCATCTATGTCATCAAGATCAACTTGCTCTCTTGGAGAGCCATTAGTCTCATCAAATACAACATCGATGGAGACTTCAACTAATCTTGATGATTTGTTGAAGACCCTATATGCCTTTGTATTTGATTCATACCCTAGTAAAAACCCTTCTACTACATTTGGAGCAAATTTAGAATGTCTACCTTTCTTCACTAGAATGTAGCATTTGCTCCCAAATACACGAAAGTAAGAGACATTGGGTTTGTTACCGGTAAGGAGTTCGTAGGAGGTTTTCTTGAGGAGGCGATGCAGATAGAGCCAGTTTATGGCGTGGCAAGCTGTGTTCACAGCTTCCGACCAAAACCGATCAGGCGTCTTGTACTCTCCAAGCATTGTTCTCGCCTTGTCAATTAGCGTCCTATTCTTCCTCTCTACCACATCATTTTGTTGTGGTGTGTAGGGAGCGGAGAACTCATGCTTGATGCCTTCCTCCTCAAGAAACTCTTCAACTTGCAGATTCTTGAACTCGGACCCATTGTCGCTCCTTATCTTCTTCACCTTTAGCTCAAATTCATTTTGAGCTCTCCTTAGAAAGCGCTTTAGGGTCCCTTGGGTTTCTGATTTGTCCTGCAAAAAGAACACCCAAGTGAAGCGGGAAAAGTCGTCAACAATTACAAGACCATACTTACTTCCCCCGATGTTAAGGTAGGCAACGGGTCCAAAGAGGTACATGTGAAGAAGCTCCAGTGGTCTTGATGTTGTCATCACATTCTTACTGTGATGAGTACTTCCCACCTGTTTCCCTGCCTAACATGCTGCACAAGGTCTGTCTTTCTCAAAACAGACATCGGTTAGTCCTAACACATGATCTCCCTTTAGAAGTTTATGAAGGTTCTTCATCCCAACATGTGCTAGATGGCGATGCCAAAGCCAGCCCATATTAGTCTTAGCTATTAAGCATGCATCTAGATCGGCCTCCTCTTTTGAAAAATCAACTAAGTAGAGTTTGCCGTCCAATACACCCTTAAAAGCTAATGAACCATCACTCCTTCTAAAGACAGATACATCAACGTTTGTAAAAAGACAATTGTAACCCATGTTACATAATTGACTCACAGACAATAAGTTGTACCTGAGCGATTCAACTAAAAACACATTAGAGATAGAATGCTCAGATGTGATGGCTATCTTTCCCAATCCCTTGACCTTGCCTTGGTTCCCATCTCCAAAGATGATCAAATCCTGGGAATCCTTGTTCTTGACGTAGGAGGTGAACATCTTCTTCTTCCCCGTCATGTGGTTTGTGCATCCGCTGTCGATTATCTAGCTAGAGCCCCCGGATGCATAAACCTGCAAGGAATTTAAGCTTGGGTTTTAGGTACCCAACTCTTGTTGGGTCCTACAAGGTTAGTCACAATAACTTTTGGAACCCAAATACAAGTCTTGTCTCCCTTGCATTTATATCCCAACTTCCTAGCAACTACTTTTGCATTCTTATATGAAAGAACAAAAGAAGTGTTGCAAGCATGAACAACAGTAGTAGGTTCATTGCACATTTTCCTAGGCACATGAGACACAACATTATTTCTCCTAGGCCTACTTCTACCATGAACAAAAGTAGAGCTAGAGGCAAACATAGCATGTGAATCACAATAAGCAGCATGATCATTATAAGTATTCCTAGAATATTTCCTATCATAAATATAGGTATGATTCTTTTGGGAACTAATAGCTATAGGGGCCTTCCCTTTCTCCTTGTTGAGAACGGGAATCCTTTGGCTTGTTAAGTTCTTGGTTTCCTTTCGAAAACCAAGTCCATCCTTAATTGAGGGGTGTCTACCAACAGTGTAGACATCCCTAGCAAATTTTAGTTTATCAAAATCAATTTTGCAAGTCTTAAATTGAGCATTAAGACTTGCCACCTCGTCATTTAATTTAGTAATAGAAATAAGATGTTCACTGCAGGCATCAACATCAAAGTCCTTACATCCATTACAAATACTAACATGCTCTTCACATGAACTAGTTTTATTTACTTCCTCTAGCTTAGCATTTAATTCATCATTTAAACTCTTTAAACTAGAGATAGATTCATGGCAAGCAGATAACTCAGAAGATAACATTTCATTTCTCTTAGTTTCTAAAGCAAGAGATTTTTGCACACTAACAAATTTGTCATGTTCCTCATACAAAATGTCCTCTTGCTTTTCTAGTAGTCTATCTTTTTCATTTAGAGCATCAATTAATTCATTAATTTTCTCTACTTTGGCTATATCTAAACCTTTAAATAAACCAGAGTAATCTACTTCATCATCGGAGGATTCCTCATCACCAGAAGAAGAGTAATTAGGAGAATCTTGAATACGTACCTTCTTCTCCTTGGCCATGAGGCAAGTGTGGCGTTCGTTGGGGAAGACCGAAGACTTGTCGAAAGCCGAGGTAGCCAATCCTTCATCGTCGGAGTCAGATGAGGAGTAGTCAGAATCCCACTCCTTTCCAAGGTGTACCTCGCCCTTTGCCTTCTTGTAGTTTTTATTCTTCTCCTTCTTCCCGTACTTTTCTTGTCCTTGGTCATTATCGTTATCGGGGCATTGTGCTATGAAATGACCAGTCTTACCGCATTTGAAGCAGGAGCGCTTTCCCCTTGTTTTATTCTTGGAGGGGTACTCTTTGCGTCCTTTGAGCGTGGTCTTGAAGCGTTTGATGATGAGTGCCATCTCATCTTCATTTAGCCCGACAGCCTCAACTTGTGCCACCTTGCTTGGTAGCGGCTCCCTGCTGCTTGTTGCTTTGAGTGCAACGAGTTGTGGCTCGTAGACGGGTAGTGGACCATTTAGTGCATCATCCACATATCGCGCCTCCTTTACCATCATGCGCCCGCTCACAAACTTTCCAAGGATCTCCTCGGGCATCATCTTGGTGTACCTGGGGTTTTCACGAATAAAATTGACAAGATGGGGGTCAATTACAGTAAATGACCTTAGCATGAGTCGAACGACATCATGATCCGTCCATCTTATGCTTCCATTGCTTCAGATCTTGTTGATGAGGGTCTTGAGCCTGTTGTAGGTCTGAGTTGGCTCCTCTCCCCTGATCATCGCGAATCTCCCCAGCTCGCCTTCCACCAGCTCCATTTTGGTAATCATGGTGGCGTCGTTTCCCTCATGAGATATCTTGAGGGTGTCCCAAATTTGCTTGGCGTTGTCCAAGCCGCTCACCTTATTATATTCATCCCTGCAAAGAGATGCTAGCAACACAATAGTGGCTTGGGCATTTTTGTGAATTTGTTCATTGATAATCACATGGTTATTAGTACTATCAAAATGCATCCCATTCTCTACAATTTCCCAAATACTAGGATGGAGAGAAAATAGATGACTACGCATTTTATGGCTCCAAAATGAATAGTCTTCTCTGTAACACCCGAGGTGTTACCATGGCTAGAGCACACCTTGACACTAAGGACTGTGAGTTATATGAGGTAAAGGCTTAGGGCAACACATAAGAACTTGGAGGTCATGTGCTAATTAAGTTGCCAATGACATAAGAAGCATTACTCTAGTCCTTGCTCACTTACTACCTTGGATAAGAGGGGAGAAGAACCCTAGACCTCTCTTAAACCCTATCTCCCAAAACCCTAGGTAAGAGGGGAAAGAGAGTGAACAAGTGTGCAAAGCATGAGTAATTTTTACCCAAACCTTAACTAACCTTGTAACCATCAATTAGGGGAGGGAAATATTGCAAAAAGACCCCTGGAGAAACCCCAATTCAAATCTCCAAGTGGAGAGAGAGCTAGAGCTCTCTATTTCCCTCTAAGTCAAATTCTAACCCTAATCCAAAGACCAACTGTGTTCACCTTAAAGATGGCACCAAAACCACTTAGGTTCTATACCAAAAATGTGGTATACCACCTAAGGCACCCCCTGAAAAAAGTGGAAACCGAGACTTGGACGTTTGACAGGTATTGGCATCAGTTTTGTCGCGGGGTGGGCAGTGAGACAAGCCAGATTTGGCGCCCGTCTATCTCCCGATCTAGGGCGTATCCTCCATTGAAACTCACACATGTGAGATAGCCCTAGGTGCTAGGAAGAGGTCTGCGCCGGATTCATGGCAAGATTCGCACGTTTGCGATCTCTGGAGACGTTTGAACAATGGAAGAAAAACACCTCCACGTGTTCGACGCTTCCTGCCCGCGCCAGAGCACGCTCGCGCGCGCCCCCGCATGCCCAGCGCCGCGCCCGAGCCAAGCCAGCGCCATGACCCGCGCCCGCGCCTATAAAACCCTCCCAGACTTCGACTGCACTCTTCCGCGCACCCTCAAACCTCACCGGAGTCCAGCTCGCCGCCGTTTGCCCGTGCGCAGCGTGTCCGCGGCCGCCCAATCCCTCTGTCACCGTAGACCGGCCAGTAGAGCCATTCCCAACTCCGTCCAGCCCTCGGAGAAGACTGTGCACACCTCCGTGAAGCTCCCCGAGCGAGGAATCGGAGTTTGCTTCGCCGGAGAGGCCAGCCCACGCTCGCCGGAGCTCTCAACCCCGCCGGAGTACGTGGACCGGGTAAACCACTCCACCATCCTTTGATTCCTTGTGCACACGGTCGCTACGTTACCCCATGAAGCTCACCGTGTCCTCGGATCGAACCAGTTCGCCGTGGTTTGGCCGGTACACTCGCCGCCAACGAGGACACCCGCCTGCGCGCGTGGACCGGGCGATTCCGGCCATCCCCGACGTCAAGCCGTACCTCGACGTGACCGCCGGAGCCTCCCCGAGCCAACCCCACCCTTCGCCGGACCTCCCTCGCCGCCGGTAAGCCGCGCCACCCTTTTCTTTCCCGCGGTTACTGTTTGCGTAAGGGGAAGGACTGCGGGTGAGAGGGAGAGAAGGTCAGGGGGTTTTGTGAAATGTCAGAGACACAGGGGAATAGTGGCGCGAGGGTAGATTTGCGAAGGTTGATTTAGTTTAAACCCAGGGACCTCGGTGTAAACTGTTTTTCCAGAAAACCTTTATTAAATTTGTTTTTAAATTGAACAGAAACTTTGAAAATTCATAACTTATGTTTAATTCATCCAAATTTGGTCAAACCAATTTTGTCAGACTCTAAATAATGTAACCTACTTAAGAAAAATATAAAACCCCCTACGTACTATAGAAAACTTTAAAGCTCTGATTTAATTATAGTTTTGACCAAAAGCTTAATAATAGAGCCAAAATTAGTTGCACTATTTGACTGGGGTTAGAAAAATTTTGAGAAGTTTGTATCTACCTACTAACCCAAATAAAAATGTTAAACCTCTCTGTCCACTACATTAAGTTAGTTTTTACCCCTTATTCTATAATATGCTTAAGGATAAGAAAAATAGAAAATGTAATTTAAACAATGAACCAGAGAGCACCTCTATTTTTGTTAGGATACTTGTTTAATGTAGTTCACTGGAAAAAATATATCATACCCTGGTTTAGTATAAAATAAGTAGGATACCTTTTATTTCAATAAACTAAGGATAACTTAGAAAAACCCTACAAAAATAACCCCAAGGTAAAAACACCCCACCCTGGGGATAACAAATGTTTTATTAATAAGAACTTAAGAAAAATATGAAATCTGCTGTTTGACATTTTTCAAATAATAATGTAGTAGAAAGTGCCTTTTTGACATTAAACTTAAGAAAATCATAACTAAATAACCACCCCTTAGTTTTCTGTGATTTTTAGCACAGAAGCCTATTATTACTAGGGGATGCCAGCAAAAATAACCTTTAGGACAGAACCTACCTCTAACTAAGAGATGTAGTGTAAAGTGGCCCATTTTGCATAACTATTGTTATTTTTGTTTAAAGCCTAGCCTTTGTACTTTAAGCCTCAAATTCTTAAAACAAGCTAGAATAGCAAATGACAACCCACTGTAACTTCTACAGAATTTTTGGAAATTATTAAAACACTGTCGTAGTTCAAACCTACACTAGAAACCCTAAATGGAAATTAAAGAAAGGAAAATGAATAATGTAAATTAATGTCATCCTAAAACCTTTGTAAATTTATCCACTGAAATCTATAAAGACAATACAAATCCACTATGTTATCCTAAAATAAAACCTAAGCCTAAAAGGTAATAAGTCTATGTATATATATACCACTAGAAGCCCCACATAACCAGGAAACCCTAAGTTATTTCTTGACTTAGTTTCTTTTAGCTTAATGTTATTAAATCTTGCATAATCATGACATACATGTTCATTGCATTTCGATAGACTGTAACCTTGCTGACGGAGAGTACATCCTCGTGCCGGAGCAAGGAGCTGCTCAGGAGGTAGCCCCGGATCCAGCACCCGAGCCTGCACCAGAGGACCTGCCTGCCACTGCTTTGGAAGGCAAGCCCCGGTTTTATGCATAACCTGTTATTTATGCTATTTTACTTCACTTAATGATTGTAGGATTGATTGTGCACTTAGGTGTAGGAATTGTTTGAAACCCTAGTTGCATGATCTCAGGAATCCTTTTGAGATGAATACTAGTATGATAGGTCGAGTAGTTGCTTTATTTAAATAGTATCTCGGTAGAAGACGAGTGATTTTTCTAGCACTCGCGCGAGGTCAGGAAATTGATTGTACCCACTTTCACACTATCATGATACTAGTTGGTGGACAACAATCCATGGGGATTGGTTGTTTACGAGATGGGAAAATGGAATAAGGATTAACGTGCGGATACCTGTGTCAAGCGTTTGAACGTACTAAGCACATGCCGAGAAATATGGTAAATCAGTAAGCCTAGTACCTGAGTGAACCTGCCCGCAGACTTTGCCCCTCACGCGACCTGAGATGAGGTCTCCCATTCCGGTTATGGTGGGTACAAGTGCGGTCACTGCACGACGGCCAGTCGGGGTCAGTGAGGCATTGTACGCCAAGGCGGTGAGCCCTGATCTGTTGCCAGGGAATCGATGGGGACGGTTGATATGTGTGGGGACGGAGTGCCCCTACATGTCGTGTGTTTAGGTTTACCTTGCAAGGTTTAAAAACTCGATTCGAATCGTCTGCTTCTCGCAGCTAATGAGACTGCTTGATCCATTGTACTGCATTGAGTAACAAGTGGAAACATGATGAGTTGATATAAGATGTTGATTGCTAATAATGCTTGCTACCATGTATGAATAGATAGTCCACTTTGAGCCTTAAGAGAGTCACACTTAATTTTGACCAAGTTAAAACCTTGATTTAGAAACTCAGCTAGTGCTTTTGGCAACCAAACCCCACAGCCAAACATCTGCATGTCTAGAGGTAGAGGAGTAGACTCCTCACACCGGGTAAGTCTAGCTGAGTATTAGTATACTCAGCCTTGCTTGTGGCATAATTTTTACAGGTTCTCTGGAGGAAATGGTTGCTGGAGTGACTTGGCCGTCCATCTTGCCACCGGGTTGGACTGTCGAGTGGGACCCTACCTCGGCTGAGGAGGAGCATGAGGAGTGATGGGACAGGCTTCCCCATCTCTCTATTTAATTACCGTTAGTTTTATTCCGCTGCACTTCGAACAATGATGGTTACTTTGCAAAAACTCCGATGATGATGATGGTGATGTAATAATTTAATACTCTGACATGTATGGTTTTATGCCTTATTGAATTTGCTCTGTGACTCACCTTCGAGTGAGATTGTGGTACTTGATCCTGTCAGTGGCCGTGTCGGACTAGATCCGAGGGATTGACGGGTTATTCCCATTTAAGTGTGGTCTAGCCTCTAAGGCGGGGCTTAGGCACTTAAGTTGGAATAATTCGGGCAGTTCTGCCACGTTCTCCATCAAAGTGTGGAGGTTTTCCAAGGGGAATTGATAGTAAATGCGCATTTGTATTGTATGGCATGCGAGAGTAGTCAAAAGAGTAGTTCTGATTAACCGTTTTCTTTTTCGACGAAGAGTCGTCGTCGTCGTCTCTTGGTGAAGAAGATGATGCATCACTGTCGTAGTAGATGATCTTCTTGATGCGTATCTTCTTCTCCCCGTCCCTCTTCTTGTGACTTGAGCCTGAGTCAGTGGGCTTGTCGTCTCTTGGCTTGTTGAAGAGGGACTCCTTCTCCTTATCGTTGACCACCATCCCCTTACCCTTAGGATCCATCTCTTCGGGCGGTTAGTCTCTTAGATGAAGAGTACGGCTCCGATACCAATTGAGAGCACCTAGAGGGGGGGGGAATAGGTGATCCTGTAAAATTAAACACTAAATAGCCACAAACTTGATTATCAAGGTGTTAGTGAAATCAAGTGGCTAAGGAGCACGCTCGTGCGAACAAAGCAATCACAATAAGCAACACACGAGACACGCGATTTTTATCCCGTGGTTCGGCCAAGTAACACTTGCCTTCTTCCACGTTGTGGCATCCTAATGGACGAGGGTTGCACTCAACCCCTTTCAAGCGATCCAATGATCAACTTGAATACCACAGTCTTTTCCTTTAGAGTTTTTTTCCCGTTTGCGAGGAATCGCCACAATTTGGAGTCTCTCGCCCTTACAATTGAGATCACAAAGAAGGCACATAGTAAAGTTGGGGAGAGCAACACACGCAAGACTCAAATCCGCAGCACAACCACGCGCACAAGTCACGACTTGAGCTCGAAACACAACACACGAAGTTCACAACTCAAATGGAGCTCAACTCACTAATGCAGAGAATCAAATGCGTGGAGTCAGAGTCTGGGAGTCTTAGAATGTTTCTTGTAAGCTTGGTGTACTCCTCCATGCGCCTAGGGGTCCCTTTTATAGCCCCAAGGCAGCTAGGAGCCGTTTGAGATCAATCTTGGAAGGCCAAACTTGCCTTCTGTCGGTTGGTGCACCGGACATTCCGGTGCACCACCGGACAGTCACTGTAGCAGTCCGGTGCGCGATCTCCTTCCATATCTGGCGCATCCGACCGTTGGTCCTCGGCGTCGGTTGGCGCACCAGACACTGTCCGGTGCACACCAGACAGTCCGGTGTGCCCAACCGACCGTTGCTGCAGGCCACGCGTCGCCCATGGATTGCGTAGCTGACCGTTGGCGCTGGCGACCGTTGGTTCACCGGACAGTCCGGTGCACCACCAGACAGTCCGGTGAATTATAGCCGTACGCCTCTGTCGTTTTCCCGAGAGCAACCGGTTCACCGTCGGCCAGCCTGGCGCACCGGACACTGTCCGGTGCACCACCGGACAGTCCAGTGTGCCTGGCCGAGCAGATACTTGGCTGTTCACAGCCGAGTCTTTTCCAATTCAAATCTTCTTTTCTTGGCACTGTTTCTAGCACTTAGATAACCATGTTAGTTTATAAAACAATTTACCAAGTCTAGAAACATACCTTTGTCTCTGATTTTCACTTCTCACATATTTAGCACATAAGAACTTTAATCAAATGTGTTAGGCATTTAGTCACCAAAACATTATAGAAATGGCCCAAGGGCACATTTCCCTTTCACCTACACAAGTTCAATTAATTTGTGGTGATCCTAGATATAAGCTAATGTCTCCCAAGGAGGTTATAGGAAAGTTTGTGAGCTTTGAGTTGATGATCAAGGTCTCCAAACAAATCGTCGAGCAAGGCGGCACCTCCACGCCCGAGGTGCAACCCATCGCATTCAAAGCGATGGAAGAAAAGAAATAAGAGTCTACATCAAGTAGGCTCCCCATTGACGCCTCCAAACTCGACAACGAGGAAATGGCTCTCATCATCAAGAGCTTCCGCCAAATCCTCAAGCAAAGGAGGGGGAAGGATTACAAACCCCGCTCCAAGAAAGTGTGCTACAAATGTGGTAAGCCCGGTCACTTTATTGCTAAATGTCCTATATCTAGTGATAGTGATAGGGACAACGATAAGAGGGGGAAGAAGAAGGAGAAGAAGAGATATTACAAGAAGAAGGGCAACGATGCCCACGTGTGTCGGGAATGGGATTCCGACGAAAGCACCATCGACTCCTCCTCCGACCAGGACGCCGCCAACATCGCCGTCATCAAAGGCCTCCTCTTCCGCAACGTCGACCACAAGTGCCTCATGGCAAAGGACAACAAAACGAAGAAGGTAAAATCTAGAGCCTCCACTAAATATACAACATCTAATGATGAGGGTAGCTCTAGTGAAGATGAGGATGATTTACTTAGTCTTTTTGCCAACCTTAACATGCAACAAAAGGAAAAACTAAATGAATTGATAGGTGCTATTCATGAGAAGGATGAACTCTTGGACAACCAAGAGGAATTCCTTATTAAGGAAAACAAGAAGCATGTTAAGGTGAAAAATGTTTATGCTCAGGAAATAGAGAAATGTGAAAAATTAACTAGTGAGCTTAGTATTTTCCATAACATTATCTCCAACCTTAGAATTGAAAATGCTAATTTGATCGCTAAGGTTGAAAAGAGAAATGTTTGTGATGATTCAATTGCCAATCTCAAAAATATGCTAGTTTAATTGCTAAGATTGACAAATTAAATGAATCAATTTCTAGCCTTAAGATTGAGAATGATAAATTAATTGCTAAGGCTAAGGATTTGAATGTTTGCAATGATTCTATTTCCTATCTTAAAAATGAGAATGCTACTTTATATACTAAGATAGAGGAATTAAGATCTTACAAACCCTCTACTTCTACTGTTGAACATATTTCTATTTGCACTAGATGTAGAGATGTTAATGTTGATGCTATCCATGATCACCTAGCTTTAATTAAACAACAAAATGATCACATAGCTCATTTTACTGCTAAAATCAATGAGCATGAGATAGAAAATGAAAAATTCAAATTTGCTATAAGCATGCTCTATAATGGAAGACGCCCTGGCATTAAGGATGGCATTGGCTTCCAACAGGGAGACAATGTCAAGCTTAATGCCCTAAGAAATTGTCTAATTTTGTTAAGGGTAAGGCTCCCATGGCTCAGGATAACGAGGGCTATATTTTATATCCTGCTGGTTATCCCGAGCATAAAATTAGGAGAATTCATTCTAGTAAGTCTCATTCTGGTTCTCATCATGCTTTTATGTATAAGAATGAGACATCTAGTTCTAGGCATTCTACCCATGTTAAAATGCCTAAAAAGAAATCTCCTATTGCATCAAATGAGCATAATGTTTCATTTAAAACTTTTGATGCATCCTATGTTTTAACTAACAAATCAGGCAAAGTAGTTGCCAAATATGTTGGGGGCAAACACAAAGGCTCGAAGACTTGTGTTTGGGTACCCAAGGTGCTTGTTTCTAATGTGAAAGGACCCAAGATCGTTTGGGTACCTAAGAACAAGGCCTAAACTTGTTTTGTAGGTTTATGCATCCGGGAGCTCAAGTTGGATAATCGATAGCGGGTGCACAAACCACATGACAGGGGAGAAAAGGATGTTCTCCTCCTATGAGAAAAACGAAGATCCCCAAAGAGCTATCACATTCAGAGATGGAAATCAAGGTTTGGTCAAAGGACTTGGTAAAATTGCTATATCACCTGACCATTCCATTTCCAATGTTTTTCTTGTAGATTCTCTAGATTATAACATGCTTTCAATTTTTCAATTATGCAAAATGGGTTACAACTGTCTTTTTATAGATTTAGGTGTTACTGTCTATAGAAGAAGTAATGATTCAGTAGCATTTAAGGGAGTATTAGAGGGTCAGCTATACTTAGTTGATTTTAATAAAGCTGAACTTGATACTTTCTTAGTTGCTAAAACTATTATGGGTTGGCTCTGGCATCGCCGACTAGCCCATGTTGGAATGAAGAATCTTCACAAGCTTCTAAAGGGAGAACACATTTTGGGACTAACTAATGTTCATTTTGAGAAAGACAGGGTTTGTAGCGCATGTCAAGCAGGAAAGCAAGTTGGCTCCCATCATCCACACAAGAACATCATAACGACCGACAGGCCACTTGAGCTACTCCACATGGATTTATTCGGCCCGATCGCTTACATAAGCATCGACAGGAGTAAGTATTGTCTTGTAATTGTGGATGATTATTCTCGCTTCACTTGGGTATTCTTTTTACAGGAAAAATCTCAGACCCAAGAAACCTTAAAGGGGTTCTTGAGACGAGCTCAAAATGAGTTCAGATTAAGGATCAAGAAAATAAGAAGCGACAATGGGACGGAGTTCAAGAACTCACAAATCGAAGGCTTCCTTGAGGATGAGGGCATCAAGCATGAGTTCTCTTCTCCCTACACACCTTAGCAAAATGGTGTAGTGGAGAGGAAGAATAGAACTCTACTAGACATGTCGAAGACCATGCTTGATGAGTACAAGACTCCGGACTGGTTTTCGGCTGAGGTGATTAACACCGCCTGCTACTCCATCAACCGACTCTACCTTCATTGAATCCTCAAGAAGACATCATATGAAATCCTCACCGGTAAAAAGCCCAATGTTTCATAATTTAGAGTCTTTGGTAGCAAATGTTTTATTATTGTTAAAAGAGGTAGAAAATCTAAATTTGCTCCTAAGGCTGTAGAAGGCTTTTTACTTGGTTATGACTCAAACACAAGGGCATATAGAGTCTTCAACAAATCCACTGGATTAGTTGAAGTTTCTTGTGACATTGTGTTTAATGAGACTAATGGCTCTCAAGTAGAGCAAGTTGACCTTGATGAATTAAATGATGAAGAGGCTCCGTGCGTCGCTCTAAGGAACATGTCCATTGGGGATGTGTGTCCTAAGGAATCCGAAGAGTCTCCTCAAGCACAAGATCAATCGTCATCTTCCATGCAAGCATCTCCACCAACCCAAGATGAGGATCAAGCTCAAGATGATGACACTGAAGATCAAGAGAATGAGCCACCTCAAGAGGAGTACAATGATCAAGGGGGAGATGATAATAATCAAGATAAGGAAGATGATCAAGAAGAACAGGGTCAAAGACCGCCACACCCAAGAGTCCACCAAGCGATACAAAGAGATCACCCCGTGAACTCCATCCTTGGCGATATTCATAAGGGAGTAACCACTCGATCTCGTGTCGCTCATTTTTGTGAACATTACTCTTTTATGTCTTCTACAGAGCCATATAGGGTGGAAGATGCATTAAGAGATTCGGAATGGGTATTGGCAATGCAAGAGGAACTCAACAACTTCACGAGGAATGAGGTATGACATCTTGTTCCACGTCCTAACCAAAATGTTGTAGGAACCAAGTGGGTATTCCGCAACAAGCAAGATGAGCATGGTGTGGTGACAAGGAACAAAGCCCGACTTGTGACCAAGGGCTATTCACAAGTCGAAGGTTTGGATTTCGGTGAAACCTATGCACCCGTAGCTAGGCTTGATTCAATTCGCATATTACTTGCCTATGCTACTTACCATGGCTTTAAGCTTTATCAAATGGACGTGAAAAGTGCCTTCCTCAATGGACCAATCAAGGAAGAGGTCTATGTTGAGCAACCTCTCGGCTTTGAAGATAGTAAGTACCCTAACCATATTTATAAACTCTCAAAGGCACTTTATGGGCTCAAGCAAGCCCCAAGAGCATGGTATGAATGCCTAAGAGATTTTCTTATCACTAATGGCTTCAAAGTCGGTAAAGCCGATCCTACACTCTTTACTAAAACCATTGCAAATGAATTGTTTGTATGCCAAATTTACGTTGATGATATCATATTTGGGTCTACTGACAAATCTACTTGTGAAGAGTTTAGTAGGATTATGATTCAAAAATTCGAGATGTCTATGATGGTGGAGTTAAAGTATTTCCTAGGATTTCAAGTCAAGCAACTCCAAGAAGGCACCTTCATCAGCCAAACAAAATACATACAAGACATACTTACCAAGTTTGGAATGAGGGATGCCAAGCCCATCAAGACACCCATGGGAACTAATGGGCATCTCGACCTCAACACGGGAGATAAATCCGTAGATCAAAAGGTATACCGGTTGATGATATGATCTCTACTCTATTTATGTGCATATCGATCGGATATTATGCTTTCCGTATGCATGTGTGCAAGGTTCCAAGCCGATCCTAAGGAAGTTCACCTTAGGGCCGTGAAAAGAATCATGAGATATTTAGTTTACACACCAAAGTTTGGTCTTTGGTACTGTTGGGGCGAAGGCGAAGACGCTACCCTTCGCTCCAGGCCTTCACCACCTCGCTGCACCATCGGAGGCAAGATGACGGCATGAACCACCCTCCGTCCTCCTCACCACAAGATGAAGGCCTACGACGAAGGCCTACAACGAAGTCTTCTCATCCCGCGTCCTCACCCAACCTGGAGGCCCACGTGGGATTCGGCCCATTGTAACAGGCCCCGCACGGAGAAGCGTGTTATGGGCCCGATTTGTAATAACTTTTCTGTAATGACAGTATGTAACCCTCCCTTATGGGAATATTCTGGGGATAATCCAGGTGCTTGAGGGCATAAACGTCCTTACATCGAGACATTGGGCGCTCGGGCACCTATAAATACCCCCGTACAGTGCCCTTGAGGGGCGAGATTAACAGAGCAATTGCCATCTCGAGTTAAACCTTGTTTGCATTCTCTCTATTCCCCCGTTGGATCATCTTGCCCAGGAGAGCAAGTTCCAACAGGTACCCCAAGGGATCCACTTTTGATTTAATAGGTTATTCCGATGCCGATTGGGCAGGATGTAAAATTGATAGGAAGAGCACATCAGGGACTTGTCAGTTTCTGGGGAGATCCCTGGTGTCTTGGGCTTCAAAGAAACAAAACTCAGTAGCTCTTTCTATCGCTGAAGCCGAGTATATTGCTGTGGGTCATTGTTGTGCGCAATTACTTTGGATGAGGCAAACCCTTAGGGACTATGGATACAAATTGAGCAAAGTCTCTCTCCTATGTGATAATGAGAGTGCAATCCGCATGGCAGATAATCCCATTGAACACAGTCGCACTAAGCACATAGCCATTCGGTATCACTTTTTGAGGGATCACCAACAAAGGGGGGATATCGAGATTGCTTATGTTAGCACCAAAGAACAACTAGCCGATATCTTTACCAAACCATTAGATGAGAAAACCTTTACCAAACTTAGGAATGAGCTAAACATTCTTGATTCTCGGAACTTTGATTGACACTTTGCACACATAGCTTACTTATATACCTTTGATTATATCTCTTTTATGTCTATGACTAATGTGCCTTCAAGTCTATTTCTACACTTAGTCCTAGATTGAAAGGGAAATGGAGTCTTCGACGAAGAAAAGGCTTCCACTCCACTCTATCGGTATAATTTAAACCTTCGCCATCACTCCACATAACTCTTCAAATGTGGTATAATCTTCACTCATATTTACTTGTACCAATGGAAGAAAATAAAAGGGCTCTCAAACGTCTCCGTTTTTGGCGATTTATGCCAAAGGGGGAGAGAATATAGCCCAAAGCAAAAGGACTGCACCACCACCAAATTTCAAAATTTCTTAAAGTAGTATATTTCAAATTGATATATTTAAAGGAGGATTTTCCAATTGGTATCTAAATCTTTTTCATATTCATAAAACCCTCTTGAACACTAAGAGGAGAATTTCATCCAGGGGGAGTTTTGTTTAAGTCAAAGGAAAAGCATTTTGAAACAGGGAAAGAAAAATTTCAAATCTTGAAAATGCCTCTCAAAATCTTATTCATATACCTTTGACTATTTGCAAAAAGACTTTGAAAAGATTTTCCAAAAGAGTTTGCAAAAACAAAACAAGTAGTGCAAATGTGGTCCAAAATGTTAAAAGAAAGAAAGCAATCCATGCATATCTAGTGAAAGTATAAATTGGTTTAATTCCAAGCAACCTTTGCACTTGCCTTATGCAAACTAGTTCAATTCTGCACTTATATATTTGCTTTGGTTTGTGTTGGCATCAATCACCAAAAAGGGGGAGATTGAAAGGGAAATAGGGTCAAACCTTTTCCTAAATAATTTTGGTGGTTGAAATGCCCAACACAAATAATTGGACTAACTAGTTTGCTCTAGATTATATATTCTACAGGTGCTAAAGGTTCAACACAAATCAATAAAAAGATCAAAGTTAGGGTTCAAAAGAAAGGAGCAAAAGAAACCGAAGAGAACCCTGGTCTGGTGCACCGGACTGTCCGGTGTGCCACCGGACAGTGTCCGGTGCACCAGGGGCGATCAACTCAAACTCTTCACCTTCGGGTTTCTGGAGAGCCGCTCCGCTATAATTCACCGGACTGTCCGGTGTGCCAGCGGAGCAACGGCTATCGAGCGCAACGGTCAACTCCAATGGTCGCCTGCAAACGTGAACAGTGCGCGGATAGTTCTCGCAGAGTCAGAGCAGCGCCAGAAGGCGCACCGGACAGTGAACAGTGCCTGATCGGTGCGGCACCGGACTGTCCGGCGCCCCAAGATGTCATAGCTCCAAGGGTCGAAACCGTCGGAACCCTAACAGTTGGTTTGGTGGTTGGGGCTATAAATACCCCTAACCACCACCACTCCAAGTATCCAAGTTTTTCAGACATCTCATTCAATACAAGAGCTAGTGCAATCAATACAAGACACAATTTAAAAGAATCAAAGCCTCTCCAAGTCCCAAATACACTCCAAACACCTAGTGACTATAGAGAGAGTTTTTGCTCGTGTTCTTTGAGCTCTTGTTCTTGGATCGCTTTCTTCTTCCCCATTCTTGTTCTTTAAGCACTTGTAATCAAAGCAAGAGACACCAATTGTGTGGTGGTCCTTGTGGGGTCTAAGTGACCCATTTGATTGAGGAGAAAGCTCACTCGGTCTAGGTGACCGTTTGAGAGAGGGAAAGGGTTGAAAGAGACCCGTTCTTTGTGACCACCTCAACGGGGACTAGGTTCTTTGGAACCGAACCTCGGTAAAACAAATCACCGTGTCATCCGCTCTATTTCTTTGGTTGATTTGTTTTCCCCTCTCTTTTGGACTCGATTTTATTTCTAACGCTAACTCCGGCTTGTAGTTGTGCTTTAAGTTTATAAATTTCAGTTTCCGCCTATTCACCCCCCTCTAGGCGACTTTCAAAGCGGATCCAGACCTTCCCCTTTATATAGATGAAGGGCTACGGCCGATTGAACCCCCAACAATCGATCAAATCAAGTCTATTTCTCGTTTTTACCTTATGCATTAGGAGTAGCTCTAGTTTAGCTCTAGTTTAGTATTCCAATCCCCAAATTCTCCGCTTCTCTTCGGCTCTACGTCGATTAGAGGAGTCTAGGTCGGCTTGCCGAGCCTAGACATCGCCTAGGATCTCTCCTCCCCGACAGGGTCCCTCCCGAGAGCGAGATCCGGGCGCCGCCGACGACCTTCGCCGCCCCCTACGCACGCGCGGACCGTCCGGCCGTCAGGTAGGAAAACCTAAGCCCTCCACCAGGCCGCGGACCGTCCGCCCCTGTGCAGAGAGCACCACCACGGTTCGTATTGAGTGATTGACGCCCCCAAAAAGGCACCAACAGGGGATGATAAAGGCAAAACATAGGAATGGGCTGTGCGGGGATGAGGGAATGGGAAAAGCAGAACAGAGAATAGAAATGGCAGAACAGGGAATGGTGATAGAACACGGAATGACAGACTATTCTTGCAGCCTTAATAAGTAGTAGAGATTATTAGTCCTAATACAAGCATGATTCAAATGACTAACGCTGTAGGTTTATTAATAAGTGAATGAACTACGTGCTGCTGCTGTGCTGCATACCATTTTGGCTGCAGATTCGTGCCAATGTGCCATGCTTGCATTGCATTGCATGCGATCGAATTAATTCTCTCAAGCTGTAATAAACGTGCAAGCGTACAAGATGCTGGAGGCGGTGGGGCACTTGAGATCATATTAACCCAAACCCCTCCTCCCCTCCCAAAAAAAGGAGACATTTTATTTGTCACTTTTTCGTTTAAAAATAAACTAGCCGGTGATAAATATTTTAGAACCGAAAAAAACGGTCGGCGATTAGTGGTTGAGATCTCAATGATTCGGACTGTTCCGATCCGATTCTTGTAGAGTATGCGGGTTTTCTTTCTACAAGCAGCTTATAAATAGATTAATCATAAGCATACGTGGTTTTTCTTAACACAACATGGTGGCTGATATACCTCATCTTCTTTTGTTTTCTGTGAGCGCCCGTGCCATCCTCATCACGCTATTTTATTCGCGGATGCCGTCTTTCTTCTCGTTTTCAGTGGGGGGTGGTGACCCTGACGTGCATCTCCATGACGTGTCTATGTACAGACGTACAGATGGCTCCAGATTTTCTACGGATGAGTCATGGCTGTCATGAATCAATATAACACAAACTAGACCAAACACATAGAAAACATAGATTTAATATGGAAAACCCATCCAAGACGAAGGGAAAAAAACCACAGACACCGGCTAGCAACAATCTCACTATTTTCAGGTGGTTACAGATCGCAGAAGACTTACAACGAGATAACTCTTTCTCTCTGTGGCTTACAAGTATATTTATAGAGGTGAAACCCTGAATTGAGTAAGGAAGACCAGAGCGTAGCAAGCCAACTTGGCCGTTTTCTTCAGAATTTGGATCACAAACTCAACAAAAAGTTCACAAACCACAACCCTCTCTAATTGTGGCCACCACCCTCACCATTTCATCACCAAATATGTGTAGAATGTTTTTTTCCGTGTGTGTGGGGTCTTTTGGTAATGACATGATATTGTTAATTTTATTTATCGCCATCTTTTTTTTTCAGGTGCAGTGCAGCTTGATGGCATGATGTGACAGCAGAATGTTCTCCATGTCCCTCCCCCACCAATCAAGGGGAAAGAGGATATATGTGCCCTTGTTTGGTAGAACGTCCGATCATTATGGACCTCAAAGTTTGATATGGGCTTTGTCTTTTAAAAAAAAGAAATACAAAAACGCTACAGGATACTGAACGCATGTGGATGGACACTGAGGCAGGCAAACACAGATGCAGTCATGCAGAGGGGGAAGGAAGACCAATCATGGACGCAAATGTGCAGTGCGACACAATCTGGTTGCTGCCTCTCCATCACAATCTTTAGTCTGCATGACTGTCGTGTTTCGGCTTGACCTTGAGAGCTAGTTTGGGCCATAAAACCGGAAAGAATTGAAGGGGCTAAATTCACCTAAGGGCTGATTTGATGACAAGAGGATCACAGGAGGATTGGAGGGGATTGAGGGGAAATGAACTAATTTCCCCCTCAATCCCCTCCAATCCCCCCGTGATCTCTTCTCACCAAATCAGCCCTAAGAAGGGAAAAAATTGAATAAGAAGGAGAATTTAGCCCCTTTTTATTCAATTTTGAATAAGAAGAAGAATTTAACCCCTTCAATTCTCTCCGGGTTTATAGCTTCGAAACTAGTCCTGACACAGTTAGGGTCATGGCGCCAGACCCTCGGGTAAGCGGGCCGGGCTCGGACAAGAAACTAGGCACGGTTGGCTAGTTCGACACGGCTCGTTTACCTCTAAGCTCATTAAGACCGCTTTTTTACACTAAAACGTGCTTACCGACCCGCATAGCCAGTTTTTCGGCCCGTTTTTTCGTGCTAAACATGCCGGACTGTCCCGTTTAGGCTCGCTGCGTGCCAGACTCGGATAGGAAATTAAGCCCGCATGGCTAAACGGCTCGGCCCGGTTTTCTAACCGTGTCTGGCGGGCCGGGCTGAGCTAGGGCCAGGCGGCCCATTTGAACATCTCTAGGAGCCAGAGGAAAAGCATGCCGTGCATGCATGTCAATGCAAGCTCCTGTCCGGGAGATGAGGTGACAGACTGACAGGGAAACTTGAGCGGACAGGGAAGGTAGGTTGCTGTTTCTTGCTAACAGGTTTTTCAGTACTTCATTTCACCTGGATTTGAAGCACTGTTTTCTTTTACTTGTACAAGTCTTGACCTATATATCATCATCATCATCATAAATTGATGCCTCCAACGGCTTGATGCTTCCTGCAATTACATTGTTGTTCATGAAGTTGACTTGGATTTTTATTTTTTATTTTTTACTTCAGACTTGCTGTGGGCTGTGACGGTGTGAGATGTGACATGGCCTAGGTGAAAGTTGCGGAAATAATACATCTTTTTTGTTCACCGTTTCTACTCAGCTTTTATTTCATATAGCATTTGAGTTTTCTACAGAAAACGTTATCCGATAAAACCATTTTACTACCACAACACTAGGGATGGATTCGAATAATTATTCGAACGTTAAAATTTTTTAATCTTTTTTTATTTGATTGCAAACAAATATGATTTAGGATTTGCTATATAAATTTATATTTTTGTTTTTAGCATTGAGCTCAATAAGATTAATAGAAAAAAGTAAACTTCAAATCCGTTCTACATATTTTTAAATAATTGATATAATATTCAGGTACATATATGGATTCGAATTCGGATGTTTTATCACCCATTTTGTTTTTGGACAAATTTGTGCAAAAAAAAAACTATACAAAATTTTATTCTTGTCCTTCATAATAAGCCTAACAACATAACTGAAGATTAGACCCAAATTATATGCACTTCTATGTTAAAATATTAAAATTGCCATATAAATCAGATATTTAGGATTTATCCCTACACAAGAGTCATCTTGCTAGCGCAAGATGCCCATGTGTTGTTATTCGATAGAATTTTGCTTGTTTAGTATTAGTTATAGATAAAATGAAGAGATAATTGGCTTGGTAGTGTTTGTTTCTTTTTTTAACTTTTTAGTACAAGGGTAAAAAAATATAATAGGAAAAACAAAAAATGAAAACAAGAATACAAAGTGTCGATATCTGGACCCGAGGGTCTAACCAACTAGTGAAATAATGATGTGTGCCCCTAACCCAGATGGGTGATGCAAGATGACACAAGTTTTTATCCTGGTTCAGGCAAGAGAAGGCCCTACCTCCAGCAGATGGAGAAATGAGACTTATATTACTTGTACCTAAGTGCTTTCAGTAGGAAATACAAGATGAGCGGGAGAGGAAAGGATCCCAAGTCTCTGGAGTTGATTTAGATAAGTGCCAATATCATGGTGGAGGAGAAAACCGTGAAGTGTTCGTCTGCCTCCTTGAAGTCGTAGGTTGTCCTATTTATAGCATCAAGGAGGGCTGCCTAGAGTACTAGAGTTGGCCGCATACGATGAGGAGATGTTGTCGTGCCCCTATAGATGTATGGCCCGGAGCATGGTCTTGTACTTGTTGTTTGACTTGTGCCCGCTTGATTTCTGCTGAGAGCCAAGGCCAGGGCCGATCCTGAGGTTTCATGGACCCAGGGCAAAACAAAAAAAAATTGGGGCCTTTAAGGCTATATTTATATATATTCAATTTTTTCTAAGTATATAACAAATTTTTGAATGATAAAAGTCTCTAATATACCAAAACAACTTCAAATCTTTGTATATATTACCTCAAAAATTTCTTGTAACATTTCTTGATGCGAATTCATTGATAATAGTGTTGCTATCAACCTCGTTTAATAATTTTTTCTCAATACATAAAGTAGCCAATCCGTTGAGTCGATCTTGAGACATCGTTGACCTTAAATAGTTCTTCAACAATTTTAACTTTGAAAAGCTTCTCTCGGCCGATGCCACAGTCACAGGCACAGTAAATAATATCCGATAAGCGTTTGAAATATTTGGATACGAATCCATTTGCCCAACATACTCAAAAATCTCCATAGAAGACATTGATCTTTCAGGCAAACTTAACTTCATAACCTTCAACTCAGATAGTAGATCATTTACTTCAATGTCAGAACTGTCCTGCGAAGAGAATGTTTTTTTGCGAATTCGCTGCAACATGCTTCTAGTTCAGTATCATTTAACGTCTTCTATGTTGTCGAGCTCAATAAAAACCCAAATATACTCTTGAATGTCTGGAGTTCTTCAAATATTAAGCAAAGTGTAAGATTGAGACTATGACAAGCACATGGC
Source organism: Zea mays (assembly GCF_902167145.1). Taxonomy (NCBI): domain Eukaryota; kingdom Viridiplantae; phylum Streptophyta; class Magnoliopsida; order Poales; family Poaceae; genus Zea; species Zea mays. The sequence goes on from NC_050096.1 coordinate 177,113,319, forward strand.
ATATATAAAGCTCTTGGATTAATATTAAGCAATCGTCTTTGCACTCCCTGATGCTTTCCTTTCATATTAGAGCAATTGTCATAACCTTGACCCCTAATATCATCAATATTAAGACCAAATAACTTGATGGAATCAGTCAGTACATTAAACAACCCTAAGCCTGATGTGTCATCGACCTTCAAGAAACCCAGAAAATACTCTTGGATATTTATGCTGCTGCCACACATTTCAACACATCGAAGCAATAATGTCATTTGCTCTTGATGACTCACGTCTGGGGTACAATCAAGGATAATAGAGAAATATTTGGCATCTTTAACAACCTTTATGATAGATTCTATAATATTAGAAGCCATAAGATAAATCAACTCATCCTGAATTTTATGACTCGGATAGTGATAATGAGTCTCTTTGTTTTTAATACGCCTAAGGTGGTCCTGCATGACCACATCAAATTTAGCAATCATCTCCACACAAGCATAAAAATTACCATTTTGATCATTGTATAGTTGCTCATTAGATCCTCTAAAAGCCAAGCAACGTTTACCAAGGAATTTTACAATGGCAACTAGTCTCAATAAAACTTGCCTTAAGCGTTCTTTCTCCCTCTTGATTTCTTCTTGTATCTCTTTGTCAGTTGTTTGTGCTTTGGCCAATCTAGCTCTCAATTCATTCCAAGTATTCATATTGGTGATATGCTCCACACTTGTTTCATAATCTTTCAGTCTGTCATTGATATGCCTCCAACCTCCAAAACAATTGTGTGCCAATGAACTTTTACAACAGCTAGAGTTAAAAATCTTACAGCAAAAACAAAACACTTTGTCAACTTGTTTTGAATAAACTAACCATTTCCTGTCAATTAACTCTCCATTTTTCATTTTTCTAAAGTAGTGGGCATATGAAAAATGTCTTGAGTTGCCATCCTTTGGGAATACAAGATTCTCTTCTCTTATAGGCCCCTTCTCCACTAGTATGTCTCTAGCTTTGTTATCAAGCCTATTCCAATTTTTTGGATCATAAATATCCGTGCTATAAACAAATTGCTCATCAACACTATGACATTCTGTAGCAAATTGTTCATGGGCAGGAGCACTTACATTGCTGCCATCATTGCCTTGTGTCGGACCCTCCTCTTCTAAATTAGTATTAGTTTGCTCCTCCACGGCAACTATAGCTAGCTCATCTGGATTTCTTGAGTTTGAGGTACCTGTATTTTTCAGAAAAAAATCTGTCCATGGCTCCTCTTTGGGATTCTATCAATTCATCTACTTTCTTCCTCTTTTTCCTTTTTTCACTACCCGATGCATACTTTCTTGATGACATGATCTAGCTGAAAATTAGACAAGAATTAATCAAAATGAATTAATCATTGTGCTACAGTCTGATCATGTGTATGTGTTTCAATTGATAATTGAGACCGTACGTACCTGAGTCCTAAATACTGATGGCCAATCGACTTTGTGGCCAAGGCCAGGGCTGAGGGTTTGGTCACATACTCGAGCCCCCTGATCAGGGGTTGCCCATTGTCGTAGTGGTTGACACAGTACTGAGTATGGCAAAAGGCTCTTAAGTAATACGTCAGCTCTGCAGTATATGATGACGTTGGGTGCCTTACCATTGTGGATATTGAGGTCAGAGCCAGGCTCGGAAGAGGCGGAAGTCCGCTCGAGGTCGCGACCGAGCCTGTTCTAGGATTCGAAGATGTTCCAGGATTCGAAGACGTGCGCGTCAGAGTTGAAGGAGTGGCCTCCTTTGGATTCGCGGGGAGCAGGTAGCCAAGGTCAGGGGCGAGGCGGACTTTGACCCGAGGTCGGGGTCAACTTCGGGCGAGGCAGGGCTCGCTGAGGGTGTCACACCCGGGTTTTAGGGCACCAAGACCCGGACGTGAACATAATCACCAGGTGTGCTGGGACTAAGTCTCACACATATGATGAATCATGGCACAGGATCGAATGTCACATCTTTACTATATAATAGGAGTTCTGTACAAAATAAATAATTACATTATAAGGAGACAGCGGTCCAGCAACCCAAAGTTGACTGGGAGACGACGGTGAGAGCACCTAGAGGGGGGGTGAATAGGTGATCCTGTAAAAACTTAAAACTTAAGCCACAAAACTTGGTTAAGTGTTAGCACAATAATCACCAAGTGGCTAGAGAGAAGTTTTGGCAAAACACAATAACCACAAGAGAACAATCACAGAGATGACACAATGGTTTATCCCGTGGTTCGGCCAAGACCAACTCTTGCCTACTCCACGTTGTGGCGTCCCAACGGATGAGGGTTGCAATCAACCCCTCTCAAGCGGTCCAAAGACCCACTTGAATACCACGGTGTTTTGCTTGCTTTACTATATCCCGTTTGCGAGGAATCTCCACACTTTGGAGCCTCTCGCCCTTACACTTGAAGTTCACAAAGAAGCACGGAGCAAGGGAGGGATTAGCAACTCACACAAGACACAAAGATCACAGCAAATACGCACACACAGAACCCAGACTTAAGCTCAAATGGCTAGCACACTAGAACGGAGCTCAAATCACTAGAATGTAGAACAAGTGCGCAAGAATGATGTGTGAGTGATCAATAGTGCTCAAGGGATGCTTGGTATTCTCCTCCATGCGCCTAGGGGTCCCTTTTATAGCCCCAAGGCAGCTAGGAGCCGTTGAGAGCAATCTGGGAAGGCAAATCTTGCCTTCTGTCGTCTGGCGCACCGGACAGTCTGGTGCACACCGGACATTGTCCGGTGCCCGATTTCTTTCCTTAAATGGCGCAGCCGACCGTTGGCAGCCAGAGAGCCGTTGGCGCACCGGACATGTCCGGTGCACACTGGACAGTCCGGTGCCCCCTTCTAGTCGTTGGCTCGGCCACGTGTCCCGCGCAGATCGCGCGGCCGATCGTTGGCCCGGCCGACCGTTGGCTCACCGGACAGTCCGGTGCACACCGGACAGTCCGGTGAATTATAGCCGTACGTCGCCGGTGAATTCCCGAGAGCGGCCAGTTTGCTCGAGCCAGCCTGGCGCACCGGACACTGTCCGGTGCACCACCGGACAGTCCGGTGCTCCCAGACTGAGCAGACTTTGGCTGAACAAAGCCATCTCATTTCCAATTCGATTTTTCCTGTTTCCAGCACTTAGGCACAATACATTAGTCTCTAAAACAATGTACTAAGTCTGAGAAACATACCTTTTGACATGGTTTGCACTTTGTCCACCACTTTGCATATATTAACACTTAAGCACTTGTGTTGGACTCTAAATCACCAAAACACTTAGAAATGGCCCAAGGGCACATTTCCCTTTCAATCTCCCCCTTTTTGGTGATTTATGCCAACACAACATAAAGCAACTAGGACAAGTGCAATATCACTGCAAATGAAAACTCAAATTTGTTTTGAATCAAATTTGGCATATATGGATCATTCTTTGCCACCACTTGGTTTGTTTTTGCAAATCAAACTCAAATTTCTATCTCTAAGTCAAACACACATGTTAAGACATAAAGAGAGTCATTCCAAGAGAAATTGATTCAAGATTTCAAAAACTCCCCTTTTTCCCATAATCAACACTTCTCCCCACAAGAAGCCAACTTTTGACAAGAGAAACAATAAAAGAGTTTTGACAAACCAAACCAAAAGCTCTATTCTACTATTTTCAAAATCTCTCAAGTGGTAGCTGATCCATTTATTGCTTTGGCCTTTATTTTCTCCCCCTTTGGCATCAAGCACCAAAACGGGATCAATCATGGCCCAAGAACCTCATTGCCTCACCAAAATCTTCAATAAGAATACAAAGGCAATAAGAGTACATGAGATGAACTTGGAATAAGTTACCCTCTCATCGGAGTGCAGTGGAAGTCTTTCATGGTCCAAGTCCACCTTTTCCCTTTCAAACCTCCTTTGAGACTAAATCATCAAACTCAAGCACATGGTTAGTCTCAAAGGGTCAAGTTGTAACACATCTCCCCCTAAATATGTGCATCACTTTGCAATGGACTTGTGAGGTCCAGGGATTGTTTGTACAACTTGAGCACCATAACGAAGCAACAAAATGCATAAGGAACATGATCAAAGGCATAAACACATGTATGCTATAAATCAATCCAAGTTCCGTGAATCTAAGACATTTAGCTCACTACGCAACCTGTAAAAGGTCTTCTCATCTAGAGGCTTGGTAAAGATATCGGCTAGCTGGTTCTCGGTGCTAACATGAAACACTTCGATATCCCCCTTTTGCTGGTGGTCTCTCAAAAAGTGATGCCGGATGTCTATGTGCTTTGTGCGGCTGAATTCAACAGGATTTTCCGCCATGCAGATGGCACTCTCATTATCACATAGGAGTGGGACTTTGCTCAGATTGTAGCCAAAGTCACGGAGGGTTTGCCTCATCCAAAGTAGTTGTGCGCAACACTTTCCTGTGGCAACATACTCGGCCTCAGCGGTGGATAGGGCAACGGAGGTTTGTTTCTTAGAATTCCATGACACTAGGGACCTTCCTAAGAATTGCCACGTCCCCGATGTACTCTTCCTATCGACCTTACATCCAGCATAGTCGGAATCTGAATATCCAATCAAGTCAAAGGTAGACCCCTTTGGATACCAGAGCCCGAAGCAAGGCGTAGCAACTAAATATCTAAGGATTCGCTTCACTGCCACTAAGTGACACTCCTTAGGATCGGATTGAAATCTAGCACACATGCATACGCTAAGCATAATATCCGGTCTACTAGCACATAAGTAAAGTAATGACCCTATCATTGACCGGTATGCCTTTTGATCAACAGGCTTACCTCCTTTGTTGAGGTCGGTGTGTCCGTCGGTCCCCATCGGAGTCTTTGCGGGCTTGGCGTCCTTCATCCCAAACCGCTTCAGCAAGTCTTGCGTGTACTTTGTCTGAGAGATGAAGGTGCCATCCTTGAGTTGCTTCACTTGGAACCCAAGGAAGTAGTTCAGCTCGCCCATCATCGACATCTCGAATTTCTGCGTCATCACCCTGCTAAACTCTTCACAAGACTTTTTATTAGTAGAACCAAATATTATGTCATCGACATAAATTTGGCACACAAAAAGATCACCATCACAAGTCTTAGTGAAGAGAGTTGGATTGGCTTTCCCAACCTTGAAAGCATTAGCAATTAGAAAGTCTCTAAGGCATTCATACCATGCTCTTGGGGCTTGCTTAAGTCCATAGAGCGCCTTAGAGAGCTTACATACGTGGTCGGGGTACCGTTCATCCTCGAAGCCAGGGGGTTGCTCTACGTACACCTCCTCCTTGATTGGCCCGTTGAGGAAAGCGCTCTTCACATCCATTCGGAACAATCTGAAAGAATGGTGAGCGGCATATGCTAGCAAAATACGAATGGACTCTAGCCTAGCCACAGGAGCAAAAGTCTCCTCAAAGTCCAAACCTGCGACTTGGGCATAACCTTTTGCCACAAGTTGAGCCTTGTTCCTCGTCACCACTCCGTGCTCGTCTTGTTTGTTGCGGAACACCCACTTGGTTCCCACAACATTTTGCTTAGGACGAGGCACCAGCGTCCAAACTTCATTCCTCTTGAAGTTGTTGAGCTCCTCTTGCATGGCCAACACCCAGTCCGGATCTAGCAAGGCCTCTTCTACCCTGAAAGGCTCAATAGAAGAGACAAAGGAGTAATGCTCACAAAAGTTAACTAATCGAGATCGAGTAGTTACTCCCTTGCTAATATCACCCAGAATTTGATCGACGAGATGATCCCTTTGAATCATCGCTCGAACTTGGGTTGGAGGTGCCGGTTGTGCTTCTTCCTCCATTACTTGATCATCTTGTGCTCCCCCTTGATCATATGCCTCCTGTTCATCATCTTGAGTTGGGGGATGCACCATTGTTGAGGAAGAAGGTTGATCTTGCTCCTTTTGTTCCTGTGGTCGTACATCACCAATCGCCATGGTTCGTATAGCGGCCGTCGGAACATCTTCTTCATCTACATCATCAAGATCAACAACTTGCTCTCTTGGAGAGCCATTAGTCTCATCAAATACAACATCGCTAGAGACTTCAACCAAACCCGATGATTTGTTGAAGACCCTATACGCCTTTGTATTTGAATCATAACCTAACAAAAACCCTTCTACAGCTTTGGGAGCAAACTTAGAATTTCTACCCTTCTTCACTAGAATGTAGCATTTGCTCCCAAATACACGAAAGTAAGATACATTGGGTTTGTTACCGGTTAGAAGCTCATACGACGTCTTCTTGAGGAGGCGATGAAGGTAGACCCTGTTGATGGCGTGGCAAGCCGTGTTCACGGCTTCCGACCAAAAACACTCGGGGGTCTTGAACTCTCCAAGCATCGTCCTTGCCATATCGATGAGCGTCCTGTTCTTCCTCTCTACCACACCATTTTGTTGTGGTGTGTAGGGAGCAGAGAACTCGTGCTTGATCCCTTCCTCCTCAAGGAACTCCTCCACTTGAAGGTTCTTGAACTCGGACCCGTTGTCGCTCCTTATCTTCTTCACCTTGAGCTCAAACTCATTTTGAGCTCTCCTTAGGAAGCGCTTGAGGGTCCCTTGGGTTTCAGACTTATCCTGCAAAAAGAATACCCAAGTGAAGCGGGAAAAGTCATCCACAATAACTAAACCATACTTACTTCCCCCTATGCTTAGATAGGCGACAGGTCCGAAGAGGTCCATATGCAGCAGCTCCAGGGGCCTTGATGTGGTCATCACATTCTTGCTGTGATGTGCTCCTCCCACCTGTTTACCTGCTTGACATGCTGCACAAGGTCTATCTTTTTCGAATTGCACATTTGATAGTCGCCTAGAGGGGGGGGTGAATAGGGCGAAACTGAAATTTACAAATATAAACACAACTACAAGCCGGGTTAGCGTTAGAAATATAAACGAGTCCGCGAGAGAGGGCGCAAAACAAATCGCAAGCAAATGAAGAGTGTGACACGCGGATTTGTTTTACCGAGGTTCGGTTCTCGCAAACCTACTCCCCGTTGAGGAGGCCACAAAGGCCGGGTCTCTTTCAACCCTTCCCTCTCTCAAACGGTCCCTCGGACCGAGTGAGCTTCTCTTCTCAAAACAAAGCCGGGAACAAAACTTCCCTCGCAAGGGCCACCACACAATTGGTGCCTCTTTCCTTGATTACAATGGAGTTTTGATCACAAGAACAAGTGAGAAAGAAAAGAAGCAATCCAAGCGCAAGAGCTCAAAAGAACACGGCAAATCTCTCTCTCTAATCACTAAAGCCTTGAGTGGAATTGGAGAGGATTTGATCTCTTTGGTGTGTCTAGAATTGAATGCCTAGCTCTTGTAAGTGGTTGAGAAGTGGAAAACTTGGATGCAATGAATGGTGGGGTGGTTGGGGTATTTATAGCCCCAACCACCAAATGTGGCCGTTGGGAGGCTGTCTGTTCGATGGCGCACCGGACAGTCCGGTGCACACCGGACATGTCCGGTGCCCCCGCCACGTCATCACTGCCGTTGGATTCTGACCGTTGGAGCTTCTGTCTTGTGGGCCCGCCTGGGTGTCCGGTGCACACCGGACATGCACTGTTCCTTGTCCGGTGTGCCAGTATGGGCACGCCTGACTTCTGCGCGCGCAGAGCGCGCATTAATTGCGTCGCAGGTAGCCGTTGGCGCCGAATAGCCGTTGCTCCGGAGTTGCACCGGACAGTCTGGTGCACACCGGACAGTCCGGTGAATTATAGCGGACTAGCCGTTGGAGTTTCCCGAAGCTGGCGAGTTCCTGAGGCCGCTCTTCCTTGGCGCACCGGACACTGTCCGGTGTACACCGGACAGTCCGGTGAATTATAGCGCGAGTGCCTCTGGAAATTCCCGAAGGTGGCGAGTTCGAGTTGAAATCCTCTGGTGCACCGGACACTGTCCGGTGTACACCGGACAGTCCGGTGCCTCCAGACCAGGGAGCCTTCGGTTGCTTCTTTGCTCCTTCGTTGAATCCAAAACTTGGTCTTTTTATTGGCTGAGTGTGAACCTTTTACACCTGTATAATCTATACACTTGGGCAAACTAGTTAGTCCAATTATTTGTGTTGGGCAATTCAACCACCAAAATCAATTAGGGACTAGGTGTGAGCCTAATTCCCTTTCAATCTCCCCCTTTTTGGTGATTGATGCCAACACAAACCAAAGCAAATATGGAAGTGCATAATTGAACTAGTTTGCATAATGTAAGTGCAAAGGTTGCTTGGAATGGAGCCAATATAAATACTTACAAGATATGCATGGATTGTTTCTTACTTATAATATTTTGGACCACGCTTGCACCACATGTTTTGTTTTTGCAAACTATTTTGTAAATCCTTTTCAGAGTTCTTTTGCAAATAGTCAAAGGTAAATGAATAAGATTTTGCAAAGCATTTTCAAGATTTGAAATTTTCTCCCCCTGTTTCAAATGCTTTTCCTTTGACTAAACAAAACTCCCCCTAAATGAGATTCTCCTCTTAGTGTTCAAGAGGGCTTTGATATATCATTTTGAAATACTACTTTCTCCCCCATTTGAACACAATAGAATACCAATTGAAAATATTCAACACTACGTTTTTGAAATTAAATTGGTGGTGGTGCGGTCCTTTTGCTTTGGGCTCTTACTCTCTCCCCCTTTGGCATGAATCGCCAAAAACAGAATCATTAGAGCCCTCGAAGTGCTTTTCTTCCCCTTTGGTCATAAATAAATGAGTTAAGATTATACCTGTCGGCGTTTCGAGACCGGGGGGTCCCCGAGCCGACGAGTGAATGCGCTGCGTGCCCCAGCCCAGATGGGTCGAGCGCGTGGGCGAGCGCGAAGGGGGGAGAGGCGAGGCGGCCGGAGACGGGCGTGAGAGAGGTGGAGATCCCGCGGCCTTCGTGTTCGTCCCGCGCCCAGGTCGGGTGCGCTTGCAGTAGGGGGGTTACAAGCGTCCACGCGGGTGAGGGAAGCGAGCGGCCCCAAGAGAGCGCCTGTCTCATCCTCGTCCCCGCGCGGCCGACCCTCCTCTGAGAAGGCCCTGGTCCTTCCTTTTATAGTCGTAAGGAGAGGATCCAGGTGTACAATGGGGGGTGTAGCAGAGTGCTACGTGTCTAGCGGTGGAAGAGCTAGCGCCCTAGGTACATGCCAATGTGGCAGCCGGAGAGGTCTTGGCACCTTGCTGGCATGATGTCGTGGCTGTCGGAGGAGCGACGGAGCCTAGCGGAGGGACAGCTGTTGGAGCGGTCGAGTCCTTGCTGACGTTGCCCTGCTTCCGTAAGAGAGCTGAGAGCCGCCATCGTCACAGAGCTTGTAGGGCGCCATCATTGCCCATCTGGCGGAGCTGGCCAGATGGGACGCCGGTCTTGTTCTTCGTGACCCGAGTCGGCCCGGGGTAGGATGATGATGGCGCTTCCTGTTGACGTGGCGGGCCTGCGCCCTAGGTCGGGCGACGTGGGGGCCCCTCCGAAGCCGAGGTCGAGTCTGTCTTCTGTTGCCAAGGCCGAGTCCGAGCCCTGGGGTCGGGCGAGGCGGAGATCGTTCGGCCGAGGTCTGGGCGGAGTCCGAGCCCTGGGGTCGGGCGAGGCGGAGTTCGTCGTCTTCCGGGGCTGAGCCCGAGTCCGAGCCCTGGGGTCGGGCGGAGCGGAGTTCGCCGTCTTCCGGGTCTTAGCCCGAGTCCGAGCCCTGGGGTCGGGCGGAGCGGAGTTCGCCGTCTTCCGGGTCTTAGCCCGAGTCTGAGCCCTGGGGTCGGGCGGAGCGGAGTTCGCCGTCTTCCGGGTCTTAGCCCGAGTCCGAGCCCTGGGGTCGGGCGAGGCGGAGTTCGCCGCGGTGCCTTTGGCAAGGCTTGACTGCCTGTCAGACTTACTCTGTCGAGTGGCACTGCAGTCGGAGTGGCGCAGGCGGCGCTGCCCTTCTGTCAGATCGGTCAGTGGAGCGGCGGAGTGACGACGGTCACTTCGGCTCTGCCGGGGGGCGCTCGTCAGGATAGAGGTGTCAGGCCGCCTCTGCGTTAAATGCTCCTGCAACTTGGTCAGTCGGTGTGGCGATTTAGTCAGGGTTGCTTCTAAGCGAAGCCAAGGCCTCGGGCGAGCCGGAGGTGTGTCCGCCGTTAAAAGGGGGGCCTCGGGCGAGACGGAAGTCTCTCGAGGTCGGCCGCCCTTGGTCGAGGCTAGGCTCGGGCGAAGCGTGATCGAGTCACTCGTGTGGACTGATCCCTGACTTAATCGTACCCATCAGGCCTTTGCAGCTTTATGCTGATGGGGGTTACCAGCTGAGAATTAGGCGTCTTGGGGGTACCCCTAATTATGGTCCCCGACAGTAGCCCCCGAGCCTCGAAGGGAGTGTTAGCACTCGCTTGGAGGCTTTCGTCGCACTTTTTTGCAAGGGGACCAGCCTTTCTCGGTTGCCTTTTGTTCCGGTGGGTGCGCGCGAGCGCACCCGCCGGGTGTAGCCCCCGAGGCCTCGGAGGAGTGGTTACACTCCTTCGAGGTCTTAATGCCTCGCGCAATGCTTCGGCTGGTTTGGTTGTTCCCTCATGCGAACTGGCCGTAGCCCGGGTGCACTGTAGGGGCCCAAGCTCTCAGGCTGGTATGTTGACGCTGTCAACGGTTTGGCCGGAGCCGGGTTTGTGAGAGCAGCCCCCGAGCCTCCGCACAGGGCGAGAGGACGATCAGGGACAGACTCGGCTTTTTTACATACGCCCCTGCGTCGCCTTTCCGCAAGGAGGAGGGGGGGAGAGCGCCATGTTACCCTCGATGGGCACCGAACATGGAGTCTCCGGTGAGCTGCAAGCGGGTAATCCGAGTGGACGTCCGTGCCCCGTTCGTTGGGGGTCGGCTAGGGGCCCAGAGGCACGCCCAAAAGTACCTGCGGGTGATTTGCCGGACCCGGTCCCCTGGCGACGGGGTCCGAGGGCTCGATGCCTCCCTCCGATGGGATTCCGTTACAAGATCGTTCCCGCTGGTCTCGGAAATGTCCTAGGGTACCTCGGGAGCGCAGCCCGAGCCTCGGTTATGTATCGAACGTACCCCTGGTCATCCCTCGCTCGGTGTCTGAGGCGACTGTGAACCCTTCGGGGGCCAGCCTTCGAACCCCTGATCAGTAATGGGCGCGGAGCCCGAGTAGCCTGAGGCGGCCATGGAACCCTTCGGGGGGCTGGCCTTCGAACCCCTGACCAGTAGTGGGTGTCGGGCCCACGCGATCTGAGGCGACTGTTGAACCCCTCGGAGGGCCAGTCTTCGAACCTCTGATCAGTAGGGGGGGCTCGGAGCCCGGTTCCTTCGCGGAGAAGGATCCTTTTCGGGGTATCCCCCTTTCCCGGTCCCTGTTGCAAGAGATAGAGAAAGAGGAAAAAGGAAAAGGATACGAAATCGAACGACGTGGCGTACCTTTTTTGGCGCGGTCATTACGGCGAAGGCGAAGCGTCGCCCGCTTCCCCTGCCAGAGGCGCCGCGTGTCCCGCCGCGGTGTTAATGCGACGGGGCGAGTGGTTGGCGGGGCGGCCGTTGCGCGTGCGCGAGCCGTTCGAGGAACGGATCACGGGTGCACCGTCTTCACGCCGTGGGAGGAGGCTCTCTTGCTGTCCCAGGATGGGACGTGAGCCTGGCTGACGTCGTGACTGCTGTGCCCGCCCGCCTGCCACCGCCATTACTGCCGGCCCACTTTCGGCTGCTTTGACCGTCGCGCCAGGCTGGCGCTGCTGGGTCGCTCGCTGGGTCACCTCAAGTCGTGGCACAGGCTCCGCAACCGAAGAGGCGCGACGGTGGCACAAGTGGCGGTGCGGTTGCTTGCATGCAGCAACTGGCGCGCTGGTTGCTTGACGCGTGGGCCTGGGCCTCCAAGCTGGCGTGTCAGAAGTCGGAGAAGCGCGTCCACCTGGCGCGGTTGCATGCCGCCTGCATGGCTGCCCGCCCCTTCCGCCCGTTGGTCTGGGCAAAAGTGGGGGGTTGCTTGTAACCGCTGGGCGGTCGTGCGCACCACGCGCGGCGGTTTGGCTTCTTCTGCTCTGAGCCGGTTTGCATGACATGCGGGACCCAGCCCCCGAGCCGCAGGGGAGGGCCTTGGAGCGTGTTGGAGAAGACTTGGCCCGTGGCGTCTGGGGGCGCACGTAGGGAGAGTCGCCTTTAAAAGGAGGGTCGACCCCTTTCGGAAGGCAACCATGTCTTCTTCCTCCCTTATGCGTCGCGTCTTTCCATCTTCCAAGCCTCCGGATGGGGGGTATCCGCCGTCTTTCCGCCTCCTTGTTGGAGGAACGCAACCCCGTGGGAGTTGGTACCTTTCAGCCATCGTTCGGCTTCAAGGATTTTCATCAGGCAGCCTGGTTGCTCCCTTCCGCCGGTGGTCACCCAAGACGGTGACCTCCAGCTCCTGGATGGGGAGAGGCAAACCAGGCTGTGATCCCGCCCCCAGCATCGGGTGTGTTCGTCATCCTCGCTGGGGTGGGGAGCGAGGCGAGCCGGGGCTCTACCTCGTGTGCGGGTCGGCGAACCACCTCCTCTTCCAGCTTCTGGTGGTGGCAATCGCCCTCTCGCGCTGTGACGGAGTCGTCCTCCAGTCATGCCGGGGAAGGCGAACAGTTGCCGTCCAGCTAGGATGCAACATTCCGCCTTCTCCCTCGCATTCGTGGCGAGGACGGCAGCGAGGATCTGCCGGAGCGCTCGGAAGCGGCCCGCTCTTTGGCTTTGATGGCTTGTTCACGTCCCTTGAGCGGGACCGCGAACAAGAGCCCTCCGGGGGCCGCGTCCACCCGGGACCATGGCTGCTGCTGCGGAGGTCGCTAGCGAGCCTCCCGATGTTCGTCACCCCGCAGGCCCGAGGTCGCTCGTACCCGCGGGGACGGAACCGGAGTTCCGTTTGTGATGGCACCTTGAATGCCAGTGTCTTTGTTCATTGTGGCTGTCGGGGCCTGAACATGTATGTAATTTTGGCACGGAGCCGTGTTTTTTCCTCATTTTCGAGCACTAAGTCTCACCTGTTGATTATCTGAACCGCTTCACCAAGCGTGAGTCGCCCCGTGTCAAGGTGACGAGTGAGGTATCCGTATCCCGGAGGCGTAGGAATCCCTCGGCTCGATCGGCCTTGTTGTCTGAGGCTCCTCTAGCTTAGTTAAAGGGACCCCTTGGCCGCTCTTTGATGAGTCGAGGCCAGGGGTAGCGATATCAGTACGAACAGAGGCGGAGTTGGCTCGAAAATGGGAACCTGGTTGGCCGGAGCCTAGCCGGGTTGTCCGTTAGCGGAGCCGACGCCGGAGTCGATGACCCGAGGCCTCGGGTCGGGCTGGCGCCCTTGGAAGATGCTTGGCCGAGGCCCCAGGGGTAACTGGCCGAGCCGCCTGCTCGGGCCGGATTCCCGGAGGAGTCCCTGGACCGCGCCGCCGTCCGAGGCTGGACCGGACCTTGCTGAAGACGTCGTCGATGCCGAGGGTGCTACGGCCCCCTTCAGCGTGAAGACCCGAGCCTGCAGGATCAGATCGTCTTGTAGCGTGTGCCTTCTGTGGCCGCCGAGGCCAGAAAACACACCCTCGCTGCGCCTGTGAAGCTGTGTCTTTTTTCCTCTTATTTCGAGCATCTGGACTTTCCGTCGGTAACAGGGGTGTTTGTGTGGGCGAGAGTTGCTTCTCGCGGAAGGTGATGAGTGAGGTATCCGTATCCCGGAGGCGTGGGAGTCCCTCGGCTCGGTCGGCCTTGCCGCTTACGCGTACTTTCGCCCGTCCATGAGGCCCTGTCACCGATTCAGTCGAGAAGGCTTGAAGGACCGTCTTGGCAGAAGAGCTTCCGAACGTGAAGACTTGTTCGGTCTGCGGAATCACTTTATCTGAACACGAGTTACTTATCGCAGAAGGTGACGAGTGAGATATCCGTATCCCGGAGGCGTAGGAGTCCCTCGGCTCGGTCGGCCTTGGCTGCTTACGTGTACTCCGTCGTTTCCAGGATCCGCTTTTCGAAGTACTCAAAAAGCACGAAAGAAATTCTGCTAAAAAGAGATCCTTTTTTGAGGAAAATTTCGACGCAGAGGGGGTCTCCCCCCTTTTAGCCCCCGAGGGAGGGTCGGGCTTTGCCGAGGCAAGGCCGACCCTTCCTTGATGACTAAACTTTGCGTGGGTGCGAGGTATATGAACAACTTGAAAACATCTTAAGGGTAGAAGCGACGTAGCTGTTTGATGTTCCAAGCGTTGCCGTAGATCTCGCCTTGATTGTTGGCCAGCTTGTATGTTCCGGGCTTCAGAACTTTGGCGATGACGAATGGCCCCTCCCAGGGGGGCGTGAGTTTGTGCCTCCCCCGGGCGTCTTGCCGCAGCCGAAGCACCAGGTCGCCCACCTGGAGGTCTCGGGGCCGGACCCCTCGGGCGTGGTAGCGTCGCAGGGACTGCTGGTACCGCGCCGAGTGTAGTAAGGCCCTGTCCCGAGCCTCCTCCAGCTGGTCCATCGATTCTTCTCGGCTAGCTTGGTTGCTTTGATCGGTGTAGGCCCTCGTCCTCGGGGAGCCGTATTCCAGGTCAGTGGGCAAGATAGCTTCGGCCCCGTAGACCAGGAAAAACGGAGTGAAACCCGTGGCACGACTCGGCGTCGTCCTTAGGCTCCAGACCACCGAGGGGAGTTCCTTCATCCATCGCTTGCCGAACTTGTTGAGGCCGTTGTAGATCCGAGGCTTGAGCCCTTTTAGAATCATGTCGTTGGCACGCTCTACTTGCCCATTCGACATGGGATGAGCCACGGCGGCCCAGTTCACCCGGATGTGGTGATCCTCGCAAAAATCCAAGAATTTTTTGCCGGTGAACTGGGTATCGTTGTCGGTGATGATGGAGTTTGGGACCCCGAAGCGATGGATGATGTTGGTGAAGAACGCCACCGCCTGCTCGGACCTGATGCTATTCAGGGGTCGGACCTCGATCCACTTGGAGAATTTGTCGATGGCGACCAGCAGGTGCGTGTAGCCCCCGGGCGCCTTCTGCAAGGGACCGACGAGGTCCAGACCCCATACAGCGAAGGGCCAGGTGATGGGTATCGTCTGCAGAGCCTGAGCGGGCAGGTGGGTCTGCTTCGCATAGAATTGGCACCCTTCACAGGTGCGGACAATTCTAGTGGCGTCAGCCACCGCCGTTGGCCAGTAGAAACCTTGCCGGAAGGCATTCCCGACAAGGGATCGAGGCGCCGCATGATGGCCGCAAGCCCCCGAGTGTATTTCTTGCAGGAGTTCCTGACCTTCGGCGATGGAGATGCATCGCTGGAGGATGCCCGAGGGGCTCTGGTGGTAGAGCTCCTCCTCGTCGCCCAGCAAGACGAACGACTTGGCGCGTCGTGCTACCCGCCGAGCCTCGGCTTGGTCGGGGGGTAGCTCGCCTCGGCGGAGATACTGCAGGTACGGGGCCTGCCAGTTTCGATCAGGCGTGGCCCCGCTCCGCTCCTCCTCGACGTTCAGTACCTCAGCCTCGGGGGCCGAGGGTACCTCGGGCTGAGCCGAGGGTGCCTCGGGCCGAGCCGAAGGCGCCTCGGCCTGAGGCGCGTCGCCGATCTTGACGGAGGGTTGATGCAGATCCCGGGAGAAGACGTCCGGGGGGACCGTCGTTCGCCCCGAGGCTATTTTAGCCAGCTCGTCTGCAGTCTCGTTGTAGCGCCGAGCGATGTGGTTGAGCTCGAGCCCGAAGAACTTGTCTTCCAGGCGCCGAACCTCATCGCAGTAGGCCTCCATCTTCGGGTCGCGGCAGTGGGAGTTCTTCATGACTTGGTCGATGACGAGCTGCGAATCACCGCGGGCGTAGAGGCGTCTGACCCCTAGTTCGATGGCGATCCGCAACCCGTTGACCAGAGCTTCGTACTCGGCCACGTTGTTGGACGCCGGGAAATGGAGGCGTAGCACGTAGCGCAGGTGCTTTCCGAGGGGCGAGATGAAGAGCAGGCCCGCGCCGACTCCCGTCTTCATTAGTGACCCGTCGAAAAACATGGTCCAGAGCTCCGGTTGGATCGGAGCCATCGGCAGCTGGGTGTCGACCCATTCGGCCACGAAGTCTGCCAACACCTGGGACTTGATGGCCTTCCGAGGGGCGAACGAGATCGTTTCGCCCATGATTTCCACCACCCACTTTGCGATCCTGCCCGAGGCCTCTCGGCACTGGATGATCTCCCCCAGGGGGAAGGATGACACCACAGTTACCGGATGAGACTCGAAGTAGTGTCGTAACTTCCGTCTCGTCAGGATCACAGCATACAGCAGCTTCTGAACTTGTGGGTAGCGGATCTTGGTCTCGGACAGTACCTCGCTGACGAAGTAGACTGGCCTCTGAACGGGCAGTGCATGCCCTTCCTCTTGCCTCTCGACCACAATCGCGGCGCTAACCACCTGAGTGGTGGCGGCGACGTAGACCAAGAGGGCTTCTCCATCAGCTGGGGGCACCAAGACAGGCGCCTTTGTGAGGAGCGCCTTCAGGTTCCCGAGGGCTTCCTCGGCCTCAGGGGTCCAAGCGAAACACTCGGTCTTCCTTAAGAGGCGGTACAGAGGCAGACCTCTTTCGCCGAGGCGTGAGATGAAGCGGCTCAGGGCCGCGAGGCATCCCATGACCCTCTGTACGCCTTTTAAGTCCTTGATGGGTCCCATGCTGGTGATGGCTGCGATCTTCTCCGGGTTGGCTTCGATACCTCGCTCGGAGACGATGAACCCCAGGAGCATGCCTCGGGGCACCCGGAAGACACACTTCTCAGGATTGAGCTTGACTCCTTTCGCCTTGAGACATCGGAATGTCACTTCAAGGTCGGAGAGGAGGTCGGAAGCCTTCCTTGTCTTGACTACGATGTCATCGACGTAGGCCTCGACTGTGCGACCAATGTGTTCGCCGAACACATGGTTCATGCACCGCTGGTACGTCGCGCCCGCATTCCTCAAACCGAACGGCATGGTGACGTAGCAGTACATGCCGAACGGCGTGATGAAAGAAGTCGCGAGCTGGTCGGACTCTTTCATCCGGATTTGGTGATACCCTGAGTAGGCATCGAGGAAGGACAGGGTTTCGCACCCAGCAGTGGAATCCACGATTTGATCGATGCGAGGCAGAGGGTAGGGAACCTTCGGACATGCTTTGTTGAGACCAGTGTAGTCCACGCACACCCGCCATTTCCCTCCTTTCTTCCTCACAAGCACAGGGTTGGCAAGCCATTCGGGATGGAATACCTCTTTGATGAACCCTGCTGCCATTAGCTTGTGGATCTCCTCGCCTATCACTCTGCGCTTCTCCTCGTCGAATCGGCGCAAAGACTGCCTGACGGGTCGGGCTCCGGCCCGAATATCCAGCGAGTGCTCGGCGACATCCCTCGGTATGCCAGGCATGTCCGAGGGACTCCACGCAAAGACGTCGGCGTTTGCGCGGAGAAAGTCGACGAGCACTGCTTCCTATTTGGGGTCGAGCCCGGAACCGATCCGGATCTGCTTGGAGGTGTCACCACTGGGGTCGAGTGGGACGGCCTTAACCGTCTCCGCTGGCTCGAAGTTGCCGGCGTGACGCTTCACGTCTGGCACCTCCTTAGAGAGGTTCTCCAGGTCGGCGATGAGGGCCTCGGACTCGGCGAGGGCCTCGGCGTACTCCACGCACTCCACGTCGCATTCGTACGCGCGACGGTGATGACCCCGTTGGGGCCCGGCATCTTGAGCTTCAAGTAGGTGTAGTTGGGGACGGCCATGAACTTCGCGTAGCATGGCCTCCCCAGTACAACGTGGTAGGTTCCTCGGAACCCGACCACCTCGAACGTCAGGGTCTCCCTTCGGAAGTTGGAGGGCGTCCCGAAGCAGACGGGGAGGTCGAGTCGTCCGAGGGGCTGGACGCGCTTCCTAGGTACGATCCCGTGGAAGGGCGCAGCACCTGCCCGGACGGAGGACAGATCGACGCGCAGGAGCTTGAGGGTCTCGGCGTAGATGATGTTGAGGCAGCTGCCCCCATCCATCAGGACCTTGGCGAGCCTGACGTCGCCGATGACAGGGTCGACGACGAGCGGGTATTTCCCCGGGCTCGGCACGTGGTCGGGGTGGTCGGCCTGGTCGAAGGTGATGGGCTTGTCGGACCAGTCGAGGTAGACTGGCGCCGCCACCTTCACCGAGCAGACCTCCCGGCGCTCTTGCTTGCGATGCCGAGCCGAGGCGTGTGCCGCATGCCCACCGTAGATCATGAAGCAGTCGCGGACCTCGGGGAACTCTCCTGCTTGGTGATCTTCGTTCTTGTCGTCGTCGTGGGCCCTGCCACCCTCGGCGGGTGGCCCGGCCCTGTGGAAGTTACGCCGAAGCATGACGCACTCCTCGAGGGTGTGCTTGACGGGCCCCTGATGGTAGGGGCACGACTCCTTGAGCATCTTGTCGAAGAGGTTAGCACCTCCGGGGGGCTTCCGAGGGTTCTTGTACTCGGCGGCGGCGATAAGGTCCGCGTCAGCGGCGTCGCGTTTCGATTGCGACTTCTTCTTTCCTTTCTTCTTGGCGCCGCGCGGAGTAGACGCCTCGGGAGCCTCTTCCGATGGGCGGCCCTGGGGCCGCTTGTCCTTTCGGAAGATAGCCTCGACCGCCTCCTGGCCAGAGGCGAACTTGGTGGCGATGTCCATCAGCTCGCTCGCCCTGGTGGGGGTCTTGCGACCCAGCTTGCTCACCAGGTCGCGGCAAGTGGTGCCAGCGAGGAACGCGCCGATGACATCTGAGTCGGTGATGTTGGGCAGCTCGGTGCGCTGCTTCGAGAATCGCCGGATGTAGTCCCGGAGCGACTCCCCCGGCTGTTGCCGGCAGCTTCGAAGGTCCCAGGAATTCCCGGGGCGCACGTATGTGCCCTGGAAATTGCCGGCGAAGGCCTGGACCAAGTCGTCCCAGTTGGAGATCTGCCCCGGAGGCAGGTGCTCCAACCAGGCACGAGCAGTGTCGGAGAGGAACAGGGGGAGGTTGCGGATGATGAGGTTGTCGTCGTCCGTCCCTCCCAGTTGGTAGGCCAGGCGGTAGTCCGCGAGCCACAGTTCCGGCCTCGTTTCCCCCGAGTACTTCGTGATAGTAGTCGGGGGTCAGAACCGGGTCGGGAACGGCGCCCGTCGGATGGCCCGACTGAAGGCCTGCGGACCGGGCGGTTCGGGCGAGGGACTCCGATCCTCCCCACTGTCGTAGCGTCCCCCACACCTGGGGTGGTAGCCTCGGCGCATCCTTTCGTCGAGGTGGGCCCGACGGTCGCGTCGATGGTGTTCGTTGCCGAGGTGGTCCGGGGCCGCAGGCGCGGTGTTGCGCGTGCGCCCGGTGTAGACCGAGGCTTCCCGCATGAATCGGGAAGTCGCGGCATGAGGTTCCGAGGGGTATCCCTGCCTTCGGGAGGCAGTGCTCTCGGCCCGTCGGGCCGCAGCGCCTTCCAGGAGATTCTTGAGCTCTCCCTGGATTCGCCGACCCTCGGTGGTTGATGGCTCCGGCATCGCGCGGAGGAGCATCGCTGCGGCTGCCAGGTTCTGGCCAACCCCGCTGGATGCGGGCGGCGGCCTGACCCTGACATCGTTGGCGACGCGGTGCTGGAGACCTTGGGGCAGGTGACGTATTTCTCCGGCCGGGGGTTGGCCCGCCCATACCTGCCCGACGTCCCGACGGATCGGCTCAAGCGCTCCTGTTCCCTCGTTGAGCCTGGCCTGCGCCTCGCGGACTTGCTCGAGTTGTGGGTCGTAACCCCCCGCCGGAGCGGGGACCACAGCTAGCTCCCGCGGGATGTCGGCGCGAGGTGCGGGCCTAGGAAAATCACCGTCCTCCGGCATGCCAAGATGGTCGCCTTCGGAGGGATCCCCCAGCTCAACGTGGAAACATTCGCGGCTTGGGCCGCAGCCCTCGTCGTCGAGGCTGCGGCTTCCGTCGGAACAGTCGGAGAGGCAGTAGTCACATGCGGTCATGAAGTCCCGCATGGCACTGGGGTTGCCAAGTCCAGAGAAATCCCAACAGATGCTGGGATCGTCATCTTCCTCGGACCCGGAGGGCCCGTAGGTCGAGACGTCCGTCAACCGGTCCCAAGGCGACCGCATACAAAACCCCAGTGGGGTTGCACTCGCCTCAATGAGAGCGCCCGCCAAGGCGAGGTCGCTTGGCGGGTTGAGGCCGAGTCGAAATGACGTAAGGTGGGAGTTAGTCGGTACCTTTTGGTCGAAGCGGGGCGACGTAGTCACATCGGGGACTGGTTGCACCGTCATCTCAGGTACGAGGGCGACGTCCTGCAAGCTCCTCGCGAGTGCGCCGGCGTCGTCCACTTGCTCGGGATCAGCGTGTCGCGGGGGGACGGCGCTTGCCTTCGTCTCGAACGCGAGGTCGACGCCCGACGTGCCTTCCGTCGGGGCGCTGGGGATGTCGATTCGCTCGACAGCCGACGAAGCGCGGCCTCCCGCTAGGCCTTGGTTGCCCCGCCTCCTCCTCCGTTGGCGGGGGAGAGGACGGGGCGAGCTCGAATGTTGTTCTTCCACCGCGCGGGGAAGACGTCGCCGATTCCGCCGCCGGCGGGCGGGTTGTCGGCCGCCATTGTCGTTGTCGCGCGGCAGTGGAAGGAGTATCATGTCGTAGCTGCCGTCGAAGGACATGAACTCGAGACTCCCGAAACGGAGCACCGTCCCGGGCCGGAGAGGTTG
Source organism: Zea mays (assembly GCF_902167145.1). Taxonomy (NCBI): domain Eukaryota; kingdom Viridiplantae; phylum Streptophyta; class Magnoliopsida; order Poales; family Poaceae; genus Zea; species Zea mays. The sequence goes on from NC_050096.1 coordinate 177,133,864, forward strand.
CTGAAGACTGCCCATCTGGAGCTTGACGGGAAGCTGTTCGTCAGCACGCAGCAGGCCCCTACCTGGCACGCCAACTGTCGGCGTTTCGAGACCGGGGGGTCCCCGAGCCGACGAGTGAATGCGCTGCGTGCCCCAGCCCAGATGGGTCGAGCGCGTGGGCGAGCGCGAAGGGGGGAGAGGCGAGGCGGCCGGAGACGGGCGTGAGAGAGGTGGAGATCCCACGGCCTTCGTGTTCGTCCCGCGCCCAGGTCGGGTGCGCTTGCAGTAGGGGGGTTACAAGCGTCCACGCGGGTGAGGGAAGCGAGCGGCCCCAAGAGAGCGCCTGTCTCGTCCTCGTCCCCGCGCGGCCGACCCTCCTCTGAGAAGGCCCTGGTCCTTCCTTTTATAGTCGTAAGGAGAGGATCCAGGTGTACAATGGGGGGTGTAGCAGAGTGCTACGTGTCTAGCGGTGGAAGAGCTAGCGCCCTAGGTACATGCCAATGTGGCAGCCGGAGAGGTCTTGGCACCTTGCTGGCGTGATGTCGTGGCTGTCGGAGGAGCGACGGAGCCTGGCGGAGGGACAGCTGTTGGAGCGGTCGAGTCCTTGCTGACGTTGCCCTGCTTCCGTAAGAGAGCTGAGAGCCGCCATCGTCACAGAGCTTGTAGGGCGCCATCATTGCCCATCTGGCGGAGCTAGCCAGATGGGACGCCTGTCTTGTTCTTCGTGACCCGAGTCGGCCCGGGGTAGGATGATGATGGCGCTTCCTGTTGACGTGGCGGGCCTGCGCCCTAGGTCGGGCGACGTGGGGGCCCCTCCGAAGCCGAGGTCGAGTCTGTCTTCTGTTGCCGAGGCCGAGTCCGAGCCCTGGGGTCGGGCGAGGCGGAGATCGTTCGGCCGAGGTCTGGGCGGAGTCCGAGCCCTGGGGTCGGGCGAGGCGCAGTTCGTCGTCTTCCGGGGCTGAGCCCGAGTCCGAGCCCTGGGGTCGGGCGGAGCGGAGTTCGCCGTCTTCCGGGTCTTAGCCCGAGTCCAAGCCCTGGGGTCGGGCGGAGCGGAGTTCGCCGTCTTCCGGGTCTTAGCCCGAGTCCGAGCCCTGGGGTCGGGCGGAGCGGAGTTCGCCGTCTTCCGGGTCTTAGCCCGAGTCCGAGCCCTAGGGTCAGGCGAGGCGGAGTTCGCCGCGGTGCCTTTGGCAAGGCTTGACTGCCTATCAGACTTACTCTGTCGAGTGGCACTGCAGTCGGAGTGGCGCAGGCGGCGCTGCCCTTCTGTCAGATCGGTCAGTGGAGCGGCGGAGTGACGACGGTCACTTCGGCTCTGCCGGGGGGCGCTCGTCAGGATAGAGGTGTCAGGCCGCCTCTGCGTTAAATGCTCCTGCAACTTGGTCAGTCGGCGTGGCGATTTAGTCAGGGTTGCTTCTAAGCGAAGCCAAGGCCTCGGGCGAGCCGGAGGTGTGTCCGCCGTTAAAAGGGGGGCCTCGGGCGAGACGGAAGTCTCTCGAGGTCGGCCGCCCTTGGCCGAGGCTAGGCTCGGGCGAAGCGTGATCGAGTCACTCGTGTGGACTGATCCCTGACTTAATCGTACCCATCAGGCCTTTGCAGCTTTATGCTGATGGGGGTTACCAGCTAAGAATTAGGCGTCTTGGGGGTACCCCTAATTATGGTCCCCGACAATACCAAAGACGAAGTCCGGTCCTTTTGCTTTGGGCTCTTACTTTCTCCCCCAAAGACAAAGTCCTTTTCTTTGATGCTCATGCTTTTCTCCCCCAAGAGTGGAGAGTTGCTTGGAGTGACGGCGAAGGATGAGTTACGGAGTGGAAGCCTTTGTCTTCGCCGAAGACTCCAATTCCCTTTCAATACACCTATGACTTGGTTTGAAATAGACTTGAAAACACATTAGTCATAGCATATGAAAGAGACATGATCAAAGGTATATAAAATGAGCTATGTGTGCAATCTAGCAAAAGAAATTGCGCGAATCAAGAATATTGAGCTCATGCCTAAGTTTGTTAAAAGATTGTTCATCAAGAGGCTTGGTAAAGATATCGGCTAATTGATCTTTAGTGTTAATGTATGAAATCTCGATATCTCCCTTTTGTTGGTGATCCCTAAGAAAATGATACCGAATGGCTATGTGCTTAGTGCGGCTATGCTCGACGGGATTGTCGGCCATTTTGATTGCACTCTCATTATCACATAGCAAAGGGACTTTGGTTAATTTGTAACCGTAGTCCCGCAGGGTTTGCCTCATCCAAAGCAATTGCGCGCAACAATGACCTGCGGCAATGTACTCGGCTTCGGCGGTGGAAAGAGCGACCGAATTTTGCTTCTTTGAAGCCCAAGACACCAAGGATCTTCCCAAGAACTGGCAAGTCCCCGATGTGCTCTTCCTATTGATTTTGCACCCCGCCCAATCGGCATCCGAATAACCAATCAAATCAAATGTGGATCCCCTAGGGTACCAAAGCCCAAACTTAGGAGTATAAGCCAAATATCTCAAGATTCGTTTTACAGCCGTAAGGTGAGCTTCCTTAGGGTCGGCTTGGAATCTTGCACACATGCATACTGAAAGCATAATGTCCGGTCGAGATGCACATAAATAGAGTAAAGAACCTATCATCGACCGGTATACCTTTTGATCCACGGACTTACCTCCCGTGTCGAGGTCGAGATGCCCATTAGTTCCCATGGGTGTCTTGATGGGCTTGGCATCCTTCATCCCAAACTTGTTTAGAATGTCTTGAGTATACTTTGTTTGGCTAATGAAGGTGCCCTCTTGGAGTTGCTTCACTTGGAATCCTAAGAAATACTTCAACTCCCCCATCATAGACATCTCGAATTTCTGTGTCATGATCCTACTAAACTCTTCACATGTAGATTCGTTAGTAGACCCAAATATAATATCATCAACATAAATTTGGCATACAAACAAGTCATTTTCAAGAGTTTTGGTGAATAGAGTAGGATCAGCTTTTCCGACTTTGAAGCCATTAGCAATAAGGAAATCTCTAAGGCATTCATACCATGCTCTTGGGGCTTGCTTGAGCCCATAAAGCGCCTTAGAGAGCCTATACACATGGTTAGGATACTCACTGTCTTTAAAGCCGGGAGGTTGCTCAACATAGACCTCTTCCTTGATTGGTCCGTTGAGGAAGGCACTTTTCACGTCCATTTGATAAAGCTTAAAGCCATGGTAAGTAGCATAGGCCAATAATATACGAATTGACTCAAGCCTAGCTACGGGTGCATAGGTTTCACCGAAATCCAAACCTTCGACTTGGGAGTATCCTTTGGCCACAAGTCGAGCTTTGTTCCTTGTCACCACACCATGCTCATCTTGCTTGTTGCGGAAGACCCATTTGGTTCCTACAACATTTTGATTAGGACGTGGAACTAAATGCCATACCTCATTTCTAGTGAAGTTGTTGAGCTCCTCTTGCATCGCCACCACCCAATCCGAATCTTGGAGTGCTTCCTCTACCCTGTGTGGCTCAATAGAGGAAACAAAAGAGTAATGTTCACAAAAATGTGCAACACGAGATCTAGTGGTTACCCCCTTATGAATGTCGCCGAGGATGGTGTCGACGGGGTGATCTCGTTGGATTGCTTGGTGGACTTTTGGGTGTGGCGGCCTTGGTTCTTGCTCATCCTCTTTTTCTTGATCATTTGCATCTCCCCCTTGATCATTGCCGTCATCTTGAGGTGGCTCATTTGCTTGATCTTCTATTTCATCAACTTGAGCCTCATCCTCATTTTGAGTCGGTGGGGATGCTTGCATGGAGGAGGATGGTTGATCTTGTGCATTTGGGGGCTCTTTGGGTTCCTTAGGGCACACATCCCCGATGGACATGTTCCTTAACGCGATGCACGGAGTCTCTTCTTCACCTATCTCATCAAGATCAACTTGCTCTACTTGAGAGCCGTTAGTTTCATCAAACACAACGTCACATGAGACTTCAACTAGTCCAGTGGACTTGTTAAAGACCCTATATGCCCTTGTGTTTGTGCCATAACCAAGTAAAAAGCCTTCTACAGTCTTAGGAGCAAATTTAGATTTTCTACCTCTTTTAACAAGAATAAAGCATTTGCTACCAAAGACTCTAAAATATGAAATGTTGGGCTTTTTACCGGTTAGGAGTTCATACGATGTCTTCTTGAGGATTCGATGTAGATACAACCGGTTGATGGCGTAGCAAGCGGTGTTGACCGCCTAGGCCCAAAACCGATCCGAAGTCTTGTACTCATCAAGCATGGTTCTTGCCATGTCCAATAGAGTTCGATTCTTCCTCTCCACTACACCATTTTGTTGTGGCGTGTAGGGAGAAGAGAACTCATGCTTGATGCCCTCCTCCTCAAGAAAGCCTTCGATTTGAGAGTTCTTGAACTCCGTCCCGTTGTCGCTTCTTATTTTCTTGATCCTTAAGCCGAACTCATTTTGAGCCCGTCTTAAGAATCCCTTTAAGGTCTCTTGGGTTTGAGATTTTTCCTGTAGAAAGAATACCCAAGTGAAGCGAGAATAATCATCCACAATAACAAGACAGTACTTACTCCCGCCGATGCTTATGTAAGCGATCGGGCCGAATAGATCCATGTGCAGGAGCTCTAGTAGCCTGTCGGTCGTCATTATGTTCTTATGCGGATGATGAGAGCCAACTTGCTTCCCTGCTTGGCATGCGCTACAAATCCTGTCTTTCTCAAAATGAACATTTGTTAATCCTAAAATATGTTCTCCCTTTAGAAGCTTGTGAAGATTCTTCATTCCAACATGGGCTAGTCGGCGGTGCCAGAGCCAACCCATGTTAGTCTTAGCAATTAAGCAAGTGTCGAGTTCAGCTCTATCAAAATCTACCAAGTATAGCTGACCCTCTAATACTCCCTTAAATGCTATTGAATCATCACTTCTTCTAAAGACAGTGACACCAACATCAGTGAATAGACAGTTGTAGCCCATTTGACATAATTGAGATACAGAAAGCAAGTTGTAATCTAATGAATCAACAAGAAAAACATTTGAAATGGAATGGTCAGGTGAAATAGCAATTTTACCCAAACCTTTGACCAAACCTTGATTTCCATCCCCGAATGTGATCGCTCTTTGGGGATCTTGGTTTTTCTCATATGAGGAGAACATCTTTTTCTCCCCTGTCATGTGGTTTGTGCACCCGCTGTCGAGTATCCAACTTGAGCCCCCAGATGCATAAACCTACAAAACAAGTTTAGTTCTTGACTTTAGGTACCCAAATGGTTTTGGGTCCTTTGGCATTAGACACAAGAACTTTGGGTACCCAAACACAAGTCTTGGAGCCCTTGTGCTTGCCCCCAACATATTTGGCAACTACCTTGCCGGATTTGTTAGTTAAAACATAAGATGCATCAAAGGTTTTGAATGAAAGATTATGTTCATTTGATGCACTAGGAGTTTTCTTAGGCAACTTAGCACGGGTTGGTTGCCTAGAACTAGATGTCTCACCCTTATACATAAAAGCATGATTAGGGCCAGAGTGAGACTTCCTAGAATAAATTCTCCTAATTTTGCTCTCGGGATAACCGGCAGGGTACAAAATGTAACCCTCGTTATCCTGAGGCATGGGAGCCTTGCCCTTTACAAAGTTAGACAATCTTTTAGGAGGGGCACTAATTTTGACATTGTCTTCCCTTTGGAAGCCAATGCCATCCTTGATGCCAGGGCGTCTCCCATTATAAAGCATGCTACGAGCAAATTTAAATTTTTCATTTTCTAAGTTATGCTCGGCAATTTTAGCATCTAATTTAGTTATATGATCATTTTGTTGTTTAATTAAAGCCATGTGATCATGTATAGCATCAATGTTAACATCTCTACATCTAGTGCAAATAGAAGTGTGCTCAACGGTAGATGTAGAGGGTTTGCAAGATTTTAGTTCTACAACCTTAGCATGCAATATTTCATTTTTACTTCTAAGGTCGGAAATGGTAGCATTGCAAACATCAAAATCTTTAGCCTTAGCAAGCAATTTTTCATTCTCAATTCTAAGGCTAGCAAGAGAAATGTTCAATTCTTCAATCCTAGCAAGCAAATCATCATTATTATCTCTAGGATTGGGAATTGAAACATTACAAACATGTGAATCAACCTTAGCATTTAAACTAGCATTTTCATGTCTAAGGTTGTCAATCATCTCATGGCAAGTGCTTAGCTCACTAGATAGTTTTGACATTTTTCTACTTCTAGAGCGTAAGCATTTTTAACCTTAACATGTTTCTTGTTTTCCTTAATAAGGAGGTCCTCTTGGGAATCCAAAAGGTCATCCTTTTCATGAATAGCACTAACCAATTCATTTAATTTTTCCTTTTGTGCTAAGTTAAGGTTGGCAAAAAGGGTACGCAAATTATCCTCCTCATCACTAGCATTATCATCACTAGAAGATTCATATTTAGTGGAGGAGTTAGATTTAACCTTCTTCCGTTTGCCGTCCTTTGCCATGAGGCACTTGTGGCCGACGTTGGGGAAGAGAAGTCCCTTGGTGACGGCGATGTTGGCGGCGTCCTCGTCGTCGGAGGAGTCGCTTGAGCTTTCGTCGGAATCCCACTCCCGACAAACATGGGCATCGCCACCCTTTTTCTTGTAGTACCTCTTCTTCTCCTTTCTTCTCCCCTTCTTGTCATCGCCCCTGTCACTATCACTTGATAATGGACATTTAGCAATAAAATGACCGGGCTTACCACACTTGTAGCAAACCTTCTTGGAGCGGGACTTGTAGTCTTTCCCTCTCCTTTGCTTGAGGATTTGGCGGAAGCTCTTGATGACGAGCGCCATTTCCTCATTGTCGAGCTTGGAGGCGTCTATTGGTTGTCGACTTGGTGTAGACTCCTCCTTCTTGTCCTCCGTCGCCTTGAATGCGACGGGTTGAGCTTCGGATGTGGAGGGATCATCAAGCTCGTTGATCTTCCTCGAGCCTTCGATCATGCACTCAAAACTTACAAAATGCTCGATTACTTCCTCGGGGGTCATTTTAGTATATCTAGGATTACCACGAATTAATTGAACTTGAGTAGGGTTAAGGAAAATAAGAGATCTTAGAATAACCTTAACCACTTCATGGTCATCCCACTTTACGCTCCCGAGGTTGCGCACTTGGTTCACCAAGGTCTTGAGCCGGTTGTACATGTGTTGTGGCTCCTCCCCTTTGCGAAGCCGGAACCGAACGAGCTCCCCCTCGATCGTTTCCCGCTTGGTGATCTTTGTAAGCTCATCTCCCTCGTGCGCGGTTTTGAGCACATCCCAAACCTCCTTGGCGCTCTTCAACCCTTGAACTTTGTTATACTCCTCTCTACTTAAAGAGGCGAGGAGTATCGTTGTTGCTTGTGAGTTGAAGTGCTCGATTTGGGCCACCTCATCCTCATCATAATCCTTATCCCCTACGGATGGTACCTGTGCACCAAACTCAACAACATCCCATATACTTTTGTGGAGTGAGGTTAGATGGAATCGCATTAAATCACTCCACCTAGCATAATCTTCACCATCAAAAGTTGGTGGTTTGCCTAATGGGACGGAAAGTAAAGGTGTATGTTTAGAAATGCGAGGGTAGTGTAGGGGGATCTTACTAAACTTCTTACGCTCTTGGCGTTTAGAAGTTACGGAGGGCGCATCGGAGTCGGAGGTCGATGTTGATGAAGTGTCGGTCTCGTAGTAGACCACTTTCCTCATCCTCTTTTGCTTGTCTCCGCTTCGATGTGGCTTCTGGGAAGAAGATTTTTCCTTCTTTTCTTTGTGGAGAGAAGAAGATTTCTTCTCCTTCCCTTTGTTGGAGGAGCTCTTCTTCTTCTCCCTCCTCTTGGTACGGGACTCTTCCGATGAAGTGCTCCCGTGGCTTGTAGTGGGCTTTCCGCCGGTCTCCATCTCCTTCTTGGCGTGATCTCCCGACATCACTTCGAGCGGTTAGGCTCTAATGAAGCACCGGGCTCTGATACCAATTGATAGTCGCCTAGAGGGGGGGTGAATAGGGCGAAACTGAAATTTACAAATATAAACACAACTACAAGCCGGGTTAGCGTTAGAAATATAAACGAGTCCGCGAGAGAGGGCGCAAAACAAATCGCAAGCAAATGAAGAGTGTGACACGCGGATTTGTTTTACCGAGGTTCGGTTCTCGCAAACCTACTCCCCGTTGAGGAGGCCACAAAGGTTGGGTCTCTTTCAACCCTTCCCTCTCTCAAACGGTCCCTCGGACCGAGTGAGCTTCTCTTCTCAAAACAAAGCCGGGAACAAAACTTTCCTCGCAAGGGCCACCACACAATTGGTGCCTCTTGCCTTGATTACAATGGAGTTTTGATCACAAGAACAAGTGAGAAAGAAAAGAAGCAATCCAAGCGCAAGAGCTCAAAAGAACACGGCAAATCTCTCTCTCTAATCACTAAAGCCTTGAGTGGAATTGGAGAGGATTTGATCTCTTTGGTGTGTCTAGAATTGAATGCCTAGCTCTTGTAAGTGGTTGAGAAGTGGAAAACTTGGATGCAATGAATGGTGGGGTGGTTGGGGTATTTATAGCCCCAACCACCAAATGTGGCCGTTGGGAGGCTGTCTGTTCGATGGCGCACCGGACAGTCCGGTGCACACCGGACATGTCCGGTGCCCCCGCCACGTCATCACTGCCGTTGGATTCTGACCGTTGGAGCTTCTGTCTTGTGGGCCCGCCTGGGTGTCCGGTGCACACCGGACATGCACTGTTCCTTGTCCGGTGTGCCAGTATGGGCACGCCTGACTTCTGCGCGCGCAGAGCGCGCATTAATTGCGTCGCAGGTAGCCGTTGGCGCCGAATAGCCGTTGCTCCGGAGTTGCACCGGACAGTCCGGTGCACACCGGACAGTCCGGTGAATTATAGCGGACTAGCCGTTGGAGTTTCCCGAAGCTGGCGAGTTCCTGAGGCCGCTCTTCCTTGGCGCACCGGACACTGTCCGGTGTACACCGGACAGTCCGGTGAATTATAGCGCGAGTGCCTCTGGAAATTCCCGAAGGTGGCGAGTTCGAGTTGAAATCCTCTGGTGCACCGGACACTGTCCGGTGGCGCACCGGACACTGTCCGGTGTACACCGGACAGTCCGGTGCCTCCAGACCAGGGAGCCTTCGGTTGCTTATTTGCTCCTTCGTTGAATCCAAAACTTGGTCTTTTTATTGGCTGAGTGTGAACCTTTTACACCTGTATAATCTATACACTTGGGCAAACTAGTTAGTCCAATTATTTGTGTTGGGCAATTCAACCACCAAAATCAATTAGGGACTAGGTGTGAGCCTAATTCCCTTTCAACATTAGATAATCCTATCACGTGGTCTCCCTTTAGAAGCTTGTGAAGATTCTTCATCCCTACATGTGCTAAGCGGCGATGCCACAGCCAGCCCATGCTAGTCTTAGCAATTAAACATGCATCTAGTCCGGCCTCTTCTTTTGCAAAATCAACTAAGTAAAGCTTGCCATCTAATACACCTTTAAAAGCTAATGAACCATCACTTCTTCTAAAGACAGACACATCTATGTTTGTGAATAAACAGTTATACCCCATGTTGCATAATTGACTAACAGATAGTAAATTATATCCCAGAGACTCAACTAAAAACACATTAGAGATAGAGTGTTCATTTGAGATTGCAATTTTACCTAACCCTTTTACCTTGCCTTGGTTCCCATCACCGAATATTATTGAATCTTGGGAATCCTTGTTTTTGACGTAGGAGGTGAACATCTTCTTCTCCCCCGTCATATGGTTTGTGCATCCGCTGTCGATAATCCAGCTTGAACCCCCGGATGCATAAACCTGCAAGGCAAATTTAGGCTTGGGACTTAGGTACCCAACTCTTGTTGGGTCCTACAAGGTTAGTCACAATTGTCTTAGGGACCCAAATGCAAGTTTTATCTCCCTTGCATGTTGCCCCTAATTTCCTAGCAATCACCTTTCTATCCTTTCTACAAATTGCAAATGAAGCATCACAAGCATGATAAATTGTAGAAGGTTCATTAACTTTCCTAGGAATATTGACAACATTTCTCCTAGGCATATGATGAACAACATTTCTTCTAAGCACATTTATACCATGCATATAGGAAGAACTAGAAGCAAACATGGCATAAGAATCATAGACATGTGCATCAAAAGCATTACAACTCCTATGAGACTGTCTTCTATCATTGTACATAAAAGCATGGTTCTTTTTAGCATTACTAACCATAGGGACCTTCCCTTTCTCCTTGGCGGGGATGGGAGCCTTATGGCTTGTTAAGTTCTTGACTTCTCTCTTGAAGCCAAGTCCATCCTTAATTGAGGGGTGTCTACCAATCGTGTAGGCATCCCTCGCAAAATTTAGCTTATCAAATTCGCTCTTGCTAGTCTTAAGTTGAGCATTAAGACTAGCCAATTCATCATTAAGTTTGGAAATTGAAACTAGGTGTTCACTACAAGCATCAATGTCAAAATCTTTACACCTATTACCAGTTGCAACAATTTCTACACAAGATGTTGATTTACTAGCTTTTTCTAACTTAGCATTCAAATCATCTATAGTGCTTCTCAAGTTAGAAATTATCTCATGGCAAGAAGATAATTCACAGGAAAGCATTTCATTTCTTTTAACTTCTAGAGCATGAGATTTTTGTGCTTCTACAAATTTGTCATGTTCTTCATACAACAAATCCTCTTGCTTTTCTAAAAGTCTATTCTTATCATTCAAGGCATCAATCAATTCATTAATTTTATCTACCTTGGTTCTATCTAGGCCCTTAAATAAACATGAATAATCTATTTCATCCTCATCACTAGATTCGTCCTCACTTGAAGAAGCATAAGTAGAGTTTCGAGTACATACCTTCTTCTCCCTTGCCATAAGGCATGTGTGATGCTCGTTGGGGAAGAGGGATGACTTGTTGAAGGCGGTGGCGGCGAGTCCTTCATTGTCGGAGTCGGAAGAGGAGCAATTCGAATCCCACTCCTTGCCTAGATGCGCCTCACCCTTTGCCTTCTTATAATTCTTCTTCTTCTCCCTCTTGTTCCCTTGATCCTGATCACTATCATTGTCGGGACAGTTAGCAATAAAATGACCAAGCTTACCACATTTGAAGCATGAGCGCTTCCCCTTTGTCTTGGTCTTGCTTGGCTGCCCCTTGCGACCTTTTAGCGTCGTCTTGAATCTCTTGATGATAAGAGCCATCTCTTCATCATTAAGTCCGGCAGCCTCAATTTGTGCCACCTTGCTAGGTAGCGTCTCCTTGCTTCTTGTTGCCTTGAGAGCAAGAGGTTGAGGCTCATTGATTGGACCATTCAATGCGTCGTCCACGTATCTTGCTTCCTTGATCATCATTCCCCCGCTTACGAACTTTCCAAGTATCTCCTCGGGCGTCATCTTGGTGTACCTAGGATTCTCACGAATATTGTTTACAAGATGAGGATCAAGGACAGTAAAAGACCTTAGCATTAGGCGGATGACGTCGTTGTCCGTCCATCGCGTGCTTCCATAGCTTCTTATCTTGTTGACAAGGATCTTGAGCCGGTTGTACGTTTGGGTTGGCTCTTCTCCCCTTATCATAGCGAACCTCCCGAGTTCGCCCTCCACCAACTCCATCTTGGTGAGTGAAAGGGAATTAGGCTTACACCTAGTCCCTAATTAATTTTGGTGGTTGAATTGCCCAACACAAAAACAAATTGGACTAACTAGTTTGCTCTAGTGTATAAGTTACATAGGTGTCAAAGGTTCACAACAAGCCAATTAAAAAGACCAAAGTTGGGTTCAAAATAGAGAGCAAAAGGCATCCCGAAAGGCTCCCTGGTCAGGCGCACCGGACTGTCCGGTGGCGCACCGGACAGTGTCCGGTGCACCAAGGGACCTCGCGAAGAACTCCTCAGCCTCGGGAATTTACAGGAGCCGGCGCACTAAAATTCACCGGACAGTGTCCGGTGCTCCAACGGGACGCGGCTCAGAAACTCGCCAGCCTCGGGATTTCATAAAGACTGCTCCGCTATAATTCACCGGACATGTCCGGTGCGTCCTCGGAGCAATGGCTACTTCGCGGCAACGACTACCTGCAACGCATTAAATGCGCGCGCAGCGCGCGCAGAAGGCAGGCGCGCCCATACCGGCGCACCGGACACTGAACAGTTCATGTCCGGTGCGCCACTGGACATCTAGGCGGGCCCAGAAGTCAGAACTCCAACGGTCAGATTCCAACGGCACTGATGACGTGGCTGGGGCACCGGACATGTCCGGTGTGCACCGGACTGTCCGGTGCGCCATCGAACAGACAGCTTCCACCAACGGTCAAGTTTGGTGGTTGGGGCTATAAATACCCCAACCACCCCACCATTCATTGCATCCAAGTTTTCCACTTCTCAACCACTTACAAGAGCTAGGCATTCAATTCTAGACACATTAAAGAGATCCAATCCTCTCCAATTCCACACAAGGCTTTAGTGATTAGCGAGAGAGATTTGTCGTGTTCTTTTGAGCTCTTGTGCTTGGATTGCTTCTTTTCTTTCTCACTTGTTCTTGTGATCAAAACTCCATTGTAATCAAGGCAAGAGGCACCAATTGTGTGGTGGCCCTTGCGGGGAAGTTTTGTTCCCGGTTTCAATTTGAGAAGAGAAGCTCACTCGGTCCGAGGGACCGTTTGAGAGAGGGAAGGGTTGAAAGAGACCCGGCCTTTGTGGCCTCCTCAACGGGGAGTAGGTTTGAGAGAACCGAACCTCGGTAAAACAAATCCACGTGTCTCACTTCATTATTCGCTTGCGATTTGTTTTCACCCTCTCTCGCGGACTCGTTTTTATTTCTAACGCTAACCCGGCTTGTAGTTGTGTTTATATTTATAAAATTTCAGTTTCGCCCTATTCACCCCCCCTCTAGGCGACTATCAATTGGTATCAGAGCCCGGTGCTTCATTAGAGCCTAACCGCTCGAAGTGATGTCGGGAGATAACACCAAGAGGGAGATGGAGACCGGCGACAAGCCCACTACGAGCCAAGGGAGCACTTCATCGGAAGAGTCCCGCACCAAGAGGAAGGAGAAGAAGAAGGACTCCTCCAAACGGAAGGAGAAAAGATCTTCTTCCTCACACCATAAAGAAAAGAAGGAAAAATCTTCTTCCCACAAGTCGCATCGGAAAGGCGACAAGCACAAGAGGATGAGGAAGGTGGTCTACTACGAGACCGACACTTCATCAACATCGACCTCCGACTCCGATGCGCCGTCCGTAACTTCTAAGCGCCAAGAGCGCAAGAAGTTTAGTAAGATCCCCTTACACTATCCTCGTACATCTAGACATACTCCATTACTTTCCGTTCCATTAGGCAAACCGCCAACTTTTGATGGCGAAGATTATGCTAGGTGGAGTGATTTAATGAAATTTCATCTAACCTCACTCCACAAAAGTATATGGAATGTTGTTGAGTTTGGAGCACAGGTATCCGTAGGGGATGAAGACTACGATACGGACGAAGTAGCCCAAATCGAGCACTTCAACTCTCAAGCTACAACCATACTCCTCGCCTCTCTAAGCAAGGAGGAGTACAATAAGGTGCAAGGGTTGAAGAATGCAAAGGAGATTTGGGACCTACTCAAGACCGCGCACGAGGGTGATGAACTCACCAAGATCACCAAGCGGGAAACGATCGAGGGGGAGCTCGGTCGCTTCCGTCTTCGCCAAGGGGAGGAGCCACAAGATATGTACAACCGGCTCAAAACCTTGGTGAACCAAGTGCGCAACCTCGGGAGCAAGAAATGGGATGACCATGAGGTGGTTAAGGTTATTTTGAGATCACTTATTTTCCTTAACCCCACTCAAGTTCAATTAATTCGTGGTAACCCAAGATATACACTAATGACTCCCGAGGAAGTAATCGGGAATTTTGTGAGCTTTGAATGTATGATTAAAGGATCAAAGAAGATCAACGAGCTTGACGAACCCTCCACGTCCGAAGCACAACCGGTGGCATTTAAGGCGACGGAGGAGAAGAAGGAGGAATCTACACCGAGTAGACAACCAATTGACGCCTCCAAGCTCGACAATGAGGAGATGGCTTTAATCATCAAAAGCTTTCGCCAAATTCTCAAGCAATGGAAGGGGAAGGACTACAAATCCCGTTCCAAGAAGGTTTGCTACAAGTGTGGTAAGCCCGGTCACTTTATTGCTAAATGTCCATTATCAAGTGACAGTGACAGGGATAACGACAAGAAGGGCAAGAGGAGAGAAAAGAAGAGGTACCACAAGAAGAGGGGCGGCGATGCCCACGTGTGCCGCGAATGGAACTCCGACGAGAGCTCCACCGACTCCTCCTCCGACGACGAGGACGCCGCCAACATCGCCGTCACCAAGGGACTCCTCTTCCCCAACGTCGGCCACAAGTGCCTCATGGCAAAAGACGGCAAAAGGAAGAAGGTTAAATCTAAATCCTCCACTAAATACGAGTCCTCTAGTGATGATAATGCTAGTGATGAGGAAAATAATTTGCGTACCCTTTTTGCCAACCTTAACATGGAACAAAAAGAAAAGTTGAATGAATTGATTAGTGCCATTCATGAAAAAGATGACCTTTTGGATTCCCAAGAGGATTTTCTAATTAAAGAAAATAAGAAACATGTTAAGGTTAAGAATGCTTATGCTCTAGAGGTAGAAAAATGTGAAAAATTGTCTAGTGAGCTAAGCACTTGCCATGAGACCATTAACAACCTTAGAAATGAAAATGCTAAATTAATTGCTAAGGTTGATTCTCATGTTTGTGATGCTTCAATTCCCAATCTTAGAAATAATAATGATGATTTGCTTGCTAAGATTAAGGAATTGAATGATTCTCTTGCTAGCCTTAGAATAGAAAATGAAAATTTGATTGCTAAGGCTAAGGATTTTGATGTTTGCAATACTCCTATTTCCGACCTTAGAACTAAGAATGATATGTTGCATGCTAAGATTGTAGAACTAAAATCTTGCAAACCCTCTACATCTAATGTTGAGCATGTTTCTATTTTACTAGATGTAGAGATGTTGATATCTATGCTATTCATGATCACATGGTATTAATTAAACAACAAAATGATCATATAGCAAAATTAGATGCTAAAATTGCCGAGCATAACTTAGAAAATGAAAAGTTTAAATTTGCTAGAAGTATGCTCTATAATGGGAGACGCCCTGGCATCAAGGAGGGCATTGGCTTCCAAAGGGGAGCCAATGTCAAACTTAATGCCCCTCCTAAGAACTTGTCTAACCTTGTTAAGGGCAAGGCTCGCATGCCTCAGGATAACGAGGGTTACATTTTGTACCCTGCCGGCTATCCTGAGAGCAAAATTAGGAGAACTCATTCTAGGAAGTCTCACTCTGGCCCTAATTATGCTTTTATGTATAAAGGTGAGACATCTAGTTCTAGGCAACCAACCCATGCTAAGTTGCCTAAGAAAACTCCTATTGCATCAAATGAACATAGCTTCTCATTTGAAACCTTTGATGCATCATATGTTTTGACTAACAAATCCGGCAAGGTTGTTGCCAAGTATGTTGGGGGCAAACACAAGGGTTCCAAGACTTGTGTTTGGGTACCCAAAGTTCTTGTCTCTAATGCCAAAGGACCCAAAACCGTTTGGGTACCTAAAGTCAAGAACTAAAATTGTTTTGTAGGTTTATGCATCTGGGGGCTCAAGTTGGATACTCGACAGCGGGTGCACAAACCACATGACAGGGGAGAAGAAGATGTTCTCCTCATATGAGAAAAACCAAGATCCCCAACGAGCTATCACATTCGGGGATGGAAATCAAGGTTTGGTCAAAGGATTGGGTAAAATTGCTATATCACCTGACCATTCTATTTCCAATGTTTTTCTTGTAGATTCATTGGATTACAATTTGCTTTCTGTATCTCAATTATGCAAAATGGGCTACAACTGTCTTTTCACTGATGTAGGTGTCACTGTCTTTAGAAGAAGTGATGATTCAATAGCATTTAAGGGAGTGTTAGAGGGTCAGCTATATATACTTGGTAGATTTTAATAGAGCTGAACTCGACACTTGCTTAATTGCTAAGACTAACTTGGGCTGGCTCTGGCATCGCCGACTAGCACATGTTGGGATGAAGAATCTTCACAAGCTTCTAAAGGGAGAACACATTTTAGGACTAACAAATGTTCATTTTGAGAAAGACGGGGTTTGTAGCGCATGCCAAGCAGGAAAGCAGGTTGGTGCCCATCATCCACACAAGAACATCATGACGACCGATAGGCCGCTTGAGCTACTCCACATGGATCTATTCGGCCCGATTGATTACATAAACATCGGCGGGAGTAAGTATTGTCTTGTAATAGTGGATGATTATTCTCGCTTCACTTGGGTATTCTTTTTACAGGAAAAATCTCAAACCCAAGAGACCTTAAAGGGATTCTTGAGACGAGCTCAAAATGAGTTCGGCTTAAGGATCAAGAAGATTAGAAGCGACAACGGGACGGAGTTCAAGAACTCTCAAATCGAAGGTTTCCTTGAGGAGGAAGGCATCAAGCATGAGTTCTCTTCTCCCTACACGCCACAACAAAATGGTGTAGTGGAGAGGAAGAATCGAACTCTATTGGACATGGCAAGGACCATGCTTGATGAATACAAGACTTCGGATCGGTTTTGGGCCGAGGCGGTCAACACCGCCTGCTACGCCATCAACCGGTTATATCTACACCGAATCCTCAAGAAGACATCTTATGAACTCCTAACCGGTAAAAAGCCCAACATCTCATATTTTAGAGTCTTTGGTAGCAAATGCTTTATTCTTGTTAAAAGAGGTAGAAAATCTAAATTTGCTCCTAAGACTGTAGAAGGCTTTTTACTAGGATATGATTCAAACACAAGGGCATATAGAGTCTTTAACAAGTCCACTGGACAAGTTGAAGTTTCTTGTGACGTTGTGTTTGATGAGACTAACGGCTCTCAAGTAGAGCAAGTTGATCTTGATGAGATAGGTGATGAAGAGGCTCCATGCATCGCGCTAAGGAACATGTCCATTGGGGATGTGTGTCCTAAGGAATCCGAAGAGCCTCCAAATGCACAAGATCAACCATCCTCCTCCACGCAAGCATCTCCACCGACTCAAAATGAGGATGAAGCTCAAGTTGATGAAGTAGAAGATCAAGCAAATGAGCCACCTCAAGATGACGGCAATGATCAAGGGGGAGATGCAAATGATCAAGACAGGGAGGATGAAGAGCAAAGGCCGCCACACCCAAGAGTCCACCAAGCAATCCAACGAGATCACCCCGTCGACACCATCCTCGGCGACATTCATAAGGGGGTAACTACTAGATCTCGTGTTGCACATTTTTGTGAGCATTACTCTTTTGTTTCCTCTATTGAGCCACACAGGGTAGAGGAAGCACTCCAAGATTCGGATTGGGTGGTGGCGATGCAAGAGGAGCTCAACAATTTCACTAGGAATGAGGTATGGCATTTAGTTCCACGTCCTAATCAAAATGTTGTAGGAACCAAATGGGTCTTCCGCAACAAGCAAGATGAGCATGGTGTGGTGACAAGGAATAAAGCTCGACTTGTGGCCAAAGGATACTCCCAAGTTGAAGGTTTGGATTTCGGTGAAACCTATGCACCCGTAGCTAGGCTTGAGTCAATTCGCATATTATTAGCCTATGCTACTTACCATGGCTTTAAGCTTTATCAAATGGACGTGAAAAGTGCCTTCCTCAATGGACCAATCAAGGAAGAGGTCTATGTTGAGCAACCTCCCGCTTTGAAGATAGTGAGTACCCTAACCATGTTTATAAACTCTCTAAGGCGCTTTATGGGCTCAAGCAAGCCCCAAGAGCATGGTATGAATGCCTAAGAGATTTCCTTATCGCTAATGGCTTCAAAGTTGGAAAGGTCGATCCTACTTTGTTCACTAAAACTCTTGAAAATGACTTGTTTGTATGCCAAATTTATGTTGATGATATTATATTTGGGTCTACTAACGAGTCTACATGTGAAGAATTTAGTAGGATCATGACACAAAAGTTCGAGATGTCTATGATGGGGGAGTTGAAGTACTTCTTGGGATTTCAAGTGAAGCAACTCCAAGAGGGCACCTTCATTAGCCAAACGAAATATACTCAAGACATTCTAAACAAGTTTGGGATGAAGGATGCCAAGCCCATCAAGACACCCATGGGAACTAATGGGCATCTCGACCTCGACACGGGAGGTAGGTCCGTGGATCAAAAGGTATACCGGTCGATGATAGGTTCTTTACTCTATTTATGTGCATCTCGACCAGATATTATGCTTTCCATATGCATGTGTGCAAGATTCCAAGCCGACCCTAAGGAAGCTCACCTTACGGCCGTAAAACGAATCTTGAGATATTTGGCTTATACTCCTAAGTTTGGGCTTTGGTATCCTAGGGGATCCACATTTGATTTGATTGGATATTCGGATGCCGATTGGGCGGGGTGTAAAATCAATAGAAAGAGCACATCGGGGACTTGCCAGTTCTTGGGAAGATCCTTGGTATCTTGGGCTTCAAAGAAGCAGAATTCGGTCGCTCTTTCCACCGCCGAAGCCGAGTACATTGCTGCAGGCCATTGTTGCGCGCAATTGCTTTGGATGAGGCAAACCCTGCGGGACTACGGTTACAAATTAACCAAAGTCCCTTTGCTATGTGATAATGAGAGTGCAATCAAGATGGCAGATAATCCCGTCGAACATAGCCGCACTAAGCACATAGCCATTCGGTATCATTTTCTTAGGGATCACCAACAAAAGGGAGATATCGAGATTTCATATATTAACACTAAAGATCAATTAGCCGATATCTTTACCAAACCACTTGATGAACAATCTTTTAACAAACTTAGGCATGAGCTAAATATTCTTGATTCTAGGAACTTCTTTTGTTAAATTACACACATAGCTCATTTATATACCTTTGATCATGTCTCTTTCATATGCTATGACTAATGTGTTTTCAAGTGAATTTCAAACCAAGTCATAGGAATATTGAAAGGGAATTGGAGTCTTCGGCGAAGACAAAGGCTTCCACTCCGTGACTCATCCTTCGCCGTCACTCCAAGCAACTCTCCATTATTGTGGGAGAAAGCATGAGCACCAAGCAAAAGGACCTCGTCTTTGGTATAATCTTAACTCATTTATTTATGACCAAAGGGTGAGATTGAAAGGGCTCTAATGATTCTGTTTTTGGCGATTCATGCCAAAGGGGGAGAAAATATGAGCCCAAAGCAAAAGGACCGCACCACCAACCAAATTCAAAAACTTAGTTTTTCAATGAGTATTTTCATTTGGTATCCTATTGTGTTCTAAAAGGGGGAGAAAGTAGTTTTTCAAAATGATATATCAAAACCCTCTTGAACACTAAGAGGAGGATCTCATTTAGGGGGAGTTTTGTTTAGTCAAAGGAAAAGCATTTGAAACAGGGGGAGAAAATTTCAAATCTTGAAAATGCTTCTCAAAATCTTATTCATTTGCCCTTGACTATTTGCAAAAGAACTTTGAAAAGGGTTTACAAAAGAGTTTGCAAAAACAAAACATGTGGTGCAAGCGTGGTCCAAAATGTTAAATAAGAAAGAATCGATCCATGCATATCTTGTAAGTATTTATATTGGCTCAATTCCAAGCAACCTTTGCACTTACATTATGCAAACTAGTTCAATTATGCACTTCTATTTTTGCTTTGGTTTGTGTTGGCATCAATCACCAAAAAGGGGGAGATTGAAAGGGAATTAGGCTTACACCTAGTCCCTAATTAATTTTGGTGGTTGAATTGCCCAACACAAAAACAAATTGGACTAACTAGTTTGCTCTAGTGTATAAGTTACACAGGTGTCAAAGGTTCACAACAAGCCAATTAAAAAGACCAAAGTTGGGTTCAAAATAGAGAGCAAAAGGCATCCCGAAAGGCTCCCTGGTCAGGCGCACTGGACTGTCCGGTGGCGCACCGGACAGTGTCCGGTGCACCAAGGGACCTCGCGAAGAACTCCTCAGCCTCGGGAATTTACAGGAGCCCGCGCACTAAAATTCACCGGACTGTCCGGTGTTCACCGGAAAGTGTCCGGTGCTCCAACGGGACGCGGCTCAGAAACTCGCCAGCCTCGGGATTTCATAAAGACTGCTCCGCTATAATTCACCGGACATGTCCGGTGTGCACCGGACTGTCCGGTGCGTCCTCGGAGCAACGGCTATTTCGCGCCAACGGCTACCAGCAACGCATTAAATGCGCGCGCAGCGCGCGCAGAAGGCAGGCGCGCCCATACCGGCGCACCGGACACTGAACAGTTCATGTCCGGTGCGCCACCGGACATCTAGGCGGGCCCAGAAGTCAGAACTCCAACGGTCAGATTCCAACGGCACTGATGACGTGGCTGGGGCACCGGACATGTCCGGTGTGCACCGGACTGTCCGGTGCGCCATCGAACAGACAGCTTCCACCAACGGTCAAGTTTGGTGGTTGGGGCTATAAATACCCCAACCACCCCACCATTCATTGCATCCAAGTTTTCCACTTCTCAACCACTTACAAGAGCTAGGCATTCAATTCTAGACACATTAAAGAGATCCAATCCTCTCCAATTCCACACAAGGCTTTAGTGATTAGCGAGAGAGATTTGTCGTGTTCTTTTGAGCTCTTGCGCTTGGATTGCTTCTTTTCTTTCTCACTTGTTCTTGTGATCAAAACTCCATTGTAATCAAGGCAAGAGGCACCAATTATGTGGTGGCCCTTGCGGGGAAGTTTTGTTCCCGGTTTCAATTTGAGAAGAGAAGCTCACTCGGTCTGAGGGACCGTTTGAGAGAGGGAAGGGTTGAAAGAGACCCGGCCTTTGTGGCCTCCTCAACGGGGAGTAGGTTTGAGAGAACCGAACCTCGGTAAAACAAATCCACGTGTCTCACTTCATTATTCGCTTGCGATTTGTTTTCACCCTCTCTCGCGGACTCGTTTTTATTTCTAACGCTAACCCGGCTTGTAGTTGTGTTTATATTTGTAAAATTTCAGTTTCTCCCTATTCACCCCCCTCTAGGCGACTATCAGTGAGCATTATGACGTCATTCCCCTCATGAGAGATCTTGAGGGTGTCCCAGATTTGCTTGGCGTTATCCAAGCCGCTCACTTTGTGGTATTCATCCCTGCACAATGAAGCTAGAAGAACAGTAGTAGCTTGTGCATTTTTATGAATTTGCTCATTAATGAACATGGGACTATCCATACTATCAAAGTGCATTCCACTCTTTACAATCTCCCATATACTAGGATGGAGAGAGAACAAGTGACTACGCATTTTGTGACTCCAAAATCCGTAGTCCTTTCCATCAAAATGAGGAGGTTTACCAAGTGGAATAGATAATAAATGAGCATTTGTACTTTGAGGAATACGAGAGTAATCAAAAGAAAAGTTTGAATTGACCGTTTTCTTTTTCTCGTAGTCGTCGTCGTTGTTATCCTTTTGGGAAGAAGTGGACTCATCGCTGTCGTCGTAATAAATGATCTCCTTAATGCGTCTTGTCTTCTTCTTCTTCCCATCTTTGCGTCTGTGGCCCGAGCCCGAGTCGTTAGGCTTGTCATCCTTTGGCTCGTTGACGAAGGACTCCTTCTCCTTGT
The DNA here is from genome assembly GCF_902167145.1 of Zea mays. Lineage (NCBI taxonomy): Eukaryota > Viridiplantae > Streptophyta > Magnoliopsida > Poales > Poaceae > Zea > Zea mays. The sequence goes on from NC_050096.1 coordinate 177,155,422, forward strand.
CGTTGGTCACGATTCCCTTCCCCTTAGGATCCATCTCTTCGGGCGGTTAGTCCCTTTCTTGAAGAGAACGACTCTGATACCAATTGAGAGCACCTAGAGGAGGGGGGTGAATAGGTGATCCTGTAAAAACTTAAAACTTAAGCCACAAAACTTGGTTAAGTGTTAGCACAATAATCACCAAGTGGCTAGAGAGAAGTCTTGGCAAAACACAATAACCACAAGAGAACAATCATAGAGATGACACAGTGGTTTATCCCGTGGTTCGGCCAAGACCAACTCTTGCCTACTCCACGTTGTGGCGTCCCAACGGACGAGGGTTGCAATCAACCCCTCTCAAGCGGTCCAAAGACCCACTTGAATACCACGGTGTTTTGCTTGCTTTACTATATCCCGTTTGCGAGGAATCTCCACACTTTGGAGCCTCTCGCCCTTACACTTGAAGTTCACAAAGAAGCAAGGAGCAAGGGAGGGATTAACAACTCACACAAGACACAAAGATCACAGCAAATACGCACACACGGAACCCAGACTTAAGCTCAAATGGCTAGCACACTAGAACGGAGCTCAAATCACTAGAATGTAGAACAAGTGCGCAAGAATGATGTGTGAGTGATCAATAGTGCTCAAGGGATGCTTGGTATTCTCCTCCATGCGCCTAGGGGTCCCTTTTATAGCCCCAAGGCAGCTAGGAGCCGTTGAGAGCAATCTGGGAAGGCAAATCTTGCCTTCTGTCGTCTGGCGCACCGGACAGTCCGGTGCACACCGGACACTGTCCGGTGCCCGATTTCTTTCCTTAAATGGCGCAGCCGACCGTTGGCAGCCAGAGAGCCGTTGGCGCACCGGACATGTCCGGTGCACACCGGACAGTCCGGTGCCCCCTTCTAGTCGTTGGCTCGGCCACGTGTCCCGCGCAGATCGCGCGGCCGACCGTTGGCTCACCGGACAGTTCGGTGCACACCGGACAGTCCGGTGAATTATAGCCGTACGTCACCGGTGAATTCCCGAGAGCGGCCAGTTTGCTCGAGCCAGCCTGGCGCACCAGACACTGTCCGGTGCACCACCGGACAGTCCGGTGCTCCCAGACTGAGCAGACTTTGGCTGAACAAAGTCATCTCATTTACAATTCGATTTTTCCTGTTTCCAGCACTTAGACACAATACATTAGTCTCTAAAACAATGTACTAAGTCTGAGAAACATGCCTTTTGACATGATTTGCACTTTGTCCACCACTTTGCATATATTAACACTTAAGCACTTGTGTTGGACTCTAAATCACCAAAACACTTAGAAATGGCCCAAGGGCACATTTCCCTTTCAGACGGCCTAGACCTCTCACGAACTCGTCACAGCATCCTCCATGCGCCTCATCATGTGGTACCTGTTCTTGACCTGTGGGGGGTGTGAGACAGCAAGAGTGAGCTCACATACGTTCATAGCTCAACAAGTTGTGGGGAATAATGTGCATGAACTCGCCAAAGGTGGGAGCTCACATGAAGTGTAAGGCTTGTAAATACCAACCCAATTAAGTAGTAGAACAAAAGTAACAACATCACCTGCGATGCAATGCATATGACAAATTGAGTTTAAGTTCCATAATTTAATCATGTGAGTGTCCGAGCTGCTCATGACCGTGAGCACGGCTAGTATACCAGTTTTACACTCTGCAGAGGTTGCACATCTTTACCCACAAGTCATGTTACCCATCTGCTAAGAGACGGCCAATCCCATACACCTCTACCGAGGAGGCGAGGCAGGGTAACACTACGAGGCCTTTACAAAGTTCCACTAGCTTCAGAAAACCCGCTACAGTTTATAGGAAGCTCCAGTGCAGGAATCCCTCGCCTGACTGCCATCGCAGCAAAATCAACCAAGGACCTTCCTACACTGACCACTCCCCTACTGCCCTTGCCCCTTTCGGGTAAGGTAGTCATCCACTAGCTTTCCTAGTTAATCAGCCAAGGGCGTCCCATTAAACCCTTGTGGTAGCACTGTTTTCCTGGGTGGTTCTCCATGTTCCAATTAACATAATGATCTTATCATGAATAGTAATTAACAAACTGATAACAAAGTATAATCATGAATAAAATGTATCTCTATACCCAAAACCATATAAAGCAATAGTAGGTGCTACCCAAAGATTCAGTGGTGAACAAGGTATAAAGATATTCAAACTAGGGTAACCTATTGGGTCCCATCAAAATTAACATATGCAGATCATTATCATTAATTAGAACATGACTGGGTAAAAAGAAGTGATCAAGGGCACAACTTGCCTGGGACTTGAGATTCCAGGTACCAATTTGCTCTTCAGGTGGCTCGTGACCTCACTGCTAAACGTAGAAATACAAACAAACATGGTATATGCAATATTTATCATCACACCAAACATAAGCACAAACTGCATAATAATGATCTATGCGTTGCTACGAGATCATGGAAACAAGAATTACTAAATTCAGAGTTGCGATTATCAAGTTATGAATTTATGGAGTTTACTAGGTCAGTGCCCGTGCGTTGCAACAGGGACATATAATATCTCGATAACTTATATATACAAATATGTGTTATGCAGTTATGAGATAGAGGATAACATCCGCGAGCTGTCCGGGATGACGTCGAAGAGAAACTCGGGCCTATGAAGCACGGGCATTCACCTAGTAGTGTATTATATAAGATAGGTCAGTCCCCGTGCATTGCTTCTGAACATATAATATCTCGATAACTTATATATACAAATATGTGTTATATGGTTATGCAGTTATGCTACAGATCACGTGGAAGCGAGAGCGTGGCCTGCAGATCGACGCAACACAAACACGGCTTGCAACGCAAACAACAAGCGTGCGGCCTACAGATCGACGCAACGCAAACACGGCCTGCAACGGAAATGACAAGTGTGGCCGCACGCACTGCCCATAGAAAACGTTACCATATCTATCCAAACAATTAGCGCTTTTCATTCTCGTGGTAATAGATACCAATGTTATTTATTTACATTAATGTTACCATTACAAGTGCTCAACCAAATGCCACCTGAGTTCGACGTGTTTCGTGGCTCACATCTACATGACGAAGTTTTCACTTACATCTGCATGACGAAATTTCGTGGCCCACGTGTAGTGACCAACTGACCACCCTATCGTTAATTATGACATCAGCATAAAAAGCTTAGTACCAGTATTAGTGGGAAGAACACAACAAATGCATTACTGAAGGCGGATAAGTCTGTTCTCCAGTGAACTAACTTATGTAAAAATTGTAGTGACACTTAGATTAGACCAATGACCTATGGTTTGATAGTGTCATTTTAGTTAAATACATAGCGCTATTTCCTCAAGTTTCTGAAAAGGAGATTAGTAGATTACTGGTTTACTGATCTTCCTATTTCTCTTAACCTCTTAATACCTTAGCATTAGCGGCACATTAGTTACTGAGGATGTACATGAATTAAAGAAGAATAATTCCAACCTCAAATATCCCAACAGCAAGGCAAACACAATGATCGTCTTCGCCAAAAGCAAGAGCACAATGGACAACACTCGTTCGACCATCATCCGTGACATAGTTATCCGCAATAACTCTAAACACACTCTCTTGAAGTTCAATGAAAAAAAATCAAATAGAGCAGTATATCTATAACCAAAAAAGGTAACAGCCCTAAGCAATTATAAGAACCAAAAAGCTACAGGTACATACTTTAGTAATTCTTTACTTTAGATGATAAATCTGAGCCCTCAGCACCCCACAGGGCTACCAACAACATATTATAAGTATAATTGCAGCTACAAAAAATGTAAAAATAAAAATAAACCACAACATAAACCGAATAGCACAGTAATTCTTTGCTTTAAATGATAAATCTGAGCCCCAGCACCCCACAGGGCTACCAACAACATATTATAAGTATAATTGCAGCTAAAAAATGTAAAAATAAAAATAAACCACAACATAAAACGAATAGCAGTAGTCACATAACTAAATAAGCATCCAGTTTTGCACCCCTGAAGTTAACAACTCAACACAAACACAACCAAATAACTGATGAAGCAGTACCAGGCAAGCGTTATGCAGAGGAGCTTCAACCTGACAGCTCAACTAAAACCTATAGGACAACAAGACTCGCCCAAGAGCGCACAGAAGTCCAGTTTAAACTAAAGATGCACATCCCCTAGTCTTCACTCCTTGGATGACTTGTTGATCAGAGACTTGTGAATGTGCGGTATGACATGCTCAATTTGTGGCTGCCTTCCAACAACAAGATCTAATTTTCCCTGCAGATATGATCAACATTAGTTTTATTACATAACTTGTACTAATTATAATGCAGTGGGTCGGAAATATTACCTCCTCTGCTATTGAAAACAGAACATTGGAACCAAGTCACCAACTATTGAAAAAAGTTCAGTTATGTACAAAATATATGGACCATACCCCTGGAGTAGCTGCCTCTGGCTCAGCAAGTGCTCTTGAGCTGTGCACAAGTACACCAAAAGCTTGGCCAAGAGTTCCCTTTCCAGGTCTTTTTCTTTCAAACGAGTTTGCTGACCCTGCCAGAAAATAAGAATTAGGTAAGACCTACTCACAGTTTGTTTCATTCCCCATATAATGGCAGGAAAAAACAAGAACAATTGACGTAGGATTGTGATATGGCTTACTATAAATCTGCTTCCTTCTGGTACAATTATTTCGGGGATGTACCATCCATGCAAACCTCACAAACAATTCAGAATACACACACATGGCTGCATAAAAACATAAGCATCAACGACAGTTTGATGTGACCCGTCAAATAGGCACTTTGAGACAATCCCTAGTAATCCACCTACCTACCTTCATATTGCCAGATATCATTTCAGGAGGTTTGTTCATGTCAACCAAACCTTGCAAACCAAATACAGAATCAAAAGAGATATAGTTTAGTTGGCGTAAAAAAGGAGAGAGTTCAATGAAAGCACACACAACTATAATAACTTTTACAAGTTAGGGTGAACTTACAGAGTCAAAGTTTAATAACTGGAATTTAGGGTGGTTTAGTTAAAACAAGAAAAATGATGAGATCAAACATTTGTTACTTAGCACCAGCGAAAAGATAACTCGATATATAAATAGTTGCTAAGTATGGTGTAACTCAGAATGATAACTATCATTGCAGTTTTAGGCTACCTTACCCCCACCAACAGAAGGAACAATGTACAGTAATCCAAGGCACGGTCAAACATTATCAAATCAAAGTATTAATCACAAAAGGAAGATCTCCCTTTAAATATTAACAGCTAGAACAGATTACACCATGCAACTGAGTGCCCAATAACTTCAATGCAAGTATTAGGACCCATCTGATATGTTCAGCTAAATACAGTCTATGGGCACCTTGAAATATACTTAACTGTGATACTAACACTTAAATACATTGTTTTCTATCATCCACGGAATTACATAGAAAAGAAATAAGGAAAGAAATTCTTGTAGGTTCAACTGATATAAGGCAGCAATCACCTGACCTTGCTTCTAAATAGTACCTCAAGGTGGTGGAGAATGATTCATAAATCCTAGCTCCTTCAGGCACTGTTATAAACTACTAAATTCCATGCCGATTATCTTTGACGCCCCACAACTCCTGGGTCCCTCAGCCACCTGCATATCAAATTTTCAAGTATTAATTAATATCCAGCATTGTAGTGGCGAGAAAACTAAAATATTTTTTTGTAGAATATGCAATTACAAATGGTGTTGTTAATGGCAGTGAAGCTATGTCCAAAGAATCCCATGAAAATTTGACATCTAAAGAACCAGAGGACAGTGGAATAAAGAATATGTTACCAGGGGACCTTGATATACCCGTTCAATCTTCAGAATCTACTCCCTATTGTCCTTCTCATGAATCATTTGCTATCAGTGACCATGAGTCTGTTGTTCCCACTATTGTTGAAGGTGATAAAGAAACCAGTAGAGAACAGTTTGATATACAATCAAGGTTTTATAAGCCAAACTGATTTGGTATAGCAGAGGTTGGATGAGGTATGTTAAGTCCTGTTTTTTTAATGCTTGCTTGAGATCAAAATCTTCACTATAATTTTCATTCTCAATTGGTGTAAATTATGAATAAAGAACACATCCATCTATCAGAGAAGTATAATTAAAAAAGAAAAATAACCAAAGATGATAATAGCTAGCATTAACATAAAAATCATGCAAGCGCAAAAGCTCCAAGTAGGTTATGCCGAGACTACATATGAAATGTGGCCTCCTTTGTTAACTAAAAACAACCTTATCTATTCACATGTATTCAATAAACTACTCAACAAGAGTATCATACCAGCAAAGTAAACATTGATCTTCTAAAGGTGATTGAACTCACTGCCTTTATTATTTATCCATTTGAACTTCTTATATAGGAGGATAAAACCCTAGTAACAGTACAATATTATTATTACATAGTTTATAAGAAGGCCAAATGTTCACGAAGGAGAGAGCAAACGTCAAACAATCCACATATAAATGATAAAACCCTAGGTGTACCTAAATTTGGTCGCGCCCCAAGCATCCAAAAATAGCTCCGAGAGACAGACAAATATTTGTTGCCCCAAAAGTGCGCAGAGAAAGAGTAAAACCCTACGCGTAGCAGGGAAGCCAAATCTCCCAAATCAACCTCCAAACACGACGCTCGCATCAGCCTATACCGAATCCGCTGAGAGCATGCTGAGCCCCCCCCCAACTTTCCCGACCACTCCGCCCGAATCTGTACTCAGCTCCCACCGCCCGCCCGCCAAACCCGTACCGGATCGAAGGCAGTGGGCTCACCTCGACGCTGACGAGTCAAAGCACCCCCTAGCGCCAGCCGCGGGGCGGTGCCTCGGCCTCCATGTACGCAACCGCCGCCTGCAGCGCCCCGCCACTCCCATTCACGGCCTCGGACGCGACGCTGCGACCGCGAGCCTCCGTGTCATCGCCCGAGCAATTCCGCAAATCAATGTAGGTTCTAAATCCATCGCGAAAAACCATATTTCAGGAACCTTTTTGTGTCGTCCCATCGTCCCATTGACCACAAATCTATCTCCAGTGCCATGTGTTGTCTATATGCCGTCGCCGCAACCTTCTGGTCTTTTATTGACAACTTCGACCTTCCAAGACATTATTGAAGGTTGTTGATGCGCTAGCTCAATTAAAAATAAAAAAAACATGCTCACTTTTTTGTTGATATATACAATTTTAAAAATTAGCAACCAATAAATAGAGAACTGTTGGAGCACACACATTTTTCTACTCCTTAAAATGATTTAGCAACTTTTTAAATCTATAATTTAAGGTACTAAATTTACATAACTATTGGAGATGCTCTTAGCTTATTAAATTGTCTTAGTTGCCATATAGTAAACCATGGTTAATTTGATGAGTAAAATATAATTCTAGTCCTTAAACTTTTTCGGTTGTGTCAATCCGGTACATGATTGTACCTCTCTCCTAACACCCTCTCGAGGTAGATATTTGAAACAACAATATTTACGGGTTAGATCAAACATTATCTGAGTATATAATATTTACCCACACTTGCATTTAATCAACCACCAATCACCACGTAGAAGACTTAGTATCATGCTTAAGCAACATGTATCTCCGTATCTTTGTATATACTGTTATATTAACGTCTTCATTCAACGGTCCTAGAGATTCGTCTATCTCCTATCTCTCTCATTTTCTTTGATACCTTAATACCATGGTGAAGACACCTAGCATTTCTCATTTTTAAAATTTAAAGAACCTTTATTATTTGATAAGAGAAACACTGGGTATCAAAAGACAAAAGTTCAGTCACAGGATATGAGAATCCGAAGTTAACCGTTGGAACAAAATATTTTCGTACAGAATATTTAAAACTAAAACGATAAAAAAAGAGATTAAACATGCTAAAAAAAGAAAAAGAAAAATGCTGACCTTCCGTATAGCTATAGCAGTTGTGACAAGTTTATCACCAATTAACTCATGCAAAACCTTATCTGCAGAAAGCGATTCTACAGATTCCTGTAGATTCTGCGGTAGCCTTTTCAGTTTTGAAGAGTGATCAGAAGGGTTTGATTCTACAAAGAACACGAATCACATAAGATACTTGCATACTGTGGTAATGATGTTTATTCATTCAGTACCGAGCGGTTATCACTTATCTGGTTGTTAGGATTGTTTCCAAATATTACCAGCAAGGCATAAATTTTGGAAACAATAACCAAAAGGAAAGGCCTGGCATAAAGGAATTCATACCAATTGGCTCAGGTAACTTAAGGTGTCTTCTTAGCCCATCGATGCCAGCAGCAAGACCCAAGTGCGGATTTGCGCAACCATCGAAGGATTTGATCTCGAAGTTGCTGACTAAATCAAGAGGCAAACCAGGTGGGCATGCGGTTCTTAATGGAGCCTCCCTGTTCTCTTTCCCCCAGCATAGATAAGCTCCACTCCAAGTATCTGGCTGAATCCGGTCGTAGCTATACAAAAAAACAATCAAGTGAATCTGATCATTAAATAGGGAGCACATAACATACTGTTCAAATGGTTTCATCAGTATCCTAGCATTTTGTCAGAGAAGTAGCAAATTAAGCTCTCTAGATTATAGGGATATATGAATTGACATCTTGTAAAAATCTCGCAGCTTATGTGAGAAACAAACAATGTATTAAGTTACCAAGATTTTCAGTTGAATTACATGACATAATTAGAAGCGTTAATAGAAAACATTACTTGTTTGGGTGAGGAGCGGTAAATGCCAATATTGACGGAAGGTGATGATACACTCCAGCAAGGAACTGTTCTCCAGTTTTTGACATTCCATGAAAGTTATCTTTACTTGACCCCATAAAAACATTCTGATCGTTCTGTAACACCCTAAAATCCTATTTTGATATTTGAGAAAAAAATTACTAAAGATTTACAAAATAAAAGTGTATTTCTAATAAGTTTATCAATTGAAATATTTTCCTAAAGTGAAATAAAAAGTTAATATAAATTTTGGCTATATATTTGAACTATTTTCCCAACTAAATAATATGGTGAGATATTTTACATAAATCATGCCTTATTGAATTATATGTTTTTTTGGCATGGACAAAGTAACCAATATAAATAAATATATAATTTATACTTGCATTGTCATGCTGTGATTTCTGTTTGATGCATCAAATATATGCTTGAAATTCAGAATCAAACTTAGGATTGAAATGAGAAAGGAAATTTGAATTTGAATTGAATATTGTAAACTTGAACTAGAGAAGAGAATAGAAATAGAAAAAAAAGAAAAGGACAGAAGCATCGGCTGGGCCGACTTCCCTCCATTCGGCCCACTAATGAATTTCCCCAGCGCCGCTCAGCCCAGCTCCATGCGTCGCTGTCGACCGGGTCCCGCTGGTCAGCTTCACAGGTAATGATGCTTCCGCCTTCGGTCACCTACATGTGGGGCCCTTCTGTCGGACTAGTCTTCTTCCCCGTCGGAACGAAGACCAAAGCTAACGGAGACCACGACTTCAGTGGGTTGTTGGGATCCTCTGATTCTCCTGTTGCCCCTGCGCCCGCCCTCTGCTCAACCACGCCCAGGCTCTGCGCCACCCCCTCCACTCGACGCCCCTCCTCCTGCAACTCGCCGCGCCTGCAGCCGAACTCGCCGGGTGGAGCGCGCCAACTTGTGCGCGATTTCCGCGGGGGCGCGTCGTCAGAATCTTTCCCTTCCCCGCCAACCAATTGTCCTCGACGCGGACTCCGTCCCCTGCGCTATAAATGTACCTGTCAATTCCCCGCCCTTCTTCATGGTCCATTGCTGTGAGGTAAGAGTGCAATACTGTGAGGAATCGATCCGCCGTGGTCGAGTCGCGCATACACCCTCGTCGGGATCTCGCTCTCGGGTTTGGGAGCATCATCAAGCGTCGCGGAGACCATACCAGGGGCATTGGGGCTCGGGGCATGGTGGTTTCGCGGTGAATCGCTCGCCATAGCCTGGGAGCAGCCATGCGTCGTGGCCGGCCTCCTTCTACCCCCGATTTCCGGTGAGTACCCTCCACCCAGGTTCGCAATAGCGTAAGCATCGCGTAGTCCTATCCGATTTGGTTTTGAGCTCTGGGTGGCCGACTTTGGTGCGCCGGTGAGCTCCACGGCCGCAGGGATTCCGGTGGCTTTGCCTTGGCAGCGTCGGGGTAAGGAGAAGGGTCGTGCGCCGTTTGATCTTATCGGACGGCTCTGGTTGATGTTGTAGATATCCGTTCGCACCGTGGAATACCGGCCGTAGATCACCGATCTAGCGGTCCGCGTTGATCCCTTTATAATGGCACGTGTTCGGATGGTGGGGATTTGGTGCGGACTGGATCCCGTGCGCCCCACTGTGGGAACCCGTGTGTGGCCTGGCTCCAGCCACTGGTTGGGCGCCAAGTGTCTCTACTGCGTCAGCCGCAGGTAATTTTGCACAGGAAACCCTAGACTCTGGTATATTATAGCCGCCATCCATGTCCTGTGCAAATTAAATACAATGGGGCCCTAGAACTTTATAATATGAACCCTGTACTACTGGAAAATGATGGCCGCGGTCCTTACAAAGAACAAATGGGATAAACTATTGCAGAATATAGTTTTTAATGTAAAATAATTCTATAAACTTAGTTAATTCATAACTAATTGATTTTAAACCATTTTTAGTCCATTCCAGTTCCTATAAATTTGTATTAATATTTTCTATCAACTAGTAATACTGTTTAACCATGAAACTTAAATTAAAATTGTTCATTTGAATTAATCTGTTCTAGATGCTTAATAACTTAGGAAAACCATAACTTCATAACCGTAGCTCCGAGTTTAGTGATTCTTGTTCCTACGATCTTGTTACGGCGTGTAGAATATTATTACGCAGTTTATTCTTATGTTTGGTGTGATGTTAATTTTGTCTATACCATGTTTAATTGTATTGCTACGACTAGCGTGAGGTCACGAGTCATCTGAATATCATCCTGGTACCTGGTATCTCAAGTCCCAGGCAAGTTGTGCCCTTGATCACTTCTTTTTACCCACTCATGTTCTAATTAATCATAATGATCTGCATAGGTTAATTTTGATGGGACCCAATAGGTTACCCTAGTTTGTCTATCTTTATACCTTGTTTACCACTGAACTTTTTGGGTAGTACTTGCTAGTGCTTTATGTGGTTTTGGGTATGAAGATACATTATTCATGATCACACTTTTATTATCTGTTTATTATCACTGTTCATGATAAGATCATTATGTTAATTGGAACATGGAGCGACCACCCGGGAAAACAGTGCTACCACAAGGGTTTATGGACGCCCTTGGCTGATTAATTAGGAAAGCTAGTGGAGGACTACCTTACCCGAAAGGGGCAAGGGCAGTAGGGGAGTGGTCAGTGTAGGGAGGTCCTTGGTTGATTTTGCTGCGATGGCGGTCAGGCAAGAACCCTGCATTGGAGCTTCCTATAAACTGTAGCGGGTTTTCTGAAGCTAGTGGAACTTTGTAAAGGCCTCGTAGTGTTACCCTGCCTCGCCTCCTCGGTAGAGGTGTATGGGAAGTCGCGATCCCTTGGCAGATGGGTAACATGACTTGTGGGTAAAGATGTGCAACCTCTGCAGAGTGTAAAACTGGTATACTAGCCGTGCTCATGGTCATGAGCAGCTCGGACCCTCACATGATTAATTTATGGAACTGAATTCAATTTGTCATATGCATTGCATCGCAGGTGATGTTGTTACTTCTGTTCTACTATTTAATTGGGTTGGTATTTACTTATACTTAGTAATTGCTAATAAAATTTTGACCAACTTTAAAAGCAATGCTCAGCTCTAACCATCCTCTTTGGTAAGCCTTACACTTCACGTGAGCTCCCACCTTTGGCGAGTTCATGCACATTATTCCCCACAACTTGTTGAGCGATGAACGTATGTGAGCTCACTCTTGCTGTCTCACACCCCCTCACAGGTCAAGAACAGGTACCGCAGGATGTGGCGCATGGGGGATGCTGCGATGTGTTCGTGAGAGGTCTAGGTCGTCGTCTCCCAGTCAACTTTGGGTTGCTGGACCGTTGTCTCCTTATAATATAATTATTTATTTTGTACATAACTCCTATTATATAGTAAAGATGTGACATTCGATCCTGTGCCATGATTCATCATATGTGTGAGACTTGGTCCCAGCACACCTGGTGATTATGTTCGCGCCCGGGTCTTGGTGCCTCTAAAACCTAGGTGTGACACGTTCTCCCACAAGCTCAGATGCACGTGAGAACCAGATCCAAAATCATCCAAATCAGGGGCGGTGCCCCAGCCTCCATGTACGCAGCCGCCGCCCGCAGCGCTCCGCCACTCCCATTCACGGCCTCGGATGCGAAGCCGCGGCCGCGAGCCTCCGTGTCATCGCCCGAGCAATTCTGCCCCTCCGCCTGCGCCCGCCTTGAAGCCCGCGCCTCACCGCCGTGGACGGGTCCCGCTGCGCGCAGAGACCCACGGGGACCTGCGCGTGAAAGCGCAAGCGCAACCACCACACAGTCGCCTCGGCGGGCGGCCGCTGGAGCGGATCGAGGCAGGTCTGCGCGGTGCGGCGCGGCGCCGGAGTGATTAGGGTTTGGTGGGGGAGTTGGCTGCCCGCCCAATGCGCGCGGAGGACAGGGGAGGAGGTGACGCGAGCAGGCGAGGTGCGCGGGCAGGAGGGCAAAACAGGAAATGAAGAAAAGGCAGAACACAAGGAGGCAGCCTACCCGTTACAGCCTTAATAGTAGTAAAGATTAAAGAATATCAAAAGATAATTAAAGACACACCCTCATTTTAGGCACTCCCACTGTTTGTATTTAGTAAGTGTATTAGGATTTGAGAAAGTCTTTAGAGGGATACTTTGACCACTAAAATATCTTCAGCTAATACAAAATCAATGTCATACTAACAGTGTGAAACACAAATCTATTCATATAACTTTTATACATTAAACACCCATAAGTTTTTTTGGTGAACATGCAGGAAACCATGTATATCATTTCATTAATGAAGAAGAAAAGGGGTGTTCGTATGCATGCCCTTAGGCCTAACTGCCTCACAGTTACAACTCAGAACTCACACACCAGGAAAGATAAGACAGCCAATCCCAAGAAAAACAAATAACTCAGGAAGAAAGAGCATATGAAGATGATTCACCCCCGCTGCAGAACACAAAGAACCTTCATTAAACACAGACTGTGGCACTTTACAGGGATTTGGAGAGACACCATTAATTGCAAATCGGCAAAGAGTTAAGACCTTCATTAAGCATCCCTATGGTTTGACTAATTGTTGGTCAAAATTTATGAAGTTTGACCTTTTAAAATCCCGTTACGCCTGCTAAAAACAATGAGTAGTAGTGATATAATACAATTAACTTATGACGTTAACATGGAAAACTGTCGCAAACTATCCCAAACAACATTCTCCAAATATGATCTAAGTTGAATCTTGACAGGTGAGGACGTCAACCCTGGATCACAACTTCACAAGAGTATATATGCATGTAGAAACTTACTCGTCGCATTGGGAACAATCTGCAAAGTTGCTTTACAGATTTTGATTGCATTTTCATACAATCTGAGGTGGTTGCCATCTGCCACAAAGAACAAATATTTTCAATTGCACGAGAATACACACGAACACAGAACACAGAACACAGCTGATGGATGACTCAAGTTACACTACTATGTGTACTAAACAAGGAAAGGGGGCCATATTAAGACTTACGAGATTCATCTGAGCAACCTTCATGGCATTGGTGTGCATGGCCACTGCATCAGCTCGTCTCTTTTTTAGCTGATAACAACAAACAAGGCATATGCAGGGTTAGCAAGATACCCATTGAATTTGCTCTAGATGAAAACTGAGATATGCTTACCGTGACAAGAGCCAAATTCAATGGCACAGTTTTTGCCTTAAGATCACTCGATGCCTGCTCGACCTCTGTCTTGTCTGCAAAAACAACAATAAGCAGATATCAGCATCACTAACCCCACCAGCAACAACTAACAAAATTTATCAGCGTGGAAGATGTTGACATATGGCATCACCAATTCACCATGACACTAACCCCCTGGCAACCACACAAAATCTATTAGTGTGAAAGGGAGTGACCTACCTACGGCAGTTTTTCTCTTCAATTCAGTGAGCCGATTCCTCAACTCCATGATATCCTGTTCTTTGCTTGTTCTCCAGATCCGCTGCTCATCTGTTTTTCTCTGTCAAGAAAATAAACGAGGGGGACAACTATATTTTTTCAGAACAAATTCCCCAAAGACATCAAAAATCATATGACAATTTAAGGTTCAGGCATAGTTATTTCTGCCACAAATATTCCTTGTTCACGTATATTCATCTTGTATTTACCCCATGCTAAATTTTAACTCAGTAATTATAACTGGCTAATAAAGTAATATAAGCTCACTCGTTGTTGAATTCATAGATTGAAACATGTCCCTGCAATCAATCATATTTGTGCAACCGTGCAAAAGTGATCTGCTACATCCAATAAAAATTAAAAAGATGACTGCTATTATAGGTGGAAGGGATTAAATGATGAAATAGGTTAAATATAAAATAACAGTCACCGTTAGATTTTGATTGGATGCCCTAGATTTCTTGATTGAGCGATTGCACATTGATTGCATAGTCTACGACGGAGAGAAAGAGAGGGGGGAGACACCAACCTTGGCTTCGAGGCGTGCAGCGATTCGGCCGTGGAGGGAGTCGCGGAGGCTCCTCATCATGCGCAGCCTCGTGTGGTACTCGACCAGCCTGTGGAAGACCCAACCAAAATCCAACAGTGGAAGGATCATGAGAAATTTCGCCGGGAGGATCAAAACTTTACCCAGAATTTTGGAACGCGAACGGTGGATGTTGCTCCTACCTCGCGTTGATGCACGAGGCGCAACAAGACGGCAGGTTGGATCCACCGCACAGCCGCCTCGGCAGGCGGCCGCTGGAGCGGATCGAGGCAAGTCCGCGCGGCGCGGCGCCGGAGTGATTAGGGTTTGGTGGGGGAGTTGGCTGCCCGCCCAACGCGCGCGGAGGACAGGAGAGGAGGCGACACGGGCAGGTGAGGTGCGCGGGCAGGAGGGCAAAACAGGAAATGAAAAAAAGGCAGAACGCAAGGAGGCAGCCTACCCCTTACAGCCTTAATTAGTAGTAAAGATTAAGCACCTAGAATAGATTAATTTGAATGAACAATTTTAGTTTAAGTTTCATGGCTAAACAGTGTTACTGGTTGGTAGACAATATTAATACAAAATTAATGCAACTGAAATGATTCAATTTAGAGTTAAAATGAATTAAATATGAATTATACAAATTTCTAGCATTTATTTTCACTTTAAAATCATTTTCTAAATTTATTTTTCTGATTTTTCTATCTCCTGGGCTGAGCACCTAAATCCAGGAAGGTCAGGGGCTAAATTATAAACGTTCTCAGACTCAGACTAACCCACAGATGGATGGCGGGTTGAATTGTAAATAGATTAGGGGTTCTTTCGCAAAAGCCGCGAGGCCCAAGGGTTGCGGCACTATCTGAGTCGTCCGATCCATGGCTGATGGCGCAGATTAGATCAGACTCCCACCGAACCGGTATGGGCTCGGAATCCTTGGATCGCGACTGAACGGCTCGGATTTTATGAAGCCCGATCTGTTCCGAGCCGCGCGATCACGAATCAACGATCCCGATCCACACGCCAAAGGGGTATGCTTGATTAAATCGTGGCCGCCCATCAGTGAGTCGACGGTTCTGATGTATCAGGTTGAAGCGATACCTGCGATCTAATTGTCGGGGACCTTAATTAGGGGTACCCCTAAGACTCCTAATCTCAGCTGGTAACCCCCATCAGCGCAAAGCTGCAAAGGCCTGATGGGCGTGATTCCGGTCAAGGCTCCGTCCACTCGCGGGTCACGATCTCGTCTCGCCTGAGCCCAGCCTCGGGCAGGAACTGTAGACCAAGTCAGATTCACGCCTCGCCCAAGGGTCTCCTCAAGCAACGGACGCACCTTCGACTCGCCCGAGGCCCAGCTCGGGCAGGCTTCGCGGAGAAGCAAACTTGGCCGGATCGCTACGCCAACCGACCGTATCGCAGGTGCATTCAATGCAAGGATCGCCTGACACCGTATCCTGACGCACGCTCCTCAGTCGACAAGGCTGAAGTGACTGCAGTCACTTCGCCCCTCCACTGGCTAACCTGACAGGAAAACAGTGCCGCCTGCGCTGCTCCGACTACTGTGCCACCCGTCAGGGTGAGGCTGACAGCCGCCAAGACCGGCCTCAGGCGCCATAGGAAGCTCCGCCTCGCCCGACCCTAGGGCTCAGATTCAGCCTCGACTCCGGAAGACGGTCTCCGCCTCGCCTGACCCCACGGCTCGGACTCAACCTCGACTCCGGAAGACGGTCTCCGCCTCGCACGACCCCATGGCTCAGACTCAACCTTGACTCCGGAAGACGGTCTCAGCCTCGCCCGACCCTAGGGCTCGGACTCAACCTCGACTCCGGTAGACGGTCTCCGCCTCGCCCGACCCCCCGGGCTCAGACTCAGCCTTGACCTCGGACGACGGTCTCCGCCTCGCCCGACCCCCGGGGCTCGGTATTAACCTCGACTCCGGAAGACGGTCTCCGCCTCGCCCGACCCCCCGGGCTCGGACTCAACCTCGACCTCGGACGATGGTCTCCGCCTCGCCCCACCCTCGGGGCTTGGACTTAACCTCGACCTCGGAGGAGCCTCCGCCTCGCCCGACCTCGGGCTCGGACCGACCACATCACAGGGGGGGCATCATTACCCTACCCCTAGCTAGCTCAGGCTACGGGGAACAAGACCGGCGTCCCATCTGGCTCGCCCCGGTAAGCAAGTAATGATGGCACCCCGCGTGCTCCATGACGACGACGGCTCTCAGCCCCTTACGAAAGCAAGGAGACGTCAGCAAGGATCCGATAGCCCCGACAGCTGTACTCTCACGGGGCTCAAGCGCTCCTCCGACGGCCACGACATCACATGAACAGGGCGCTAAAACCTCTCCGACAGCCACGACGGCATGTACATAGGGCTCTGGCTCCCCTTTGCTAGACACGTTAGCACATTGCTACACCCCCCCATTGTACACCTGGGCCCTCTCCTTACATCTATAAAAGGAAGGTCCAGGGCTCTCGTACGAGAAGGTGGCCGCGCGGGAGAATAGGCTGGCGCACAAGGCTCTCGCTCTCTCTCTCTCTCTCTCTCTCTCTCTCCCACGCGAACGCTTGTAACCCCCTACTGCAAGCGCATCCGCCCTGGGCGCAGGACAACACGAGGCCGTGGTTTCCCCTTACTGCTTCCCCCTTGTGTTCCGTCTCGCGCCGACCCATCTGGGCTGGGACACGCAGCGACAATTTACTCGTCGGTCCAGGGACCCCCCGGGGTCGAAACGCCGACAGTTGGCGCGCCAGGTAGGGGCCTGCTGCGTGTTGACGAACGGCTTCCCATCAAGCTCTAGATGGGTAGTCTCCAACAACCTCTCCAACCCGGGACGGTGCTCCATTTCGGGAGTCTTGAGTTCATGTCCCTCGACGGCAGCTACGACATGATACTCCTTCCTCCGCCGCGCGACAACGACAATGGCAGCCGTCAGCCCGCCCGCCGGCGGCGGAATCGACGACGTCTTCCCCGCGTGACGGAAGAGCAACATCCGGGTCTGTCCCGTCACCTTCCCCGCCGACGGAGGAGGAGGCGGGGCAGGCATGGCCAAGCAGGAGACGACACCTCGTCCGCTATCGAGCGAGTCGACGGCGTCGGCGCCCCAACGGGGGACACGTCAGGCGTTGACCTCGCGTCTGAGACGAAGACGAGCGTCGTTTCCCCGCAACACGCCAACCCCAAGCAGACGGACGACGCCAACACGCTCGCGAAGGACTTGCTGGGCGTTAGTCTCGTACCCGAGATAGCGGTGCAGTCCGTCCCCGACGCGACTTCGTCACCATCCGTCGATCAAGAGGTACCGTCCGTTTCCCGTCCTGTGCCTTTTAGATTCAGCCTCGACCCACCAAGCGACCCCGCTTCGGTGGATGCTTTCATAAAGGCATATCCGAACCTTCCGGGGTCTCATATGCGGTCAACCTGGGACCGACTGGCGGCCGTTTCGACCTATGGGCCCCCGGGTTCCGAGGAAGATGACGAGCCCGACTCTGGTTGGGATTTCTCCGGGCTCGATAACCCCAGTGCCATGCGCGACTTCATGACCGCATGTGACTACTGCCTCTCTGATTGCTCCGATAGTAGCCACAGCCTCGGCGACGAGGACTGTGGCCCAAGTCGCGAATGTTTCCACGTCGATCTAGGGGGTCTCGACGAAGGCAACCACCTTGGTATGCTGAAGGACGGTGATCCCCCTAGGCCTGTGCCTCGCGTTGACATCCTTCGGGAGCTAGATGTGGTCCCAGTCCATGCGGGGGGTCAGGACGCACAGCTCGAGCAAATCCGCGAGGTACAGGCCAGGCTCGACGAGGAAGCAGGACAACTTGTGCAGCTTCGGCGAAATATCGAGCAGGAGTGGGCAGGCCGAGTGCCGGCCGGAGAAGCGCGTCATCTGGCCCAGGACGTCCAGCACCGCATCGCCGACGATGCCAGGGCAAGGCTGCCCCTGGCTTCTAGTGGGGTCGGCCAGAACCTGGCTGCAGCAGCAATACTACTCCGAGCGATGCCGGAACCATCCACCACCGAGGGGCGGCGTATCCAGGAAGAGCTCAAGAATCTCCTGGAGGATGCCGCGGTCCGACGGGCTGAAAGCTCTGCCTCCCAAAGGCAAGGGTACCCCCCGGAGCGTCGCGCCGCGACTTCCCGATTCATGCGGGAAGCCTCGTCCACACCGAGCGCACGCGGGACACAGCGCCTGCGGCCCCGGGACGCCTCGGCAACGAGCACCACCGCCGCGACCGTCGAGCCCACCTCGACAAGAAGGTGCGCCGAGGCTACCACCCCAGGCGTGGGGGACGCTACGACAGCGGGGAGGATCGGAGCCCCTCGCCCAAACCACCCGGTCCGCAAGCTTTCAACCGGGCCATACGACGGGCTTCGTTCCCGACCCGGTTCCGAACCCCGACTACCATCACTAAGTACTCGGGGGAGACAAGGCCGGAACTGTGGCTCGCGGACTACCGGCTGGCCTGCCAGCTGGGTGGAATGGACGATGACAACCTCATCATCCGCAACCTCCCCCTGTTCCTCTCTGACGCCGCCCGAGCCTGGCTGGAGCATCTGCCTCCTGCCCAGATCTCCAACTAGGACGACCTGGTCAAAGCTTTCGCTGGCATCTTCCAGGGCACATACGTGCGCCCTGGGAACTCCTGGGATCTCTGAAGCTGTCGCCAGCAGCCGGGAGAATCCCTCCGGGACTACATCCGGCGATTTTCGAAGCAGCACACCGAGCTGCCCAACATCACCGACTCAGATGTCATCGGCGCGTTCCTCGCCGACACCACTTGCCACGACCTGGTGAGCAAGCTGGGTCGCAAGACCCCCACCAGGGCGAGCGAGCTGATGGACATCGCCACCAAGTTCGCCTCTGGTCAGGAGGCGGTCGAGGCCATCTTCTGGAAGGACAAGCAGCCTCAGAGGCGCCAGCCGGAAGAAGTCCCCGAGGCGTCCGCTCAGCGTGGCACCAAGAAGAAGGGCAAAAAGAAGTCGCAAGAGAAACGCGACGCCGCCAACGCAGACCTTATCGCCGCTGCCGAGCATAGGAACCCTCGGAAGCCTCCTGGGGGCGCCAACCTGTTCGACAAGATGCTCAAGGAGTCGTGCCCCTATCATCAGGGTCCCGTCAAGCACACCCTTGAGGAGTGCGTCATGCTTCGGCTCTACTTCCACAAGGCCGGGCCACCGGCGGAAGTAGGCAGAGCCCCCGACAACGACAAGAGGGAAGGTCACAAGGCAGAGGAGTTCCCCAAGGTCCACGATTGCTTCATGATCTACGGTGGGCAAGTGGCAAACGCCTCGGCTCGGCACCGCAAGCAAGAGCGCCGAGAGGTCTGCTCGGTGAAGGTGGCGGCGCCAGTCTACCTAGACTGGTCCGACAAGCCCATCACCTTCGACCAAGGCGACCACCCCGACCACGTGCCAAGCCCGAGAAAGTACCCGCTCGTTGTCGATCCCGTCATCGGCAACATCAGGCTTACCAAGGTCCTCATGGACGGAGGCAGCAGCCTCAACGTCATCTACGCCAAGACCCTCGGGCTCCTGCAGATCGATCCATCCTCGATCCGGGCCGGCGCGGCGCCCTTTCACGGGATCATCCCCGGGAAGCGCGTCCAACCCCTTGGGCAACTCGATCTGCCTGTCTGCTTTGGGACTCCCTCCAACTTCCGAAAGGAAACCCTCACATTCGAGGTGGTTGGGTTCCGAGGAACCTACCACGCAGTGCTGAGGAGACCATGCTACGCCAAGTTCATGGCCGTCCCCAACTACACCTACCTCAAGCTCAAGATGTCGGGCCCCAACGGAGTCATCACCGTCGGCTCCACGTACCAACACGCGTATGAATGCGACGTGGAGTGCGTGGAGTATGCCGAGGCCCTCGCCGAATCCGAGGCCCTCATCGCCGACCTAGAGAGCCTTTCCAAGGAGGCGCCAGATGCGAAGCGTCACGCCGGCAACTTCGAGCCAGCAGAGGCGGTTAAGTCCGTCCCTCTCGACCCCAGCAATGACACCTCCAAGCAAGTCTGGATCGGCTCCGAGCTCGACCCCAAATAGGAAGCAGTGCTCGTCGACTTTCTCCGCGCTAACGCCGAGGTTTTTGCATGGAGTCCCTCGGACATGCCCGACATACCGAGGGATGTCGCCGAGCACTCGCTGGATATCCGAGCTGGAGCCCGACCCGTGAAGCAGCCTCTGCGCCGATTCGACGAAGAAAAGCGCAGAGCCATAGGTGAGGAGATCCACAAGCTGATGGCTGCAGGGTTCATCAAAGAGGTATTCCATCCCGAATGGCTAGCCCACCCTGTGCTTGTGAGAAAGAAAGGCGTGAAATGGCGGATGTGTGTAGACTATATTGGTCTAAACAAAGCATGTCCGAAAGTTCCCTACCCTTTGTCTCGCATCGATCAAATCGTGGATTCCACTGCTGGGTGCGAAACCCTGTCTTTCCTCGATGCCTACTCAGGGTATCACCAAATCAGGATGAAAGAGTCCGACCAGCTCGCGACTTCTTTCATCACACCCTTTGTCATGTACTGCTAGTTACTATGCCATTCGGTTTGAGGAATGTGGGTGCGACATACCAAAGGTGCATGAATCACGTGTTCGGAGAGCACATTGGTCGAATGGTCGAGGCTTACGTCGATGACATCGTAGTCAAGACGAGGAAAGCCTCCGACCTCCTCTCCGACCTCGAAACGACATTCAAGTGTCTCAAGGCGAAAGGCGTAAAACTCAATCCCGAGAAGTGTGTCTTCGGAGTCCCCCGAGGCATGCTCCTGGGGTTCATCATCTCCGAGCGGGGCATCGAGGCCAACTCGGAGAAAATCGCGGCCATCACCAACATGGGTCCCATCAAGGACTTGAAAGGAGTACAAAGGGTCATGGGATGCCTTGCGGCTCTGAGCCGTTTCATCTCGCACCTCGGCGAAAGAGGCCTACCTCTGTACCGCCTCTTAAGGAAGACCGAGCGCTTCACTTGGACCCCCGAGGCTGAGGAAGCCCTCGGGAACCTAAAGGCACTCCTCACAAGCGCGCCCATCTTGGTGCCCCTTGCTGCCGGAGAAGCCCTCTTGGTCTACGTCGCCGCTACCACTCAGGTGGTCAGCGCCGCGATCGTGGTCGAGAGACGAGAAGAGGGGCACGCATTGCCTGTCCAGAGGACGGTCTACTTCATCAGTGAAGTACTGTCCGAGACCAAAATCCGCTACCCGCAAATCCAGAAGCTACTGTACGCGGTAATTCTGACGCGGCGAAAGTTGTGACACTACTTCGAGTCTCATCCGGTGACTGTGGTGTCATCCTTCCCCTTAAGGGAGATCATCCAGTGCCGAGAGGCCTCGGGTAGAATTTCAAAGTGGGCAATGGAGATCATGGGCGAGACAATCTCGTTCGCCCCTCGGAAGGCCATCAAGTCCCAAGTCCTGGCGGACTTTGTGGCTGAATGGGTCGACACCCAGCTTCCAGCAGCTCCGATCCAACCGGAACTCTGGACCATGTTTTTCGACGGGTCGTTGATGAAAACAGGAGCGGGCGCGGGCCTGCTCTTCATCTCACCCCTCGGGAAGCACCTCCGCTATGTGCTGCGCCTCCATTTCCCGGTGTCCAACAACGTGGCCGAGTACGAGGCTCTGGTTAACGGGTTGCGCATCGCCATCGAGCTAGGGGTCCGGCGCCTCGACGCTCGTGGCGACTCGCAGCTTGTCATCGACCAAGTCATGAAGAACTCCCACTACCGTGACCCAAAGATGGAAGCCTACTGCGATGAGGTTCGGCGCCTGGAGAACAAGTTCTACAGGCTCGAGCTCAACCACATCACCCGACGATACAACGAGACTGCGGACGAGCTGGCTAAGATAGCCTCAGGGCGGACAACGGTTCCTCCAGACGTCTTCTCCCAAGACCTACATCAACCCTCAGTCAAGACCGACGACACGCCCGAGCTCGAGAACGTCTCGGCTCAGCCCGAGGCGCCCTCGGCTCAGCCCGAGGCACCCTCGGCCCCCGAGGGTGAGGCACTGCGCGTCGAGGAAGAGTGGAATGGGGTCATGCCTAATCGAAACTGGCAGACCCCGTACCTGCAATATCTCCACCGAGGAGAGCTACCCCTCGACAGAACCGAAGCTCGGCGACTGGCACGGCGTGCCAAGTCATTCGTCTTGCTGGGTAACGGAAAGGAGCTCTACCACCGCAGCCCCTCAGGCATCCTCCAGCGATGCATATCCATCACCGAAGGTCAGGAACTATTGCAAGAAATACACTCGGGGGCTTGCGGTCATCACGCAGCACCTCGGGCCCTCGTTGGAAACGCCTTCCGACAAGGTTTCTACTGGCCAACCGCGGTGGCCGACGCCACTAGGATTGTGCGCACCTGCGAAGGGTGTCAATTCTACGCAAAGCAGACCCACCTGCCCGCTCAGGCTCTGCAAACAATACCCATCACCTGGTCGTTTGCTGTGTGGGGTCTGGACCTTGTCGGTCCCTTGTAGAAGGCACCCGGGGGCTACACGCACCTGCTGGTTGCCATCGACAAATTCTCCAAGTGGATTGATGTCCGACCCCTAAACAGCATCAGGTCCGAACAGGCGGTGGCGTTCTTCACCAACATCATCCATCGCTTCGGGGTCCCAAACTCCATCATCACCGACAACGGCACCCAGTTCACTGGCAGAAAGTTCCAGGACTTCTGCAAGGACCACCACATCCGGGTGGACTGGGCCGCCGTAGCTCTCCCCATGACGAATGGGCAGGTAGAGCATGCCAACGGCATGACTCTGCAAGGACTCAAGCCACGGATCTACAACGACCTCAATAAATTCGGCAGGCGATGAATGAAGGAACTCCCCTCGGTGGTCTGGAGTCCGAGAACGACGCTAAGCCGAGCCACGAGCTTCACGTCGTTTTTTCTAGTCTATGGG
This sequence comes from Zea mays, assembly GCF_902167145.1. NCBI lineage: Eukaryota > Viridiplantae > Streptophyta > Magnoliopsida > Poales > Poaceae > Zea > Zea mays. Next base: position 177,179,020 of record NC_050096.1, read on the forward strand.
GCCGAGGCCATCTTGCCCACAGACTTAGAATACGGTTCCCCAAGGACGAGAGCGTACGACGATCGAAGCAACCGAACCAACCGAGAAGACTCACTGGACCAGCTGGAGGAGGCTCGGGACATGGCCTTACTACACTCGACAAGGTATCAACAGTCCCTGCGACGCTACCACGCCCGAGGGGTTCGGTCCCGAGACCTCCAGGTGGGGGACTTGGTGCTTCGGCTACGACAAGACGCCCGAGGGCGCCACAAGCTCACGCCTCCCTGGGAAGGGCCATTCATCATCGCCAAGATTTTGAAGCCCGGAACATACAAGCTGGCCAACAGTCAAGGCGAGGTCTACGACAACGCTTGGAACATCTGACAGCTACGTCGCTTCTACCCTTAAGATGTTTTCAAATCGTTCATATATCTCGTTTACATACACAAACAAAGTCTAACCGTCAAGGAAGGGTCAGCCTTGCCTCAACAAAGCCCGACCCTCCCTCGGGGGCTAGAAGGGGGGAACCCCCTCTGCGTCAAAATTTTGCTCGGAAAAAGTCTTTCTGCCAGAACATCTTTCGTGCTTTTCTACTGCTTCGATAGTGGGATCCTGAAAACGACGGAGTACACGTAAGCGGCAAGGCCGACCGAGCCGAGGGACTCCTACGCCTCCGGGATACGGATACCTCACTCATCACCTTCTGCGATAAGTAACTCACGCTCGGATAAGCGATTCCGCTGGCCAAACAAGTCTTAACGCTCGAAAGCTTTTCTGCCGAAACGATTTTTCGTGCCTTCTCGACTATATCGATAATAGAATCCAACAGACGAGTAAGAGTACACGTAAGCGGCGAGGCCGACCGAGCCGAGGGACTCCTACGCCTCCGGGATACAGATACCTCACTCATCACCTTCCGTGAAAAGTAACTCTTGCTCGGATAAACAATTCTGTTACCGAGAAATAAGTCCTGATACTCGAAACGAAGGGAAAAGAAATGCAGCTTTACAACACGACGACGGTATGTTTGGGCCTCGGCAGCCGCAAAAAACATACGCACACTACAGATAAACTATTCCTGCAGGTTCAGACATCAATAGGGGGAGCAGCAGCACCCTCGGCGTCAACTCCACCTTCGATGGAGTCCGACCCAGCCTCGGACGGCGACACGGTCGAAGGATCTCCACCTCGAAGAAAGATGTCAGCACCGCGCCTGGGCCATCGTTGCCGGGGTCTCCTCTAGGAACCCGGCCCGAGCAGACGGCTCGACCAGCCACTCCGTAGCCTCAGCCAGCTGTCCCCCGAGGACATCAGCCCGGCTCATGGTCTCGGCAACCCGACTCCGGCGTCGGTCCCGCCAGTGGACGGCCCGGCCAGGCTCCGGCCGACGAAGCTTCTTTTCGAGCCAACTCTGCCTCTGTCCATGCTGATATCGCTGCCTCCGGCTCCGGCTCATCGCAGAGCGGCCGAGGGTTCCTTTAACTGAGCAAGAGAAGCCTCGGGTGGCAAGGCCGACCGAGCCGAGGGACTCCTACGCCTCCGGGATACGGATACCTCACTCGTCACCTTCCGCACAGGGCAACTCACACTTGGTTAAGCGGTTCAGCTAGCCGACAGGCGAGTCCTAGTGCTCGAAATGAGGAAAAATCACGGCTTTACGCCAAAATACATTGATGTTCAGGCCTCGACAGCCATAATGAACAAACACCGGCACTCAAGGTGCCATTACAAACGGAACTCCGGTTCCACCCCCGCAGGTACGAACAACCCCCCACATTGGAGGGCCTGCGGGGAAACAAAACCCCAGGTGGCTCGCCGCCGCCCGCTCCGGCAGCAGCGACAACGACCTCCGCTCCGGGCGGCCAAACAGCAGCAGTGATGACCTCAGGGCAGACGCTGCTGCGACAAGGCCCTCGCCCACGTCCCCACTCGAGGGGCGAGGACAAGCCATCAAAGCCAAAGAGCCGGAGGCCCGGAGCGCGGGTGGCGGTGGAAATCTCGTCGGTGACGAGGACTTCTTCAGCCACCACCACCTCAGCACCGACCTCCGCGCGGCGGCGTCGTACCGGAGCAAGGGCAAGACAGCCCAAGAACACGAACGCCACCCTAACAGCGCGCGACGTCTTGGGCGGTCCCCCGGTGCGCGCGGCGAGACCCCATACAGTGGCTAGATAGCCACGCTCTGCCCGACGGGGGGAGGGGGCACCGGGAGCCGAGCCAGCTAAGCCAGCGAGCCCAACACGCTGAAGCTGACGACGCTCGCGGCCGACCAGCCCCACGTTGTCGAAGTCCACCCCTTCCGCTAGGCCGGTGAGCGCCCTCTCCCCTGAATGCTGAAGGAGAGGGTGACCCACGAACCCGTGCGGGAGGTAGAGCTCCGGCTCAGCTCGCCCTCCGCCCCAGCAAGGATGATGAAGATCCTTGAAGTTGAGGGCGGGGCAGAGGTCGCAGCCCGGCTTGCTTCTCCCCACCATCGAACTGGTGGTCACCGTCTTGGGTGACCATCGGCGAGAGGATGCAACCGGGCTGCCTGATGAAAATCCTTGAAGCCGAGCGATGGCTGAAAGGTACCAACTTTCGCGAAGTTGTGTTCCTCCAACGACAGCAAGACGAAAGCGACGCGGGCACTCCCTATCCGGGGGCTCGGAAGGTGGAAGGACGCGACGCATGAGGGAAGTGCGAAGGCATGGCTGCCATCCAAGAGGGTTGCCCTCTTTTTAAAGGCGACTCTCCCCACTAGCGTCCTCAGGCGTCGCAGACTGAGTCTTCACCAACACGCTCCAAGGTCTTCCCCCTACGACACGGGGGCTGGGTCCCACGCGTCATGCAAGCTGGCCCAGGACAGAAGAAGCCAAACTGCTGCGCGCGGTGTGCGTAACTGCCCAGAGGTTACAAGCATTCCTCCATCTTCGCCTAAACCAGCGGGCGAAAGGGCGGACAGCCATGCAGGCAGCATGCAACTGCACCAAGGGGCGCACCCTTTCGACTTCGGCGCGTCCAGCATGGAGGCCCACACGTCATGTAACCGGCGCGCCAGTTACTACGTGCTAGAAACTGCACCGCCACTTGCGCCAGTACCACGCCTTCTCGACTGCAGAACCGGTGCCGCGACTCGAGGCAACCCTGCGCATGGCCCAACAGTGCCAACCGAGCACATCGATCACGGGTCAGTCAGCCGCGGGAGAAGGCGCGACGGTCGATATGGCCAAAAGTGGGCCGACAGTAATGGCGGCGGCAGGCGGGCGGAAGCAGCGGTCAAGTCGTCTGCAGGCTCACGTCCCCTCCTGGGACAGCGAGAGAACCCTCTCCCACGGCGTGAAGACGACGCGCCCGTATTCCGTTCCTCGAACAGCTCGCGCACGCACAACGGCTGCCCCATGAACCACTCGTCCCGTCGCATTAACTCTGCGGCAGGGCAGACAACACCATTGGCAGGCGAAGCAGGCGACGCTTCACCTCCGCCATGATGACCGCGTCAAAAAAGGTACGCCACGTCGTTCAAATTCGTATCCTTTTCCTCTTCCCCTTTCTCTCTCTTGCTACAGGGACCGGGAAAGGGGATACTCCGAAAGGGATCCTTCTCCGCGAAGGAAGCGGGCCCCGAGCCCCCAACTGATCAGAGGTTCGAAGGCTGGCCCCTCGAAAGGGTTCGACAGCCGCCTCAGAGCACTCGGGCTCCGCGCCCACTACTGATCAGAGGTTTGAAGGCTGGCCCCTCAGAAGGGTTCGACAGCCGCCTCAGGCCACTCAGGCTCCGCGCCCACTACTGATCAGGGGTTCGTAGGCTGGCCCCCGAAGGGTTCGACAGCCGCCTCAGAGCACGCAGAGCGAGGGATGACTCTGGGCACGTCCGATAAATGGCCGAGGCTCGGGCTACGCTCCCGAGATACCCTAGGACATTTCCGAGACCAGCAGGAGCGATTCTGTAACGGAATCCCATCAGAGGGAGGCATCGAGCCCTTGGACCCTATCAAACGGGACCGGGTCCGGCAAATCACCTGCAGGTACCTTTGGAGCGCACCTCTAGGCCACTAGCCGACCCTTATCGAACGGGGCACGGGCGCCCACTCGGATCACCCGTTAGCAACTCACTGGAGACACCATGTTCGGCGCCCTCCGAGGGCAACATGGCGCTTTCCCCCCTCCTCCTTGCGGAAAGGCGATGCAGGGGCGTATGAAAAAAGCCGAGTCAGTCCTTGACCGTCCTCTCGCTCTGTGCGGAGGCTCGGGGGCTGCTCTCGCAAACCCGGCTCCGGCCAAACCGTTGACAGCGTCAACATACCAGCCCGAGAACTTGGAAACTGACTACGCACCCGGGCAACGACCAGTTCGCATGAGGTAACAACCAGAATGGCCGAGGCATCACGAAAGGTATTAAGACCTCGAAGGAGTCAAACCACTCCTCCGAGGCCTCGGGGGCTACACCCGGCGGGTGCGCTCGCGCGCACCCACCGGAACGAAATGCAACCGAGAAAGGTCGGTCCCCTTGCAAAAAAGTGCGACAAAAGCCTCCAAGCGAGTACTAACACTCCCTTCGAGGCTCAGGGGCTACTGTCGGGGACCTTAATTAGGGGTACCCCCAAGAGTCCTAATCTCAGCTGGTAACCCCCATCAGCACAAAGCTGCAAAGGCCTGATGGGCGCGATTCCGGTCAAGGCTCCGTCCACTCGCGGGACACGATCTCGTCTCGCCCGAGCCCAGCCTCGGGCAGGAACTGTAGACCAAGTCAGATTCATGCCTCGCCCGAGGGTCTCCTCAAGCAACGGACGCACCTTCGACTCGCCCGAGGCCCAGCTCGGGCAGGCTTCGCGGAGAAGCAACCTTGGCCGGATCGCTATGCCAACCGACCGTATCGCAGGAGCATTCAATGCAAGGATCGCCTGACACCTTATCCTGATGCACGCTCCTCAATCGACAAGGCCGAAGTGATCGCAGTCACTTCGCCCCTCCATTGGCTGACCTGACAGGAAAACAGCGCCGCCTGCGCCGCTCCGACTACTGTGCCACCCGTTAGGGTGAGGCTGACAGCCACCAAGACCGGCCTCAGGCACCATAGGAAGCTCTGCCTCGCCCGACCCTAGGGCTCGGATTCAGCCTCGACTCCGGAAGACGGTCTCCGCCTCGCCCGACTCCAGGGCTCGGACTCAACCTCGACTCCGGAAGTCGGTCTCCGCCTCGCCCGACCCCAGGGCTCGGACTCAACCTCGACTCCGGAAGACGGTCTCTGCCTCGCCCGACCCTAGGGCTCGGACTCAACCTCGACTCCGGAAGACGGTCTCTGCCTCGCCCGACCCCAGGGCTCGGACTCAACCTCGACTCCGGAAGACGGTCTCCGCCTCGCCCGACCCCCCGGGCTCGGACTCAGCCTCGACCTCGGACGACGGTCTCCGCCTCGCCCGACCCCCCGGGCTCGGACTCAACCTCGACCTCGGACGATGGTCTCCGCCTCGCCCGACCCCCGGGGCTCGGACTCAACATCGACCTCGGAGGAGCCTTCGCCTCGCCCGACCTCGGGCTCGGACCGACCACGTCACAGGGGGCCATCATTACCCTACCCCTAGCTAGCTCAAGCTACGGGGAACAAGACCGGCGTCCCATCTGGCTCGCCCCGGTAAGCAAGTAATGATGGCACCCCGCGTGCTCCATGACGATGGTGGCTCTCAGCCCCTTACGGAAGCAAGGAGACGTCAGCAAGGATCCGACAACCCCGACAGCTGTACTTCCACGGGGCTCAAGCGCTCCTCCGACAGCCACGACATCACATGAACAGGGCGCTAAAACCTCTCCGACAGCCACGACGGCATGTACATAGGGCTCTGGCTCACCTTTGCTAGACACGTTAGCACATTGCTACACCCACCATTGTACACCTGGGCCCTCTCCTTACATCTATAAAAGGAAGGTCCAGGGCTCTCGTACGAGAAGGTGGCCGCACGGGAGAACGGGCTGGCGCACAAGGCTCTCGCTCTCTCTCTCTCTCTCTCTCCCACGCGAACGCTTGTAACCCCCTACTGCAAGCGCATCCGCCCTGGGCGCAGGACAACACGAGGCTGTGGTTTCCCCTTACTGCTTCCCCCTTGTGTTCCATCTCGCGCCGACCCATCTGGGCTGGGACACGCAGCGACAATTTACTCGTCGGTCCAGGGACCCCCCGGGGTCGAAACGCCGACACTAATCGTAGTCGTTCACTCGGAGATCGAGGGCTCCCGCGGATTCTCCTACCTCCCGACGACGCCCGGGGGCGGTGCCCCGTGCAGCAGCGTTGATGGCACACCGGAGACACGCGACCCGACATCAGTACCCCAAATGGTTACCCAAGTGGTTCAACGCATAGCAGGGAACAAGGCGGATCACCATAGGGAGGTCACACCGTGAATCACGCGGCATAGCTCCCTACCCACGGCGCGCGGCAGCTTCCCAAATTCCGGTGAGAAATCGCGGTGACGCCAAAGGGTCTTTCCCACCAACGACGCTACGACGAGCACCCATACGCGCAGGTGATTCGTCCAAGCCCTCTACCTTGGCCCGAGAGTCAACTTAATTGCTCGCATATCCATTGGCGGGGTATCTCTCTCTCTTTCGGTCTCTCTTCGCTCTCTCCTTTGTTTGCCTCTCTGTTCGAGCTGGTGATTGCGGTGACCAACACTTATATAGCCTAGAGCTCCAGGTGAACGGAAGAAACAAACTTTGTCGCCTGACGTGGTTAGCTGCGATTGTTACGCATGGTGGGATTTTGTTACGAAGGAGACGGTCGAAGCTTCTAAGCGCCCGTGCCCACGATATCTGCGGAAAGGCTCACATGCAAGTGACGTGAAGGTGTATTCAGGTGATTAGCATGATGATGCAATGCTTGTATCATGCTGATGTAAGCGCGGCAAGAGGAATAAAATAATAAGAGAAATGAAGAGGGTGTCGGATGGGCTATGGCTAGGTGGTCAAGCTGAATGGGCCGGTTTCTTTTCTTTTTACTATTTTCTATTTTCCAAATTCCTCTTTTTTTAGTTTTCGAATTTCCTATTTCAATCAGATTGGAATTCAAATTTCAAATTATATTCAAATAGAGATCAAACTTCAAGCCAATCTAACTGCACAAACAAAGATACAACATGTATGCAATATTTATTCAAGCCAATCTAACTGCACAAACAAGGATACATGTATGCAATATTTATTGTTATATTTATATGTGTTCCATAGATAAAATTCATGAAATAAATAAACACCAAAATAAATTTTATTATATATGTATATATTTAAAAAAATTAAACTTCAAAATCAAATCTAGATTTAAACCATCAAAGTTTAATATCACCATTTATCTATTCTAAGAAGAACGTTTTCAAAGAATTTTTTTTAAAGATACCTCAATTCAAGTATTTTGTAGAATTTATTCCCTAAGTTCCAAAATCTGATTTTGGGTGTTACAGAGGGCCAACCTGCACTCTTGTCGTATTGTACGTCCCATAAGGGGTTGGCAGACGGCGTGCGGGAACAGTGGTGGCATGCGTCATCGTAGTTGGTGAAGATTGATAGGACCACAGTCTTGTTGCCATGTTCACCTGCAACCCTGCATGGGGTAGGTATGCGTATTGAATGCCCTGCCCCTGTGAACTTCGGCTGAGTCTTTTTCTGGATTTATCTTCCTTACCCGAGGCGGGCTCGAGCGAGGTGGAGACGCCGTTTTGGGGAGAGGGGCCCTCAGCCAGGACAAGGATTCTCCCGAGAACACATCCTGTCCGAGGGCAGGCTCGGGCGAGACGAAGTTATGGTGATCCCTGAGAGGGGCTTCCGGAGAAGCGTGCCTTGATGGTGGTCTAGGGGTTAAGCATGTTTTAGGGGCGTAATCTAGGTACCCCTAATTATGATACCCGATACAAAGAAATAATATAGAAAATAAATTAAAATATGGTAAACAACGAAATAAAAATAAAATAATAATCAACTGCAAAATAATTGAAGGAAAAGGCAAGATGCAATACAAAACAACGCATAGAAAGAAGCATAATACTGTTGATCATGGAGAAACGGTTTTTTTGTTTCATATGAAACACTAGTGTAAGTAGTGTTACTTTATATAATGTGCTAGGAGTTGTTTAGGTTTGGAGTTTAGGAGATAAAGGGAGTTTTTAGGTTGTATGTGTACTGTAGCGATGGGCTTATCATCAGACCCTGAATTTACATCAAGTAACATACAAGTGAAAAATTTGTGGCTCACCCTGATCTTTCTTTTCTAGAAAACAAGGAGATTGGTTGTTGCCTGTTGTGACTGCTTAAACCTGATTTTTGGCATTGAGGTGATTCCACTACTCTAGTTCTTGTTCGTCCAGTGCTCTCCTTATCTGGAGAAATTTGTAATTTTGCCACCCCCAATTTTAGCTTCCTGTTATCATGTCATCCTGTGTCTATGACTGGTAGGGAACAGAAACCTGCCAGTGCGGGCAATGCAGTAGATGACCACCTAGCGCGTGTTGACCACCTCGCCACCACCAGGATTCCAAGTTCCTCCTCCTAGATCGTGTCTGCTCCTCGGCGCCCTCTCACCTTGTGGTTCATTCCTTTCCTTGCTTGCGGACAGTAAGCAGTGTGGGGATTTCCTAGCTTCTTGGTAAGTAAGCATGTATTTAGCTTCCTCTCCTCTACAAACAACATTCATGGAGAAAGTAAATATGGAGTGGTGGTTTTATGAATGATTCCACACTCTTTGTAGTACTCATAAAAAAGGTTGGAAAGGTATTCACCTCCTCTATCAGACCGTAGCTTTTTAATTTTTTTGTCTAACTGGTTTTCAACTTCATTCTTATAGATCTTAAAGTGTTCTATTGCCTCATCTTTGGTTCTGAGTAAGTAAATATAACAGAATCTAGTAGCATCATCTATCAAGGTGAGAAAGTATCTTTTACCACATTTTGTGATTATACCATTAATCTCACAGACATCTGAGTGAATTAGTTCTAAAGGAGTGGTACTTCTGCCTTCAACCGTATGAAATGGTTTTCTAGGCTGCTTAGCTTGCACACAAATACCACACTTTGCACCTTTAACATGTTTATATTCAAGAATTAAAGACATGTCACTTAGTCTCTTAATGGCCTCAAAATTGACATGACACAAACGGGAATGCCAAATATCATTAATAAAATCGTTATTACAGACCACATTAACATGGTAAGAAGAATGATTGTTCAAAACAGAAAGGCGGAACAAACCGCCTGACTCATATGACTTTCCAACAAAAAGTACCAAACTTAGATAGGACCACTTTATTAGACTCAAACACTAATTTGAGACCCTGTCGAAGCAACAGCGACACAGATATGAGGTTCCGGCTCATCGAGGGCACATAGAGCACGTCCTTCAGCACGAGCGTCTTCCCTGAAGTTAACTTCAGGTAGACCTGTCCAGTACCTCGAACTGCTGCCTGAACACCATTTCCCATCAAGACCGGTGCGCTGTTGTATCACTGGAAAGAAGAGAACATGGATCGATCAGCACAAATATGAACAGTGGCACCTGAATCCATCCACCAGTCATCTCATGGACTTGCCATAAAGGCCTGAGTGCATACCTGGGGTGGAGTTAACCACCACGTTCTCTTCTTTGCACTGAGGTGGAGGACCTTTTCCCTTCCTTAGTTTGCACCTCCGAGCTGTATGCCCGGAGACACCACAAACGTAGTAGATAAAGTCCTCCTTCTTCATCATCTTTTTGGACTTAGGTTGTTTTAGATTCTTCTGTGGAGAGTTCTTCTTCTTCTGGAATTTTCTATCTCCGCCCTTCTCAACAATGTGAGCTTGGAGTTGCTGGGATGACTTGTTACTGGCCCTTGCACGCTCTTCCACATTTATAGCAGCAGACAACTAAGTGAGAGTCATTTGTTTCTTCATGTGGCGACGTGAAGTCACAAAGTCTCGCCAAAAAGGCGGGAGATTTGCTAGTATTGCACTCACCTGAAAACTTTCTGGTAGGGTGCAACCATATTGGACCAAGTCCCTAACAAGGAGTTGAATCTCCTATAGTTGCTCCATAACAAACCTTCCCTCAGCCATTTTATAGTTGAGGTAGTTTTCCGTTGTGAATGATTCATTGCCATTGTCAACTTCAGAGAACTCATTATCAAGTTCAGTCCAAAGACCCTTAGCGGAGGTAAAACTAGAGTACACGTCAAATAAGCGGTTCGACAAGACGTTCAGCAGACGAGACATGCATGCCTCATTGGCTTTGTCCCACTTGGCCTTCTTCGCTAGTCTGGCAGCCTTTGCTGCAACATCAGCATCATCTGATGCTGCCTCGGGAACATCCGACATCATTACCCAAAATAGTTTTAGGTCAGTGAGCCACATACGAGTCTTAATATGCCAGCGCTTAAAGCTTGCGCCGTCGAACGTTTCAGGCTTAATGAAATCAGAACTAGAGGCCATTGTACGAATTGGTTTTCTAGATTGTTGAAGTTTTATAGAAATAAGTGACATGCTTCTAACATATTTAAATATATTAAATATTCTAATTCCGAATAAAACATGCATATAACTCAGATAAATGTCATACGTAAATATAACAGTAATGAACAGTAGCAATTTTAGGGCATGAAAACATGTAAAATAGCTACTCAGGTTTATTTCAACAATAAACATGTCTAGTAGATGAAGAAGGCAGATTATGCACATAAACATTAAAGTTTATCCTTTGATATTGCTCTCAAAATAGCGGGTTGCTGTAATAAACAACCCTCCAACGCTAAACGGTGATCAGAGATCCTCGACTAACGTGACAGTCCTATCTTACCAAATCAGGGTTTTAGATCAAATGTAATGAGACATGTAATCAAGCATAAATACAAATAGTAAGGAGTTGTGTATTAAATAAAATAACATAATTTAACATAGGTAAACAATCTCAACAAATATAGATATAATTAGGCACAAATATATACTTGATGCTGAAATTAACAACACACTAAAACTCAAACTGTCACGTTGTCTCACTATAACGCTATTATTATTGAGCAAACAAATCCGCCCACAATAGTGCAATCACACCCAAGTATTTAATACTAGCAGATTGCACAAAATTAAACAGTAAATAAAGTGAGGCAACGGGCAACTCACAACACGTAGATTGTCTACGTGGGAATACCAGCTCAACGAACATGAAGTTCTATCCCAGAAAACCAATTCCGCCGCCCACGTTCGGGCCTGCACAGCGGGAAGTTGACGGAGATACTAGAGCCGCTGCTGAGATCGTGTGAGACGTCCACAGCACCAGCCCGAGAAGACGAACACCGCGCAGCAGAGAGTCCAAACACCAGGCCACGGTGGACAATAATCAGACGAACACAGCGCCACATAGGCGCACAAGAGGAGCACTAGAACACGGGAGAAACACACTGCACAGGAGCAGCAATTCCTCCTTATTTTCTTCCAATCACCACCAGCCAGTCAAATAGAACGCCAGGACCAAAATAGATCAAACCGATTGGAACAGAGAGCAGGAGAGAAGAACCACGAACCGGTGTTTTGCAGCCTGTCGCTCAGGGGTTGACTGCCCATCCTTTAAGGAGCCGAGAAACGAAGGAGGCAAATAGATTAGCGAGAAGAGCGGAAGATCGAGCCGTAGAAATCGGCGTACGAAGAACGCCGTCGCTGCTGCTCTCAACCACCGCCTATGCGCCAGCCTCTGCCTTACTCCCGTAAGGCAGCTGAAGGCACCGAGGTGCCGTAGCTTCACCGCAGCCGGCTGGGGCTGCTCGGCCTTTAGGCCTTGAAGTTGCCCGGTCCGGCTGGCCACATATATTTTTTTTAAATAAGGGGGAAACCTCTAAATGAACAGCAGGTTGTTGCCTGCTGTGACTACTTATCTGTGACATCTTGCTCTGAAAAGTCGAGAGGGCTGACCACTAATGGTGACTGCCTGCTACAACATGCACTAGTCGAAAACGCGGGAAAAAAAGTTTTTACAAGCAATTAACATCTAGCATAATTGTGCGAAGCAATATTTCAAGATGGTGACTAATTTGACAGCTCCATGTCTGTAGTAAGCCCATATATTAATTTGAAGAGCAGGACCAATCACCTGGTGCTGCTTCCAGCTGAGAAGACAACGAAATGGTTGGGGAACAGAAACCTGCCAGTGCGGGCAATGCATACTGCCGGTAAAAGCACCCGTCGCTCATCTCGGCCGTATGTTCCTGGTGATGACAGCAGTCCGCATGGTTCAAGACAGAGGAACCCTGGAAAGGAACCATCAAAGCTGAGGTTTAATAGGGGTTGACGTATCCAAAAGAATCCAGCGTATCGTGGAGCAATTGCAGCTCGTGCAACAGAAGGTTTCTGGCATTGTTACAACGTTATGTTCTAACTGCCTGGAGCACAGTCCCAAACATCGTCCTGACACCACCTCTGAAAGTATATATAGAGCCGAAATTGTATGGGAGGGATCTTGTGATGAATAGCATGGTACGTGATATCACACTCCGGCGAGGTCCTCACGGTCATCCCAGTTGTTGGTCCAGGGGGCATAGGAAAGACAGACTCTTGCACAACATATATATCACAATGGAGAGGTTCAAAACCATTTTGATGTCGAGGTTTGGACATGTGTATCCTTCAACTTTAAGAGCTTGTTCGTTTTGGTGATAATCCACATGTATTAGGTGGGGATTGAGCCGGTTTAAATCCATAACAAGTCAAAATACATTCCAATCCCACCTAATACACTTCAATACACATGTAATATCAATAACCGAACAAGCCCTAAGGTGAATAGGCTGATAGAAGAGATTGGAAAATATATCCCCAAAGCCGATGGGGTGAAAGTATCGATACTGCAGGAGATTTGATAGGAGAAAGAATAAAAACAAGAGATTTTTGCTTGTGCTGGATGATGTGTGGGACTGTGGCTCTGAGGATGAATGGAAACATCTACTGGCACCATTCAAAAAATCACAAGTCAAGGGTAATATAATTATAGTCACAACTAGATTTCCAGCACAAGCACAGATAGTTAAAACAATCGATGATCCGATATATTTGCATTTTTTTATTATGGAAACAAAATGTTCCAGTCTTTTGCAGTCTCTTGCATACGGCCTTACAAATCGAAAAAAGACAACCATCTATCATAAACATTCTCAGAAGGAAAACATCAACAAATCAAGCTCTTTCTAATCTAGCGTTGGACCTCCATATATCCATGTCGTGCAAAGATCTCCATAGCCACTGTTGATCACTTATTCTTAAATGTTGTGAATTAAGAACAATGCAACACAATTGTTAATCATTAAGGACCTTCGTCCTTCGAAGCATTATTTCCTCAAGGGTATAATGTTTATTAGACGAAGGTCGAGAAGGACATACCTTCATCATATTAATATATGAAAGGGAATGTGAAGGGGTGAATATGATAATCATATATTAATAATTCGTTTATTCATGCATTCTATAAAACATATATGAATATCAACAATGTTAATATTACACTGGTACCTTCGGCTTGCTCGAATGCGAGGATGCGAGAAAGTAAATACAATCCAGCGTGAACAGTACTGAGTTACTGTTCATCTATTTATAGTCACGGGACGCAGCCCGGATAAAATTACATCCATGCCCTTGAACATTTGTTTACAAGCAACTCAAACTAATAAGGTCTATCTAGTCTTTTTTTCCTTTTCTGCTTGGTCTGGGCCGAAGCTACTGAGCTTCGGCATTCTGCATTTTTGCTTCTATGCAGGGTCTTCGTCTTGAGGGGATAAACCGAGGCTCAAGATGGCTTCGGCGAGCCTCAGTATTATTTTGCCGAAGGTGTTTTTGCCTTGAGGGCCTTCGGCAGAGAAGAAAACCCCCAACAGTAGCCCCTTCGCGGTGCTAGATCGTTTTTTCGTAACGAGCTCGATCCGCGAAAAACACAAAGGCTTCGAAATGCCGAAGGTCCAAAAAACACCTTCCCTGAGCTTGTTTTCGAAAAACAATTAAAATATTCCGAGCGCCGAGCGGTCCACCGCTCAGCCAGTGCAGACAGTCTGGCGGTTCGCCTTCTTCCCCTGCAACACTGTATAAGCAGACAGGATGGTGAGGAGTTACCACAACATTCATTGTCATCGCACTGTTGTGCTGTTAAAAATTTTAACCAAAGTCGAAGCTTTCTGGATTGCGCTTTCCAAACACGCTCTTTGTCATTCGAAGTCAGCTTTGTCTTAAGGAACCACAACACTTGAAATGGCCCGAGTAAGATCCACTGCTAGGGTGTCCCGTGAGGGAGATGATGCTGGAATGACAGAAACAACACCAATATCGGAAATGATGAGGCGATCGGGTCTAGTCGTGCCGGAAGAAGTTGTTGCCGAAGTTGAAACTGTCGAAGCTGAGCAGACTGTAGTTGAGGACAGGAGTGATGATGAAATCGAAGAAGACAACAATATTCTGAGCCCATCAAAACTGAGTCATATTGAATTTGGAAAATCCACCGTGTCAGAGGGGGCCTGGTTATGATGAAGAAGCTAGCCCATCAAAACTCATTCGCTTTGCTGGCGAGGAAGTGGTTCCGGAGCCGATGGAGGATGAAGTTGTTGTTTTTAAAAGCTTCTTCAGGGCGGGGCTTCGGTTTCCTCTATATGATATAATAGGAGAGGTTTTGAAGAGGTTTGAAATATATCTTCATTAGCTGACACCAAATGCCATTGTCAGGTTGAGTGTTTACATATGGGCTCTCCGAAGCCAGGGCATGAGTGCTAATGCCGAAGGTTTCTGTCGAGTGCACGAATTGCATTATCAGACGAAGGCCAGAGAATATGGACTTCACAAAAACTTTGGATGTTATAATTTTGCATACCGAAAAGACACCAAGGCCCCGGTGATCGGCCACCGCACTAAGTGGTCGACCGGGTGGACAAGCGAATGGTTCTACATGAAAGCTGATGAGAAGAAGAGGGAGAAACTCATGACTATGGTTATGAGTCCTCTGAGGTTGAGCTTCGGGATGACAAGGCCATTATGTAATATGCAACTCGGCTCCCCATGCCAGCTGGCCGAAGTCGAATTCAGTGTGGTGGCTGCTGAAATTAACACTAGGGACTTAGTACAGAAATATCTGGCAAATAAAACATTTCCAACCTCTAGAGGCTGGGGGATGCCGAAGAAGAAGAAAGGAGGGAAGAAATATGAACTTGTTCGCCTTCCCTTCCGCTACAAGTTTGAAAAGCAATTCAAGGAACCATGTACTGAATGGTTAGAAATGATTGAAACTATGTGTAATGAAATTCTTGGGAATTACACGAAGAAAAAGGATCAATTAATGACTGCTGCCTTTGGCACCTGGCCGAAACGAAGGTTAAATCGGGTAATGGATGTCCTGAACTTCGAGTACCCGGATTATGAGAGACTTGACGAAGGGGCCGGGGGAACAAAAAGAAAGAGTCGTCAGCATTCTGAGCAGGCAAGCTGCCCGGTCTGTGAAGGAAGACGAAGAGGCCTTGAAGAAGATGAGAACAACGCCAGAGCCGAAGGAACCAGTTCCTAAGAAACGGAAACTTGACAAGGTACCTTTGGCTGAACCAAAGGTACATGATGCGCCGGAAAGAACCTTGAGCCCTTCGTCACCTTCTGTTGCTGAAGCGTCATAAATTTTGAAGGTAATGACTGAATCCCCACCATTCAAGATGCTAAGTACTCTGGGATCGGAACTGACCAACCTTTTACAGAAAAGGGAAATCCCTTCGGCTACCGACGGAAGAGATGGGGGGCAGAAAAAACGACGTATGATGAACATACTCCATGCAATTGAGAAAACCCCGCCTTTAGCTTCGGCAGACAAGACTATCAAATCTACTGATGCCGAAGCTGCCGTCGCAACTGAAGTCGAGGATCTCACAGCTACCATGTCCGAAAATGACAAACTTGTATCAGACATGGCTGTGGAGAAGGAAGTTTCAGAAAAAGGGAAGAAGGCTAAAGAAATCTCTTCGGAGGAAGCAGACTTTGACCTACGACACCTGGGTGGCCAACAGCTTTCCGAAGAAGATATGGCAGAGTTGAAGGATTTTGCTATGAACTGTGGCTACCAGTTAGGGATGGCATCAGGTCGGATTTTGTTCGGGTATAATAATACCTGACCCGAAATTGTACCCGAGACTTTTACAAATATCCATACCCACCAAGCCAATCGGGCGAGAAATTGTACCCGTACCCGTACCCGTGCCCATCGGGTATCCACCGGATATCGGGTATCCAGTGGATATGTTACTGTAGACTAAATAACATTCAATTAGTGTTATAATAAATACATAAAATATTTTAGTTTCCATCTAAGCACCAGTACAACACGATAATGACTATATTTGGCTATACGTCGATACAATATCTCAACTCATAATTATCGCATCCAATAGATTTAAATTCGAGTATAGAGAATAAAAGGTTAATGAGTTCATGACAGTTGACAGTCACGACATTATCAATGTCTCATTGGTCTCTAGTACATTACAGTTGACTGTTAACACAACACAAATTAATATTCATTAATCAACAACACATGCACCATGATAAATTGATAAATAAAAAACAACATGTAGCAACCAGCTCCAGCAGTCCGTGACATGGTGTATAGTAGCAGCAGCCTGCCGCCAGCAACAGCAGCCCATGGCCGTGCCTATGGCCATGGTGAAGTAGCAGCAACTAGCATGCAACAAAACCAGGATTGTTGTGTATTTTTTGGCTCCATTCTATTATGGTCCTTTATTTTTAGTGGATGTGGCATATTTAAAGAGGTATATTGATATCTCGGATATCCACTAGATACCCACGAGTAAAGTATTTTACCCATACCCGACCCGATATATTTCGGGTATCCGACCCGATAGGACCCACTGGTGAGTTTTTCTACCCGTATCCATATCCACCGGGTACGAAACACGCGGGTATCCATACCCACGGGTCCAACTACCATCCCTACTACCAGTAAGGGTCCATGCTCTTTGGTGGAGTAGACGAAGAAGTTATAGGATGCATCCATGATCGTGCCGATGCAAAAATTATAGGCACCTTGTCAAAGAGCATTGGATTCCCGAAGCTTGAAAAGGATATCAACTGCTAAAGGCGCCAGCATATCATAGGGAGCCTGTTTTATTCCAACTTTAAAGTAAGCACTTTCTTTTAAGTTACCCATGTGCGTCGGCATTAGCTTAAATATTCTAAGTTTGGACCTACTTTTACAGAGTTAACTACTGAGCAAAGCTTTGAAGATGCTACAAGACGACGAAGATAGGAAAAACGAAGTCATTAAAGGGCTTAGAGGATAAGGTCAAAGAGCTTGAAGACTCTTTGAAGGAGAAAGAAAAAATGCTATGTTCAGTCGAAGGGTCTCTTGCCGAAGCGCAAACTCAAAACAAGAAGTTATGCAAAGACCTATCAAGCGCTCAAGCACTTTTGAAGGAGAACTCTACTCAATTCGAACAAGAAAATGAAGCTTTGAGAGCAAGACTTAAGGTTGAATCTGAGAAAATTCGAAGCTTAGTGAGGCGGTGAAGGCTTTGAAAGAGAAATGCTTCGATTTTGCAAGCCGATGCATCGCTCGATTGAGGAGTATATTCAATTCAATTGGAGCTGCAACCAAAGAAACCAGCCTCTCGGCCGAAGATATACCCGGGGCACTTGAATGCATTGAAAAGGAGGTTTATGTCCTTGACAAAGTCATAACCGACCACGAAGACTTATTTGCGCTGGTAGCTTCTCGTGGTACAGTTGTCGCCTTCATAAAAGCCGGATGTAATCACGCAAAAGCTGTCAACACGCCGAATTTCAATCTTTCATCATCAGATTTGGTTGACATTCCAACCGAAGCCTGAAGCATAGGGAATAGATTTATTACTCAAATATGGGCTAACGGTGGACGTGAATTAGCTGGAGACGAAGCCCGGAAGCTGCTTGACACAGTATGAAATTTTACCTTTGTTCTTTTACCTTGATTCTTCCTTATCAGATTCCTGATTACCTTGTACTTTATCATTCTGCAGAATGATGGCGCCGAAGGTCGATGAGCCGAAGCTAGCTCTAAAACCCTGAAGAAGACCTTGGAATCTCCTTTTGTAGTTATCTGTAGAAACACTTAGAAATCCTTTGTACCATATGACAAAAAGCTGTAATTGGCAGTGGTCAAAGCATTTGCAAATATTTTGTAATACCATTTCACCCTTTTCTTCGTGTGTGAACTGCTTTGCCGTGGACGAAACAAATGCTGGTAGCCTTTTGAGCCGAAGGCGAAAAACACCTTCCCTTCTTTTTGTTCACATCAAAGCATTTTCCTATGCAACCAGGTTCCCTTTGGAAACAAAGAATCTTTGTATACAACGAAGTTTCATTTGATACGAAGCACCTTCAAAATGTTTTCTCATCAAAAAGAGGATCCCCTGTTTTTTGTGTCATATCTATGCTTTTATGTCATGATGATGAGCATACAGATGTCTAATGTATGAGTTTATGAATGAAAAAGATGATGTGATGAAATAAGCAAATGTATGCCAAAAACACACCCAGACTCTGCATCCCCTTAGGAACGACTTTTGAGTCTCTTCACCTTTTACTTAGGTGGTATTTAAGCTCTGCATTCCCTTGGGAACGACTTTGGAACTTCTTCACCTTTGATATAGGTGGCATTTAAGCTCTGCATCTTCTTAGGAACGACTTTGGAGCTTCTTCACCTTTGATTTAGATGGTATTTTAGCTCTGCATTCCCTTAGGAACGACTTTGGAGCTTCGTAACTTACTTTGCGTCCCTTTAGGAACGACTTTGTAGCTTATTCACCTCTTAGGTGACATTTTAGCTCTGCATCCCTTTAGGGACGACTTTTGAGCTTCTCCATGGCCTCTTGCACTCGATGGTGCGGTCCTTGATGTTAAATTTTACATGTGGGGGAATTTGGCCCTTGTATTGCATAGGGCTAAACAAAAAATGAAAATTACAACATATGTCCCCATTGAAAACCTTTCTCCCCACTTGAAAGAAAAAGGGTGCCATAGGGAAAAATAAGAAAATTACATTGTTCACACATAATATCATCAAAGCTTATCCGCATTCCAAGACCTTGGTATGTCGTTGCCGTCCATGTCTTTCAATCTATAAGATCCAGGTCTCGACGAAGATATCACCAAAAGGGACCTTCCCACTTGAGCTGAAGCTTCCCCACTATATCTGGGTTGGCCACTCTACGAAGCACAAATGTCATGGCTTAATATTCTTCAATTTTACCTTTTGATCACACCATTTGATTGTTTTGGCCTGTTATTTATTGATGTGTTCTATTGCTTGTAGTCTAGTCCCTTCTATGGTGTCTTTTGTTATTTGACAATCACCTTCATCCTCTGTCGAAGCTAAGGTTCTTATTGAACCCGTTCTTGCTTCTTCCGGTGTTATTGCTTCGTCACCAAACAGAAGCTTGAATGGGGAAAATCCTGTTGACCTTGATACAGCAGTGTTGTGGTTCCACACCACCTTTCTTAATTCGTTTGGCCATTTTCCTTTAGGTTGGTTGAAGATTGACTTCATTATTCCTGTTGTTATAATTCCGTTTGCTCTTTCTACCAGTCCATTTGACTACGGATGCCTCACTTATGCGAAATGTATTTTTGTACCAATCTGGTTACAAAAGGTTTTGAATGTTTCAGCATCGAACTGAGTTCTGTTATCAATGGTGATAGCCTTCGGCACGTCGAAGTGACAAACAATATTCTGCCAAAAGAATTTATGTATTGTGGCTGAAGTTATTGTAGCTAAGGGCTTTGCTTCGATCCACTTAGAGAAGTACTCTACTGCCACCACAACATATTTCAAGTTGCCTTGTGCTAGTGGAAGTGGTCCTAACAAATCCATACCCCGCCTTTGCAATGGCCAAGTTGGCTGTATTAGCTGGGTTAGAGACGAAGGTTGTTTCTGGTCTCTGGCACATCTTTGGCAATTTTCATATTTTTGAACCAAATCTGCTGCATCCGAAGCTGCCTTCGGCCAGTAAAATCCTTGTCTGAAAATCTTCCCTAGCAAAGGCCTAGACCCAATGTGAGCTCCACACAATCCTGCATGCATTTCCTTCATCAATTCTTGACCTTCGGCTCTGGACAAGCACTTGAGCAATGGAGAACAGACTCCTTGTTTGTATAACTCCCCTTCTATGATTACATATGGTCTTGCTCTTGCTTCCATTCTTTTATTGTAAACTTATCATCCGAAAGACAGTTGCCTTGTAGGAAAGATACAATCTCAGTCCTCCAATCTTCACTGTGCACCGGTGAGATTGTGAGCACCGCTCTTTCCATGAGCTCGACCGAATGTGCTTTTATTGTTTCGAAGAATACCTCCGAAGGTAACTGATAGTCGCCTAGAGGGGGGTGAATAGGGCGAAACTGAAATTTACAAATATAAACACAACTACAAGCCGGGTTAGCGTTAGAAATAAAAACGAGTTCGCGAGAGAGGGTGCAAAACAAATCTCAAGCAAATAAGGAGTGTGACACAAGGATTTGTTTTACCGAGGTTCGGTTCTCGCAAACCTACTCCCCGTTGAGGTGGTCACAAAGACCGGGTCTCTTTCAACCCTTTCCCTCTCTCAAACGGTCCCTCCGACCGAGTGAGCTTCTCTTCTCAAATCAAAACCGGGAACAAAACTTCCCCGCAAGGGCCACCACACAATTGGTGCCTCTTGCCTTGATTACAATGGAGTTTTGATCACAAGAACAAGTGAGAAAGAAAAAGAAGCAATCCAAGCGCAAGAGCTCAAAAGAACACGGCAAATCTCTCTCGCTAATCACTAAAGCCTTGTGTGGATTTGGAGAGGATTTGATCTCTTTGGTGTGTCTAGAATTGAATGCTAGAGCTCTTTTAAGTAGTTGAAGTGGGAAAACTTGGATGCAATGAATGGTGGGTGGTTGGGGGTATTTATAGCCCCAACCACCAAACTAGCCGTTTGGTGGGGCTGACTGTCGTATGGTGCACCGGACAGTCCGGTGTACACCGGACATGTCCGGTGCGCCAGCCACGTCACCAAAGTCGTTGGGTTCCGACCGTTGGAGCTATGACTTCTAGGCCCACCTGGATGTCCGGTGGCGCACCGGACATGTACTGTAGAGTGTCCGGTGCGCCAGCATGGGCGTGCCTGACTTCTGCGCGCACTGGCACGCAATAAATGCGCTGCAGGTAGCCGTTGGCGCCGAAATAGCCGTTGCCCCGCAGATACACCGGACAGTCCGGTGTACACCGGGCATGTCCGGTGAATTATAGCGGAGCAGCTGTTGCAGTTTCCCGAAGCTGGCGAGTTCCTGAGGCCGCTCTTCCTTGGAGCACCGGACACTATCCGGTGTACACCGGACAGTCCGGTGAATTATAGTGGAGCTGCCTCTGGATTTTCTCGAAGGCGACGAGTTTGCGCTGGAGTCCTCTGGTGCACCGGACATGTCCGGTGGCACACCGGACAGTCCGGTGCGCCAGACCAGAGGTGCCTTCGGTTGTCCCTTTGCTCTTTTGTTGAACCCAATACTTGGTCTTTTTATTGGCTAAGTGTGAACCTTTGGCACATGTATAACTTATACACTAGAGCAAACTAGTTAGTCCAATTATTTGTGTTGGGCAATTCAACCACCAAAATTATTTAGGAACTAGGTGTAAGCCTAATTCCCTTTCAATCTCCCCCTTTTTGGTGATTGATGCCAACACAAACCAAAGCAAATATAGAAGTGCATAATTGAACTAGTTTGCATAATGTAAGTGCAAAGGTTGCTTGGAATTGAGCCAATATAAATACTTACAAGATATGCATGGATTGTTTCTTTATCTTTAACATTTTGGACCACGCTTGCACCACAGATTTTGTTTTTGCAAATTCTATTGTAAATCCTTTTCAAAGTTCTTTTGCAAATAGTTAAAGGTGAATGAATAAGATTTTACAAAGCATTTTCAAGATTTGAAATTTTCTCCCCCTGTTTCAAATGCTTTTCCTTTGACTAAACAAAACTCCCCCTAAATGAGATCCTCCTCTTAGTGTTCAAGAGGGTTTTGATATATCATTTTTGAAATACTACTTTCTCCCCCTTTTGAACTCAATAAGATACCTTTGGCATGAATCTTAGTGTTCAAGAGGATTTTTCTCCAATTTTAAAATTAGGTTGTGGTGCGGTCCTTTTGCTTTGGGCTCTTACTCTCTCCCCCTTTGGCATGAATCGCCAAAAACGGAATCATTAGAGCCCTTGAATTACGTTCTTCCCCTTTGGTCATAAATAAATGAGTGAAGATTGTACCAAAGACGAAGTCCTTTTGCTTTGAGCTCTCCTCAAAAACATGGAGAGATGCGCGGAGCGACGGCGAAGGATGAGTTACGGAGTGGAAGCCTTTGTCTTCGCCGAAGACTCCAATTCCCTTTCAATACACCTATGACTTGGTTTGAAAATAGACTTGAAAAACACATTAGTCATAGTATATGAAAGAGACATGATCAAAGGTATACAAATGAGCTATGTGTGCAAGTTAGCAAAAGAAATTGCGCGAATCAAGAATATTGAGCTCATGCCTAAGTTTGTTAAAAGTTTGTTCATCAAGAGGCTTGGTAAAGATATTGGCTAATTGATCTTTAGTGTTAATGTATGAAATCTCGATATCTCCCTTTTGTTGGCGATCCCTTAAAAAGTGATACCGAATGGCTATGTGTTTAGTGCGGCTATGCTCAACGGGATTATCCGCCATGCGGATTGCACTCTCATTATCACATAGAAGAGGAACTTTGGTTAATTTGTAACCATAGTCCCTAAGGGTTTGCCTAATCCAAAGTAGTTGCGCACAACAATGGCCTGCGGCAATGTACTCAGCTTCGGCGGTAGAAAGAGCTACGGAATTTTTCTTCTTTGAAGCCCAAGACACCAAGGATCTTCCCAAGAACTGGCAAGTCCCCGATGTGCTCTTTCTATTGATTTTACACCCTGCCCAATCGGCATCCGAATAACCAATTAAATCAAATGTGGATCCCCTAGGATACCAAAGCCCAAACTTAGGAGTATAAACCAAATATCTCAAGATTCGTTTTACGGCTGTAAGGTGAGCTTCCTTAGGGTCGGCTTGGAATCTTGCACACATGCATATGGAAAGCATAATATCCGGTCGAGATGCACATAAATATAGCAAAGAGCCTATCAGCGACCGGTATACCTTTTGATCGACGGATTTACCTCCCTCGTCGAGGTCGAGGTGTCCATTGGTTCCCATGGGTGTCTTGATGGGTTTGGCATCCTTCATTCCAAACTTGGTTAGAATATCTTGAGTATACTTCGTTTGGCTTAGGAAGGTGCCCTCTTGGAGTTGCTTCACTTGAAATCCTAAGAAATACTTCAACTCTCCCATCATAGACATCTCGAACTTTTGTGTCATGATCCTACTAAATTCTTCACATGTAGACTCGTTAGTAGACCCAAATATAATATCATCAACATAAATTTGGCATACGAACAAGTCATTTTCAAGAGTTTTAGTAAAGAGTGTAGGATCGGCCTTTCCGACTTTGAAGCCATTAGCAATAAGGAAATCCCTAAGGCATTCATACCATGCTCTCGGGGCTTGCTTGAACCCATAAAGCGCCTTAGAGAGTTTATACACATGGTTAGGGTACTCACTATCTTCAAAGCCGGGAGGTTGCTCAACATAGACCTCTTCCTTGATTGGTCCATTGAGGAAGGCACTTTTCACATCCATTTGATAAAGCTTGAAGTCATGGTAAGTAGCATAGGCCAAAAATATACGAATTGACTCAAGCCTAGCTACGGGTGCATAGGTTTCACCGAAATCCAAACCTTCGACTTGGGAGTATCCCTTGGCCACAAGTCGAGCTTTGTTCCTTGTCACCACACCATGCTCATCTTGCTTGTTGCGGAAGACCCATTTGGTTCCTACAACATTTTGATTAGGACGTGGAACTAAATGCCATACCTTATTCCTAGTGAAGTTATTGAGCTCCTCTTGCATCGCCATCACCCAGTCCGAATCTTGGAGTGCTTCCTCTACCCTGTGTGGCTCAATAGAGGAAACAAAAGAGTAATGCTCACAAAAATGTGCAACACGAGATCTAGTAGTTACCCCCTTATGAATGTCGCCGAGGATGGTGTCAACGGGGTGATCTCGTTGGATTGCTTGGTGGACTCTTGGGTGTGGCGGCCTTTGATCTTCATCCTCCTTGTCTTGATCATTTGCATCTCCCCCTTGATCAATGCCGTCATCTTGAGGTGGCTCATTTGCTTGATCTTCTATTTCATCAACTTGAGCTTTATCCTCATTTTGAGTCGGTGGAGATGCTTGTGTGGAGGAGGATGGTTGATCTTGTGCATTTGGAGGCTCTTCGGATTCCTTAGGGCACACATCCCCAATGGACATGTTCCTTAGCGCGATGCACGGAGCCTCTTCAATACCTATCTCATCAAGATCAACTTGCTCTATTTGAGAGCCGTTAGTCTCATCAAACACAACGTCATAAGAAACTTCAACTTGTCCAGTGGACTTGTTAAAGACTCTATATGCCCTTGTGTTTGAATCATATCCTAGTAAAAAGCCTTCTACAGTCTTAGGAGCAAATTTAGATTTTCTACCTCTTTTAACAAGAATAAAACATTTGCTACCAAAGACTCTAAAATATGAAATATTGGGCTTTTTACCGGTTAGGAGTTCATAAGATGTCTTCTTGAGGATTCGGTGAAGATATAACCGGTTGATGGCGTAGCAGGCGGTGTTGACCGCCTCGGCCCAAAACCGATCCGAAGTCTTGTACTCATCAAGCATGGTCCTTGCCATGTACAATAGAGTTCTATTCTTCCTTTCCACTATACCATTTTGTTGTGGCGTGTAGGGAGAGGAGAACTCATGCTTGATGCCCTCCTCCTCAAGGAAGCCTTCAATTTGAGAGTTTTTGAACTCCGTTCCGTTGTCGCTTCTGATTTTCTTCATCCTTAAGCCGAACTCGTTTTGAGCTCGTCCCAAGAATCCCTTTAAGGTTTCTTGGGTTTGAGATTTTTCCTGCAAAAAGAACACCCAAGTGAAGCGAGAATAATCATCCACTATTACAAGACAATACTTACTCCCGCCGATGCTTATGTAAGCAATCGGGCCAAATAGATCCATGTGGAGTAGCTCAAGCGGCCTGTCGGTCGTCATGATGTTCTTGTGTGGATGATGGGCTCCAACTTGCTTTCCTGCTTGACATGCGCTACAAACCCTGTCTTTCTCAAAATGAACATTGGTTAATCCTAAAATGTGCTCTCCCTTTAGAAGCTTATGAAGATTCTTCATCCCAACATGTGCTAGTCGGCGATGCCAGAGCCAGCCCATGTTAGTCTTAGCAATTAAGCATGTGTCGAGTTCATCTCTATCAAAATCTACCAAGTATAGCTGACCCTCTAGCACACCCTTAAATGCTATTGAATCATCACTTCTTCTAAAGACAGTGACACCTATATTAGTAAAGAGACAGTTGTAGCCCATTTTGCATAATTGAGATACGAAAAGCAAATTGTAATCTAATGCATCAACAAGAAAAACATTGGAAATGGAATGGTCAGGGGATATAGCTATTTTGCCCAAACCTTGATTTCCATCCCCGAATGTGATAGCTCGTTGGGGATCCTGGTTTTTCTCGTAGGAGGAGAACATCTTCTTCTCCCCTGTCATATGGTTTGTGCACCCGCTGTCGAGTATCCAACTTGAGCCCCCGGATGCATAAACCTACAAAACAAGTTTAGTTCTTGACTTTAGGTACCCAAACGGTTTTGGGTCCTTTGGCATTAGAAACAAGAACTTTGGGTACCCAAACACAAGTCTTTGATCCCTTGTGTTTGCCCCCAACAAACTTGGCAACTACTTTGCCGGATTTGTTAGTCAAAACATAAGATGCATCAAAAGTCTTAAATGAAATGCTATGTTCATTTGATGCACTAGGAGTTTTCTTCTTAGGCAACTTAGCATGGGTTGGTTGCCTAGAACTAGATGTCTCACCCTTATACATAAAAGCATGATTTGGGCCAGAGTGAGACTTCCTAGAGTGAATTCTCCTAATCTTGCTCTCGGGATAACCGGCAGGGTACAAAATGTAACCCTCGTTATCCTGAGGAATGGGAGCCTTGCCCTTAACAAAATTAGACAATCTTTTAGGAGGGGCATTAAGTTTGACATTGTCTCCCCTTTGGAAGCCAATGTCATCCTTGATGCCAGGGCGTCTCCCACTATAGAGCATACTTCTAGCAAATTTAAATTTTTCATTCTCTAAGTTGTGATCGGCAATTTTGGCATCTAGTTTTGCTATATGATCATTTTGTTGTTTAATTAAGGACATGTGATCATGAATAGCATTAACATCAATATCTCTACATCTAGTACAAATAGAAGTGTGCTCAACGGTAGATGTAGAGGGTTTGCAAGATTTTAATTCTACAACCTTAGCATGCAACATATCATTTTTAGTTCTAAGGTCGGAAATGGTAGCATTGCAAACATCAAAATCTTTAGCCTTAGCAAGCAATTTTTCATTCTCAATTCTAAGGCTAGCAAGAGAAACATTCAACTCATCAATCCTAGCAAGTAAATCAACATTATCATCTCTAGGATTGGAAGTTGAAACATTACAAATATGAGAATCAACCTTAGCAATTAATTTAGCATTTTCATTTCTAAGGTTGGTAATAGTGTCATGGCATGTGCTTAGCTCACTAGATAATTTCTCACATTTTTCTACCTCTAGAGCATAAGCATTCTTAACCTTAACATGCTTTTTATTTTCCTTGATTAGGAAGTCCTCTTGGGAGTCCAAGAGATCATCCTTCTCATGGATGGCACTAATTAGCTCATTTAGTTTTTCTTTTTGTTCCATGTTAAGGTTGGCAAAAAGGGTACGTAAATTATTTTCCTCATCACTAGCATTATCATCACTAGATGATTCATATTTAGTGGAGGATTTAGATTTAACCTTCTTCCTTTTGTCGTCCTTTGCCATGAGGCACTTGTGGCCGACGTTGGGGAAGAGGAGTCCCTTGGTGACGGCGATGTTGGCGGCGTCCTCGTCGTCGGAGGAGTCGGTGGAGCTCTCGTCAGAGTCCCACTCGCGGCACACGTGGGCATCGCCGCCCCTCTTCTTGTGGTACTTCTTCTTTTCTCTCCTTTTGCCCTTCTTGTCGTTATCCCTGTCACTGTCACTTGATAATGGACATTTAGCAATAAAGTGACCGGGCTTACCACACTTGTAGCAAACCTTCTTGGAACGGGATTTGTAATCCTTCCCTTTCCATTGCTTGAGGATTTGGCAAAAGCTTTTGATGATTAAAGCCATCTCCTCATTGTCGAGCTTTGAAGCGTCGATTGGTTGTCTACTTGGTGTAGACTCCTCCTTCTTCTCCTCTGTCGCCCTTAATGCTACCGGTTGTGTTTCGGATGTGGAGGGATCATCAAGCTCGTTGATCTTCTTTGAGCCCTTGATCATACATTCAAAGCTCACAAAATTCCCGATAACTTCCTCGGGAGTCATTAGTGTGTATCTAGGATTACCACGAATTAATTGAACTTGAGTGGGGTTAAGGAAGATGAGTGATCTAAGAATAACCTTAACCACCTCGTGGTCATCCCATTTCTTGCTCCCGAGGTTGCACACTTGGTTCACCAAGGTCTTGAGCCGGTTGTACATATCTTGTGGCTCCTCCCCTTGGCGAAGACGGAAGCGACCGAGCTCCCCCTCGATCGTTTCCCGCTTGGTGATCTTGGTGAGTTCATCACCCTCGTGCGCGGTCTTGAGTAGATCCCAAATCTCCTTTGCATTCTTCAACCCTTGCACCTTGTTGTATTCCTCTCTACTTAGAGAGGCGAGGAGTATGGTTGTGGCTTGGGAGTTGAAGTGCTCGATTTGGGCTACTTCATCCTCATCATAGTTTTCATCCCCTACGGATGGTACCTGTGCACCAAACTCAACAACATCCCATATACTTTTGTGGAGTGAGGTTAGACGAAATCGCATTAAATCACTCCACCTAGCATAATCTTCACCATCAAAAGTTGGTGGTTTGCCTAATGGGACGGAAAGTAAAGGTGTATGTTTAGAAATGCGAGGGTAGCGTAGGGGAATCTTACTATACTTCTTACGCTCTTGGCGCTTAGAAGTGACGGACGCCGCGTCGGAGCCGGAGGTGGATGCCGATGAAGAATCGGTCTCGTAGTAGACCACCTTCCTCATCCTCTTTTTCTTGTCCCCACTCCGATGCGGCTTGTGGGAAGAGGACTTCTCCTTTTTCTCTTTGTGGTGTGAAGAAGATCTCTTCTCCTTCCCTTTGGAGGAGTCCTTCTTCTTCTCCTTCCTCTTGGTGCGGGACTCTTCCGATGAAGTGCTCCCGTGGCTTGTAGTGGGCTTTTCGCCGGTCTCCATCTCCTTCTTGGCGTGGTCTCCCGACATCACTTCGAGCGGTTAGGCTCTAATGAAGCACCGGGCTTCGATACCAATTGATAGTCGCCTAGAGGGGGGGTGAATAGGGCGAAACTGAAATTTACAAATATAAACACAACTACAAGCCGGGTTAGCGTTAGAAATAAAAACGAGTTCGCGAGAGAGGGTGCAAAACAAATCTCAAGCAAATAAGGAGTGTGACACAAGGATTTGTTTTACCGAGGTTTGGTTCTCGCAAACCTACTCCCCGTTGAGGTGGTCACAAAGACCGGGTCTCTTTCAACCCTTTCCCTCTCTCAAACAGTCCCTCCGACCGAGTGAGCTTCTCTTCTCAAATCAAAACCGGGAACAAAACTTCCCCGCAAGGGCCACCACACAATTGGTGCCTCTTGCCTTGATTACAATGGAGTTTTGATCACAAGAACAAGTGAGAAAGAAAAAGAAGCAATCCAAGCGCAAGAGCTCAAAAGAACACGGCAAATCTCTCTCGCTAATCACTAAAGCTTTGTGTGGATTTGGAGAGGATTTGATCTCTTTGGTGTGTCTAGAATTGAATGCTAGAGCTCTTTTAAGTAGTTGAAGTGGGAAAACTTGGATGCAATGAATGGTGGGTGGTTGGGGGTATTTATAGCCCCAACCACCAAACTAGCCATTTGGTGGGGCTGACTGTCGTATGGTGCACCGGACAGTCTGGTGTACACCGGACATGTCCGGTGCGCCAGCCACGTCACCAAAGCCGTTGGGTTCCGACCGTTGGAGCTCTGACTTCTGGGCCCACCTGGATGTCCGGTGGCGCACCGGACATGTACTGTAGAGTGTCCGGTGCGCCAGCATGGGCGTGCCTGACTTCTGCGCGCGCTGGCGCACAATAAATGCGCTGCAGGTAGCCATTGGCGCCGAAATAGACGTTGCCACGCAGATACACCGGACAGTCCGGTGTACACCGGACATGTCCGGTGAATTATAGCGGAGCAGCTGTTGCAGTTTCCCGAAGCTGGCGAGTTCCTGAGGCCGCTCTTCCTTGGAGCATCGGACACTGTCCGGTGTACACCGGACAGTCCGGTGATTTATAGTGGAGCTGCCTCTGGATTTTCCCGAAGGCGATGAGTTTGCGCTGGAGTCCTCTGGTGCACCGGACATGTCCGGTGGCACACCGGACAGTCCGGTGCGCCAGACCAGAGGTGCCTTCGGTTGTCCCTTTGCTCTTTTGTTGAACCCAATACTTGGTCTTTTTATTGGCTAAGTGTGAACCTTTGGCACCTGTATAACTTATACACTAGAGCAAACTAGTTAGTCCAATTATTTGTGTTGGGCAATTCAACCACCAAAATTATTTAGGAACTAGGTGTAAGCCTAATTCCCTTTCAGTAACGGAAGCCCATGTGCTGCTGATTTAGCTAGCAAATCTGCGTGCTCATTTTCTCCTCTTGGAATATTTTTTACAAAAAAACCTTTGAAAGAGGCTTGCATCCTTCGGACTGCATCCAGATATTTTTCTAGATTCGGGTCCCTTGCTTTGCTATATTTGTCTATGTGACCTGAGATGACCTGTGAGTCGGATTTGAGTATTTCCCTTCTTATTACCATTGCCTTAAGCTTTCAAAGCCCCAAGAGAATGGCTTCGTACTCTGCAATATTTTTTGTGCAGTTGAAGTCCAATCTTGCTGCATAGGAGGTTTTGATTTTTTATGGTGAAATCAAAACATCCGCTGCTCCTGCGCCGAAGGTTCCCCAAGACCCATCACAAAATACTGTCCAGGCTTCGACATCAGTTGTTTTCTCTTCATCCTGAGCCCCTGGCGTCCCATTAGCAATAAAGTCTGCTAACGCTTGGGATTGAATCAAAGATCTATGAACGAAATCGATAGTGAATTTGTTCAGTTCTGCAGCCCATTTTCCATCTCTTCCTGTGGCCTCTCTATTTCTCATTATGTCTTTGAGGAGTTGTGAAGAAGGTACTATGATATGGTATGCTTGGAAATAATGTCGAAGCTTCCTGGAAGCCATTAGCACAGCATATAGTACCTTCTCTAACTCTGTATAATTTTTCTTTGATGTACTAAGCACTTCGGAAACGAAGTAGACTGGCATTTGTTTTCTTGCCTGGCCCTCCTGCTTCTCTTGCACCAGTGCTGCACTAACCACAGCATGGGAAGCAGCTACATACAGCAGTAATGGAGTTCCTGACGAAGGTGGAGTTAAGGTTGTGAGCTCTATCAAATATTGCTTCAGTTATTTGAAGGCTTTTTGTTGAATTGGTCCCTATTGAAAGACTTCGGCTGACTTCAGCACTTCAAAGAATGGCAAATTCCTCTCTGCTGGCCTTGAAATGAATCTGTTCAACGATGTCAGCCTCCCTGTCAACCTTTGAGCACCCTTTCTTGACTTTGGTGGCTCCATTCGAAGTATGGCTTCTATCTTACTTGGATTAGCTTTGATACCCTTTTTTGATACCAAGCAACTAAGAAATTTGCCCTTCTTCACTCCAAAAATACATTTCCCTGGATTTAGTTTAAGACTGGCCCGTCTGAAGTTGGCAAATGTTTCTTGCAAATCAGCAACATGGTTTTCTTGCTATGTGCTTTTTACTATGATATCATCAACATATGTTAGCACATTTATGCCAATTTGGGAGTGAAGAACTTTGGCAGTCATCCTGCTGAAGCTTCCTCCAACATTCTTGAGCCCCTCAGGCATCCGAAGGTAACAATAGGTCCCGCTAGGAGTTATGAAGCTTGTCTTCGGCTCATCCTCCTTCATCTAGATTTGATGATAACCTGAGTAACAGTCCAATAAACTCATGAGCTCCAAAGTAGCTGCTGCATCCACAAGATAATCTATTCTTGGCAATGGGAATTCATCCTTCGGGCATGCCTTATTGAGATCTGTAAAGTTGATGCACATTCTTCATTTTCCATTAGCTTTTTTTACCATCACAGTATTAGCCAGCCACTCTGGGTATGTCACTTCTCTGATAACACCGGCACTTAGAAGCCTTTTCACTTCGTTTCGTGCACCTTCGGCTTTATCATCGGTCATTTTCTGAAGCCTCTGTTTTCTTGGTCTGAAGGTCGAGTCTACATTGAGTGAGTGCTCAATGATATCTCTATTGACACCACAAAGATCATTGGTTGACCAAGCAAAAACATCCTTATTGTTGAACAGGAATCTCAGCAAAGTCTTCTCTTGTTCATTAGATAATTGAGATCCCAAAATCACTTTTTGCTCGGCTATGTCTTCACACAAAAGCATGGGCTTTGGTTGATCTGCTAAAGCAGCCTTTTCTCTTTTATACTTATATTGCTGATGAGCTTTGGCTTCATCTATGTTATGGATGGCCTTCGAATCCGTCCAGCTTCCTTTGGCTCTCCTGGCAGCCTCTTGGCTTCCATGCACAACAATGGGCCCTTGGTCAGAACGTATCTTCATGTAAAGATATGCTGGGTGAAGTATTGCTTCGAAGGCATTCAATGTCCCTCGACCAATGATTGCATTGTAGGGATACTCCATATCGACAATGTCGAAGACAACCTGTTCTGTCCTTGTCTTGTTAACATAGCCGAAGGTGATCGGCATAGTTATCTTGCCGAGCGCCACGATATGTCTTCCTCCGAAGCCGCAAAGGGGGTGTGTTGCATCATGTATCTTGTCATCCAGCTCTTGCATTTTCCTGAAAGCCTTCGCAAAGATGATATCTGTCGCACTGCCTATGTCCACTAGGACATTGTGGACCAGAAACCCCTTGATGACACAAGATATGACCATTACATCATTGTGGGGATAATCCTTGAGCTGAAGGTCTTCTTGGGAGAAGGTGATTGGTATATGAGACCATTTGGACTTGATGAAGAGTCCTTGCACTCCAATATGTTGTACCCTTCTCTGTGTTTCTTTCTTCTGTTTCTTATTGGCTGGTTCAGAACTTGAGCCGCCTGTGATTGGGAGCACCAGCTTCGTAGCCAAAGGTTCCACAACTTGGTTGACTTGCGAAGTCATTGTCGCAATTGTGGAAGTGAGTTCACCAGAGGTGGGCGCCAATGTTAATCACTTGTTCTCAAATGCTGTGAATCAAGAACAATGCAACACAATTGTTAATCATTAAGGACCTTTGTCCTTCGAAGCATTATTTCTTCAAGGGTATAATGCTCATCAGACGAAGGTCAAGGACATACCTTCATCATATTAATATATGAAAGGGAATGTGAAGGGATGAATATGATAATCATATCTTAATAATTCATTTATTCATGCATTCCATAAAACATATATGAATATCAACAATGTTAATATTACACTGGTACCTTCGGCTTGCTCGAAGGCGATGATGCGAGAAAGTAAATACAATCCAGCGTGAACAGTACAAGGTTACTGTTCATCTATTTATAGGCACAGGACGTAGCCCGGGTAAAATTACATCCATGCCCTTGAACATTTGTTTACAAGCAACTCAAACTAATAAGCTCTATCTAGTTTTTTTCCTTTTCTGCTTGGTCTGGGCCGAAGCTACTGAGCTTCGACATTCTGCATTTTTGCTTCTACGCAGGGTCTTCATATTGAGGGGCTAAACTGAGGCTGAAAATGGCTTCAGCAAGCCTCAATATTATTTGCCAAAGGTGTTTTTGTCTTGAGGGCCTTCGGTGAAGAAGAAGACCCCCAACAGCCACCACCTCTAAGGATCGACATACCGCAAGGACCTCATGTTGAGGTTCTTCTTTCTGCAGCAATCTCTAGAATCTGAGCTAGTATGTTGCCCTAAATAGAACCTGCTTAATTGATGGTTTTGGTTTAAAAGTAAAAACAACATCATTGCGACAAAGCCAAATAGACCAAAACATTGCCGCCACTCTGATATATTTGCTTGGTTTAGACCATAAAGATTTCAGCGAGTTATTCCTACAGATTGTGTTTGGTGAAGACGAATCTATCAAGGACCACATACCCTTACTTGAAACTAGGGATAGGATAGTTGCGAGACTAAAGGGCTCCCCTCTTGCTGCAAAAACTGTCGGTAGATTACTGAAAACCCAACTTGACTTGGTTCATTGGACTAGAGTGCTATAAAATAAGGAATGGGAGCAAAGTAACAGCAAGACTGACAATATGCCTGCACTGAAGTTGAGTTATGATTACCTGCCTTCTTAGCTCCAGCAATGTTTCTTCTATTGTGCTTTGTTTCATCAATTCTACGAATTCAAAAGAGAAGATATAATTAACTTCTGGATAGGACTAGATGTTTTGCATTCATCACACAGTGGAAAATAAAAAAGTTGAAGATACAGGGATAAGCTACTTGGCACAGTTGGTTAATCATGGATTTTTCAAAAAGAAAAGGAGGGAAGATGGTAGTGAATAGTGATTGTTACATTATTCATGATCTCTTACATGAATTGGCGCAGAGGGTTTCGTCACATGAATGCCTTAGCATAGACAGTTGCCAATCTCAATTGAGCTCCTTACAAGTCCAGCCATCAGTTCGCCATTTGTCTATAAACATATATGACACCAATGTCAAAGATAGATTAGCTCTCAAGAACTGTATGGAGGGTTTCAGTACATTGGATAAGAGTCTAAAAATTGAAAGATTACGGTCTTTGATGTTATTTGGGGAACACCATGGCTGCTTTGTGAAGGTTTTTGGTGATCTATTTAGGGAGGCAAAGGCCCTCCGTCTTGTCTCCCTCTCTGAAGCATCCTATGATGTGGAAGCTTTGTTGCACAACTTTTATAATCTCTTGCATCTTCGCTACCTTCGGATCCAAAGTTCATCTCTTGTTCAAACAATTTCCCCACAGATTTTCCGCATTTTATCACATGATGGTCTTGGATGCAAAAAACTGTGATATTGTTGATTTACCAAGAGATATGAGCAACCTCGTAAAGTTGCGCCATTTTCTTGTTCGAGACGATACAACACACTAGCATTCTCGAGGTTGGGAAGCTAAAATTGTTACAAGAGTTACGAAGATTCGTGGTCAAACAGGAAGGCCAAGGGTTTAACTTAGGCAGATAGGATATTTGGTAGAGCTTTGTGGGTCATTGTCCATTGCTAATCTTGAAAATGTTTGAGCAGCGGAAGAAGCAGACACAACAAAACTGGAGCAAAAGAGCCGCCTACATGAGTTGACATTACATTGGAATACTCACCCATCTACTAGTGATTCTGCACTTGCTGAACCTATTCTTGAAAGCCTTAAGCCAAGCAGCAACCTTGTGAAGTTATCCATTATAGGTCATGGTGGAGCTACCTGCCCTTCATGGCTTGGTATGAACCTCTCCATCAGAGGTTTGGAATCTCTTTGTCTAGATGGTGTAGCTTGGAAGACATTTCCACTTATAAGAGATCTATGACTAGCAAACGTCCCTGGTGAGGAAATTTTTGGCACTATCCCTAATATAATGTTTGAGAATCAGAGAAGGTTACAGCTCGTAAACTTACAGTGGTTGGAGAAATGGGTTGTGCATGCCCCTTGTCAATTGTTTCCTTTCCTGGAAGCGCTTGTCATTAGGGGTTACTCTGAACTTGTGGAGCTGTCATTTTCACATGCTGCTTGCTGTCAGCAAGAGAAAGGGACATGTGCAGATTTGTTTCCTAGACTCGCATAGCTCGTGATTCGATCCTGTCCACGGCTATTGTAATTTCCTCCTGTCCCTTGGACTAGATCTCCCTGTTCCATTGAGATACAAGGAACTGGCAGCTCATGTCTTGATAAATTGGTATGTGTAAAGAATATCAATTATGAATGTAGTTTGATGGTTGAGGGGAAGGACACTCCAGGTAACACATTTTGGAATGAGCTGGCTTTTCATAATCTGACTAAGCTAAAAGGACTGAAGATGTACAGCTGCCAACCTCTGCCACTGCATCACTTGCAGATGTTGTCGTCCCTAAGGACCCTATGGATGTCTTGTTCCAGTAGCAATGGCTTTTCATTTGATGTAGGTGATAGCAACGTACGCTACCAATTCCCTATTGAATCTATGTTCATCCAAAGGTGCAACGCCAGCGGGAAGGAGTTGAACCAGCTGCTCAGCTGCTTCCCAAAGCTCTCCGATCTGGAGCTGTGGAAATGTGACAGGATATCGAGGCGGGGTGTGTTGGGGCAGGACATCAGAGCAGAGGAGGGAATAGCATGTAAACACACGCGATCACACAAGGTAGTTTCTCTCACGACGAGGTAATTCGCTCATTATCTCAGACCGACGATCAGGGATCGCGGCCGCCGCCAATTCGCCATATTCGTACAGCCTACTGTTCACCGAATCGGACAAGGGATTATATATGAATCTATTACAAATGGGTTCAATTATCCTATTGTGGGCCGTAGTATTTGGCATTGGGCTTTGGAAGACGTTTGCTGCGTCTGGGCCGCCTTTCTGCTATGGCGCCAGACCAGGCATCCTCCTTTTGTGCTTCCTCTGCTCCCGCCAGGTTGCTGACATCTCCTCCTCCTTTACAATTGGCTTGTCCCCAAGCCGGTGCCGATGGAAACTGCATTCGTATCTCCAGTTCATCTTCCCACGTCGCCAGCGATGCAGGCCAGCCGGACCAGCGCACGAGAAGCTGTGGGATCACCTTGTTGCCACGCCGAGTGAGACGGGAGTCGAGCACCTCTTCTGGGATCTGCACTGCCTGTGGCAGGTCAGGAATAACAGAACTGACAGTAGTGTTTGCACCTATCGCCGGTTTAAGTTGTGAAACATGAAAGACAAGATGAATAGCACTGTTAGCAGGCAGGGCGAGCTGATAGGCGACTGGATTGATTTTCTTGACAATCTGGAACGGGCCGAAGAAGCGAAATGCCAGCTTGTGGCTCTTGCGTTCTGCTACTGAGGTCTGGCAATACGGTTGCAACTTCAGATACACTTGAGCACCCACCTCAAATGTCTGCTCTGATCTTCCTTTGTCTGCTTGCCGCTTCATCCTTTGTTGTGCACGTAGCAAGTGCATTTTGACTTGTTGCAACATCTCCTGCCTGGTGTGCATCAAACACTTCAGATCCGAAACAGTGCACTGGTCGGCGGTGTCCAAGCCAAAGTGAGATGGAGCATGACCGTATAGAACTTCAAATGGAGATTTACCCAGTGCTGAGTGGTAAGAAGTGTTATACCAGAATTCCGCGACAGACAACCAGGATGACCATTGCTTCGGACATGCATGAACAAAACACCTCAGGTAAGCTTCCAGACATTGGTTGACCCTCTCCGTTTGTCCATCGGACTGCGGGTGATACGCACTGCTAAGGCACAGCTTTGTATCCGTTAGCTAGAACAACTCCTTCCAAAGTTTACTGGTGAAGATGGGGTCCCTGTCTGAAATAATGGTTGAGGGTAAGCCGTGCAATTTATACACCTCTGCGAGAAACACCTTAGCGATCATCAGAGCGGTGAAGGGATAGATCAAAGGAATGAAATGCGCATATTTCGAAAATTTGTCCACTACCACCATGATACAGCTGTACCTGCGAGATTTGGGTAGGCCTGTTATGAAGTCCATGCTGATGGTCTGCCAGGAGTGGTCCGGCACAGGTAGTGGAACTAGCAGCCCTGGATACTTGGCACGGTCAGGTTTTGCACTCTGACAGATATGGCACGATTGAACAAAGGCCTTTATCTGTTCTTTCATCCCTGGCCAGCTGAAGATGGATTTGGCTCGCCTATAGGTTACAGGAAAACCAGAATGGCCCCCCAGAGCACTATCATGTAGTGCCTGCATAACCTTCGTTTGAAGTGTTTCATTATGGCCCAACCAAACTCGTCCCTTGTGTCTGATCACCCCATCAGTCAACTCATACGGAGGTAACTCACCCCCTGTTGCTAGCACTCCCAGTATTTTCTGGGCTTGGACATCATTCTCATAACCCTGCATAACCTCTTCCAACCATTTAGGCACCACCGACGAGCTAACCAACTGATTTAATGTGGCTGTGTCTTGATCTATGTCTGGTCGGCGCGACAATGCATCGGCCACCCGATTTTCTGCTCCCTTTTTGTAGCAGATCCGATATTGCAATCCCAGCAACTTCGTCAGAGCTTTCTGTTGCCAAGGGGTGGACAACCGCTGGTCATCCAGGTGTGTCAAGCTTTTCTGATCAGTTTTGATTATAAATTCTCGGGTCTGCAGGTATGGGCGCCACCGATCCACCGCGAATAAAATAGCTAGACACTCCTTTTCGTATGTAGATAGGCCCAGATTTTTCGGACCTAAGGCCTTGCTTATATACGCTATCGGGTGTCCCTCCTGCTGTAGGACAGCGCCGATTCCTTTTCCACTTGCATCAGTTTCAATGGTGAATGACTTACTGAAGTCAGGTAGAGCTAACACTGGAGCTTGGGCCAGGGTCAATTTCAAAGTGCGAAAGGATTCTTCTGTTTCGTCAGTCCAAGCAAAAATGGTATCCTTACGCAGCAAGTTGGACAAGGGACGACTGATGATGCTGAAACCCCGGACAAATTTACGATAATAACCCGCCATGCCGAGGAAACTTCTTACATCTTTGACACTGGTGGGACGTGGCCACTCTTGTATTGCTTGTATCTTGGATGGTTCTGTGGACAGCCCAGCTGCACTAACTATGTGCCCTAAGAACTCCAGACTGTCTCGGGCGAACTGACATTTCGAACGTTTCAGTTTTAGTTGATGCTGATCCAACAGCTTGAACACTTGGTCCAGATGATCCACATGCTCGGTCAGGCTCCTGCTGTAAACCAAGACATCATCCAGAAAAACCACGACACATTTTCGCAACAACGGAGCTAAGATTTTGTTCATGAATTCCTGAAATGTAGCAGGTGCTCCCGTCAGGCCGAAGGACATGACCTTATATTCGTAATGTTCGTGGTGAGTCTGAAATGCTGTTTTATACTCGTCACCCTCTTTGATCCGAATCTGGTGATACCCCGATCTATGGTCCAGCTTAGAAAACACATGGGCACCATTTAGTTCATCGGCGATTTCATCGAAGATAGGCATGGGAAAGCGATTCTTCACAGTATATGCATTCAGTCGTCGATAGTCCACGCATAATCTCCATTCGCCGTCTTTCTTCTTAACAAGCAGAACAGGCAAAGCAAACGGACTTGAACTCTGTTGGATGATGCCGCTGGTTAGCATTTCTTGGATTTGACTCTCAATTTCATCCTTTTGCTGTGGGGTGTAACGATAGGGCCTGAGCCGAAATGGTGGAGCTCCTGGCAGTAAAGGAATTGAATGATCGACCATCCTCTTCAGAGGTAGACCTTGTGGTGTTTGAAATAGATGTTGAAACTTGTGCAACAGCTCTGTTATGGCTTCCGGTAACTCCTCCTGACTTTCTTCCTGCAGAGATTGTAACTTCAGTAATTGTTCCACTCCTTCCTGTCTTGCCAACGCCTCTAGTTGTGACATGGACAGGGCGCTGCACTGCTGTAACTTGGGTGAAACCCCTTGCAGATGTACCCTTGCTCCCTGGTGTTCAAATTCCATCCACTTTTCAGCCCAGTGGACTGCCATTGGACTATGCTCCTCTAGCCAGTCCATGCCTAGGATCAGATCGTACCCACCCAGCGGCAACACCTTGAAGTCTGTACGGAACGTAGTTCCTGCACACAGCCATAAACAGTTTTGGACTGAATAATTGCTCCACATGATACCTCCATCGGCCACCTTTACTTTCATCGGCCTATCTAGTAACTTCACTCTTGGTATGATGCCCATGAGATGACTGCCGATGAAGCTAGCTGAACTTCTCGAATCAACCAATATCAGCACCTGTTGGCAATGGATCGATGCCCACAAGCGAATGGTTCGGTTACCCTCACTACCACTGACTGCTGCCACTGAAATAGCCAGGATGCTTTCATCGACCCCTTGCTCTGCTGACTCTCCCTCCTCTGTACCCAGGTTCTCCTCCTCATCGGCCACTGCCATTGCCCACATTTCTTCGACCAGGTGTAGTGGTACGTTGTTGAAGCACTTATGGGTGTGACCCCAACGCTCCCCACATTTGAAGCACAGCCCCTTCGCCCGCATGTATGCTTTCAAGGCTGTCAGCTTGTTATCCTCAGCTCGGTTGCCACTGTTAACTGAACCTCGCCTTTCTTCAGAAGAGTTATAGACTCTGGTAGCGGTCACAGCCGAGGGCACACCAGAGGAGTAATGGGGCTTCATATTTGGCTTCAGGGTTGCACCATGCTCCATCTTTCTTCCATCGCGCCTTCCCATGTGCAGCAACACGTCCTCCTGTAACAAGGCGAGCGAGCAAGCAGTATCGAGGTCGGGAGGACGTTGAATCACAACAACAGATTTAATTTCATCTCTAAGCCCGTCTATAAATCTAGTGGTGATCATGGTCGGGGTTAGCTGGTTTTCATGGGCAAGCAGCTGGTGGACCAACTGATCGAACAACTCAATGCACTCCCCCACTGAAGAGTTCTGTTGGATGTGATAGAATTGCCTGATAAGTATATTGTGTTGGTCCCTCCCAAACCGAGTGGTCAAGGCTAGGCATAAATCATCCCAGTTCATTTCTCTGATTCTAGACTTAACAGACTGCAGCCAAAACAATGCTGAGCCCTCAAAATGCATGGTTGCTAGTCTGATCCACCTTTCCATGGGCACAAAATAAAACTCAAAATAGCTCTCACAACGATGTTTCCACAATTTAGGATTGGATCCATCGAATACTGGAAAGTTCATCCCAGGCATTCCAGATCCCGATCCCTGAGACCACCCTCCCATGGATCCACCCACTGACTGTTTACCAAACGACCCAAATTCAAATTGCATAGGACCATGGTTCATGGATTGGACCATACCTCCGACCGGAGGGGGTGTCCGGGTCATTTCCGACCCAGTACCCGATCTCCGGTATGGATCAACAGTGCGGTGGCGAACTTGCCCATGTACCGCCTCGCCAGAAGGCGCTCCCAGCTGGGTAGGAGCCGGTACACCATCTTCCTTCAACGCATCGTTGCTTGGCGCGCCCATCGGTTGCTTCTCGACGAACCGATCAACCTTGCCTTGGATCGTGATCAGCACATCGGCGATCTCTTGTACCTTGGCCTCCACCTCTGGCTTCCACTTTCGGAACCCCCCTTGTTCGGCCATCACAGTCTTCACGGTGGTTTCCATGTTCACCATCGTTTTCTGCATGTTCTCCATCCTCCGATGCGTCTCCCTGTTCCCTTCTTCAAGCTTCGCCAAAATCTGCATCACTGGGTCGTCGGGGCGCGGTGGAGCCATCTCCGTCGTCTTCACTTGGAGCCGTGTCCAGTGCTCGTGTGGTGGATCCAGCTCTAGCTCTGAATACCAAATGTAAACACACGCGATCACACAAGGTAGTTTCTCTCACGATGAGGTAATTCGCTCGTTATCTCAAACCGACGATCAGGGATCGCGGCCGCCGCCAGTTCGCCGTATTCGTACAGCCTACTGTTCACCGAATCGGACAAGGGTTTATATATGAATCTATTACAAATGGGTTCAATTATCCCATTGTGGGCCGTAGTATTTGGCGTTGGGCTTTGGAAGACGTTTGCTGCGTCTGGGCCGCCTTTCTGCTATGGCGCCAGACCGGGCATCCTCCTTTTGTGCTTCCTCTACTCCCGCCAGGTTGCTGACATAGCAGCATCAAAAATAGAAGATGGGTTGTTGATTTTGCCTCCCTAGCTACAGGAGTTGTGGATCTGGTTCTGTCCAGGGTTGCGCCTCCTGTCCAATCCATGTAGCAACAACAAAGAAGATAAACGGACAAGGCGAGGAGGTCTCCAATGCCTGACATCCCTCCGGTGGTTGAACATTGTGAAGTGCCCCAAGCTTCTGTCCTCCTACTCATCTCCATCCTTCATGTCTTATTTCCCCTTCTTGAGCTCCCTGGAAACCCTCGGCATTAAAGGTGCAGTGGGCATGGGGACGCTTGAGCCGCTTTCTGAAAGGGAAATGAGCTTAATCAATTTCTATAATCAATTTTGGTGTTTGACTTCCATCGCAAATCACGTGGACAAACTAGTTTTTCTAGTTGTCATTTATATTAGGTGCATAAAGTTCAACATAAACCAATAAAGAAAATAAGTTAGGGAACTCTACAAGTTTGGAGCAAAGACAAGCATTGGTGCTGCCAAGGCGCACCGGACACTATCCGGTGCCCAGGTCACGAAATGGTCGCTCTCGGGTTTTTCTGGGAGTCACTCCGCTATAATTCACTGGACTGTCCGGTGAGCCAACGGAGCAACGATCAACTGCACCCAACGCTCGATTGCGGTGTACAGTAAAAGTGAACAGTGTGCAAGTCAGAAATTAGGGCTGCGAAGTCAGAACACATCGGATTGTCCGGTGTGCCACCGGACTGTCCAATGCCGCAAGAAGACAATGGACTTCAACGGTCAACATCTCCAAACCCCAACGGTCTGCTGACATGGCAGGCACCGGACAGTGAACAGTGTCATGTGTGGTGCACCACCGGACTGTCCGGTGTGCCCATCGACAGCAACAGCTAGAATAGTGGTTAGGGCTATAAATACCCCCAACGACCACCATTCAAGCCATCCAAGTTTTCTCCGAGCCTCAAAATCAACTCAATTGCTTAGTGACTTGAGAGAGGGCGTTTAGTGTTTCTTTTGTTGCTCTTGTTGCTTGGATTGCTTTTTCCTTCTCACTCTAATTCTTCAAATGCCTTGTAAAGCTAGCAAGAGACACCTAAGTGTATGGTGATCCTTGTGGGGTCTTACTGACCCAAGTGATTAAGGAGAAGCACTCAATCAGTCTGTGTGACCGATTGAGAGAGGGAAAGGGTTGGAATAGACCCGACCTTTGTGGCCTACTCAACGGGGACTAGATTCTTTGGAACCGAACCTCAGTAAACAAATCACCATGTTCATTTGTGTTAATCTCCACTTGATTTGTTTCCCCTTCTCTCTCTCTAAACTTCCCTTGCTCATATTGATTTGAGTTTGCTCCCAAGGTTATCCGCATTGATTGAGCAACTCATACCAAGGAAAACTATCTTCCGCACTCCGAATTATTTCTAACGCTAACCCCGGGCATAGTGTGTTCAAAGTTTATAATTTTTAGGTTTCGCCTATTCACCCCCTATAGGCAACTTTTAATTGGTATCAAAGCCTAGTGCTTCATTAGAGTCTAACAACTCGAAGTAATGTCAGTAGAACATGCTAAGAGGGAGATGATGACCGACGATAAGGCTGAAGCCTCGGGAAGGAAGAACGCCGAATGGACTTCGTCAAGGGAGGCCGACGACAAGCACAAGGAGGAATCCGCTCCCTCAATCAAGTCACATAGGAAGGGTGACAAGAAGAAAAAGAAAATGAAGAAGGTGGTCTACTACGAGACCGACCCTTCATCACGTTCCACATCCGGCGCCGAGTCTACCACTTTGAAGCGCCAAGAGCGCAAGAAGTATAGTAAGGCGCCTCTATGCTACCCTCGCATTCCAAAACGTGCTCCTCTACTTTCCGTACCCCTAGGCAAACCACCATATTTTGATGGTGAAGATTATTGTATGTGGAGTAATAAAATGAGGCACCATCTAACCTCACTCCACGAAAGCATATGAGACATTGTTGAGTTTGGAGCGCAGGCACCACAGGTGGGCGATGAGGACTACGACTCCGATGAGGCCGCCCAAATAAGGCATTTTAATTCCCAAGCAACTTCTATACTCCTCGCTTCCTTGTGTCGAGAGGAGTATAACAAGGTGCAAGGGTTGAAAAATGCCAAAGAAATTTGGGATGTCCTTAAAACGGCGCGTGAAGGGGACGAGGTGACCAAGATCACCAAGCACGAAACGATCGAGGGAGAACTCAGTCGATTCGTCCTCAACAAAGGAGAGGAGCCACAAGCTATGTACAACCGGCTCAAAATAATGGTCAATAAAGTGCGCAACCTCGGGAGCACCAAGTGGGATGACCATGAAATGGTCAAGGTTATTCTCTAGATCTCTTGTTTTTCGTAATCCCACTCAAGTGCAACTAATCCGTGGAGATCCTAGATATAAACAGATGTCTCCCAAGGAAGTTATTTGCATGTTTGTGAGCTTTGAGCTAATGATCAAAGACTCCAAACATATTGTCAACTTGGAGCAAGGTGCCACCTCCACACCCAAGGTGCAACCCGTTGCATTCAAAGCAATGGAAGAGAAGAAGGAAGAGTCTACATCAAGAAGACTCCCAATTGACACCTCCAAGCTCGACAATGAGGAGATGGTTCTTATCATTAAGTGCTTTTGGCAAATCCTCAAACAAAGGAAGGGGAAGGACTACAAACCCCATTCCAAAAGGGTGTGCTATAGGTGTGGTAAGTCTGGTCACTTTATTGTCAAATGTCCATATACAAGTGATAGTGACAGGGACAACGACAAGAAAGGGAAGAAGAAGATGGAGGAGAGGAGATACTACAAGAAGAAGGGTGGCGAGGCGCATGTGGCGCGGGAATGGGACTCTGATGAGAGCTTCACCGACTCCTCCGACGAGGACGCCACCAACATCGCCATCAACAAGGATCTTCTCTTACCCAACGTCGGCCACAAGTGCCTCCTGAATAAGGACGGGAAGAAGAAGGTACATTCTAGAGATACCCCCAAATACACTACTTCCGATGATGAGGGTAGCTCTATTGATGATAATGATGATTTAACTTCTCTTTTGCTAACCTTACCAAGGACCAAAAGAAAAAGATAAATGAATTAATAGAAACCATTAACGAGAAGGACGATATCTTGGAAAGCCAAGATGACTTGCTCGTTAAGGAAAATAAAAAAATTGTTAAGTTGAAAAATGCTTATGCTCTTGAGGTAGAAAAATGTGAGAATTTGACTAAAGAGCTTAACATTTGTAATGATTCAATTTCATGTCTTAGAACTGAGAATGATGATTTAATTGCTAAGATAGAAGAATTGAATGCTAGTAATGTTTCTACATCTAATGTTGAG
This sequence comes from Zea mays, assembly GCF_902167145.1. Taxonomy (NCBI): domain Eukaryota; kingdom Viridiplantae; phylum Streptophyta; class Magnoliopsida; order Poales; family Poaceae; genus Zea; species Zea mays. The sequence goes on from NC_050096.1 coordinate 177,223,342, forward strand.
CATGTCACCATTTGCACTAGATGTAGAGATATTAATGTTGATGCTATGAATGGTCACATTGCTATGATTAAAGAACAAAATGATCACATAGCCAAATTAAATGCTAAAATTGCCGAACATGAGTTAGAAAATGAAAAATTTAAATTTGCTCGAAGCATGCTTTATAATGGGAGACGCCCTGACATTAAGGATGGCATTGGCTTCCAACAAGGGAACCAAAGCAACATCAAACTTAATGCCCCCAAAGAATAGACTATCCAATTTTGTTAAGGGTAAGGCTCCCATGGTTCAGGATAGACAGGGTTATATTTTATATCCTGAGAACTATCCTGAGCACAAAATAGGAAAATTCATGCTAGAAAATCTCATACTGTTTCTCACCATGCTTATATGTACAGTAATGAGGCTTCTAGCTCTAGGCATTCAACTCATATCAAAATGCCTAAAAAGAAAATTGTCAATGCATCATATGAACATAGCATTTCATTTAAGACTTTTGATGCATCTTTTGTGCTCACTAACAAATCAGGCAAAGTAGTTTCCAAATATGTTGGGGGCAAACACAAGAGTCCTAAGACTTGTGTTTGGGTACCCAAGGTGCTTGTTTCTAATGTCAAAGGACCCAAGACCATTTGGGTACATAAGAACAAGACCTAAATTTGTTTTGTAGGTTTATGCATCCGACGGGTCAAGTTGGATAATCGATAGCGGGTGCTGTGGGGGACAGATATCCCCCAGGTCCACTAGAAGGATGAAAGGCCTCACGAAAGGCCCAAGGGCCCAATGAATCGTAAGGCCATTCCTTCGTGGGCCTGGGAAGAGACAATCGGTAAAGCAGATTGACGTAAGGCTGGATTGGTGCAAGCCCGGACGACCCACAGCGTTGAGCAAGCAACCACAACAAGGATCCGACTTTCCCACGCTGGAGCTCCATGCAGCGGAACCAGGCGAGGATAGGTCGGCAGAATCGTGGGAAGATAGACTCAAACAGTTCGCTATCTTTTAGGTATACATTGTTATCATATCCACGTGTATTGCCCCACGGTCGAGTATATAAGGCCTAGGGGGCACCCCTTCAAAAGGATCGACCCTATTACTCAGCCACCGACCTCAACTCTCTGCATTCTCAATTCAGAGAGCTACCTTGTAACTTCATTCACCGAGCATACTCCCCAGGACGTAGGGTGTTACGCATCTCTAAGCGACCCGAACCTGTAAACATTGTCCACTGTCCCTCGTGCATCTGGCACGAACCATTTTGCTACAGTCGACGACACCGTCCTACTCCTAAAAACACCTTGAGGGGCAATCCCGGGTGTGCGGTCGGACCCAAAACACCGACAGCTGGCGCGCCAGGTAGGGGGTGTGTCGACGATCCAAGCTAGCTCAATGGCCGTCACCTTCCACAACAAGATCACCCTCCGTCCCGGATCCGTATTCTGCTTCGGAACAATCTCATCCGTAGCAGATGAAGAGGGAACTCTACACTGCATTGTAGATCCGCCGAAAAAGAAGTCTCCTCCAACAAACTCCGAAAATGTCGGAGAAGCACAACCTCCAGCTCTCCGGAAAAAGATCGCCTTCAGAAAGTCAGGGGCCGAGAGCCCGCTAACCCGGAGAACTCCACTATCTACTTCCCCGACAAAAGAATGGACACAGATCGCGAGGAAGAAGGAGACCAAGGAGAAGCAAGTTGTTCTTTCCGTTCCTCTGCCCTCAAAGGAGAACGAAAAGAAGGTCGCCACGACAGCAGCACCATTCTATCCCGACGTCCTCTTCATCGGGAGAGTGGAGTCGCCTCCCGTCTCCGACGACGAGCCGACCGCACCCGGAGAAGAACCACCTCAACGAGAATCCCGCCGATGGAGAAACCGGCGCCGGAACGTTCGGCGACATCACGAGGCCGGAGAACAAAATCCGGAGCAACCTATCTCGCGGGACGAGGTCTCGGAGATAGGAGAAACTCCGGAGGAACACGTCTTCAGAGAACGAAGGAACTCCCGACGACGTGATCGCCGCCGGGCTCAGGAACAAGCCGAGCAAGATGCAAGGCAACGCCGGGAGAATCCATTCTTCGGGCGCAACCTGAATCCCGACTTCGCCCGAGCCATGAACACGCCGAGCGAAGTTGGAGGAGTACTAGCTCGGATAGCTGATGGACTCCCTCGGACCCCCGACGCCGAGGGCTACCGACGACTGTTCACCCAGGCAGCCAACCATCTCCTACCGCTTGCTCACCCGCCGAACGATCTACGACACGCCATCAACAGTCGCCGAGACGCGCGAAGCTCCATCAATGCTTCGCGTGAACGACGGCATGAGAACGAGATCCGCCGCCGGGAGGAGTATGACAGGGATCATGGCATCCCAGCTCGGAGCCAAGCCACCAGAACTGAGTCGGCACGGCCTCAACTGGCGGTACTACCCGGGGACGGTCGAGGAACCACAACAACTACTCCCCTCCCCGGGACAGACATCATCCCCGACGACAGGAGGACACGTGTGGAGTGTCTGCTCTTACTCCATGCCTTAGGGCCATCCAATGGCCTCCTAACTTCAAGGTATCCAATGTCGAAGAGTATGAACCTAAGCAGGATCTAGGGGGCTGGCTAGCCGTCTACACCACCGCTGCTCGAGCTGCCGGGGCGTCCGAAGACGTGATGACCGTGTACTTACCCATCGTCCTCGGGCAAGACGCGCTGCAATGGCTGTGACATCTACCCCGACACTGCATCGACGACTGGGGAGACTTCAGTCGGCGCTTCACCGCCAATTTTCAGTCCCTCTCCAACAAACCGGTGCAACCGTGGGACCTCAAATCCATCAAGCGCCGGGGAGACGAAACTCTCCGGTCATACCTCAAAAGGTTCCAGACCATGAGAAATCATATCCCTGAGGTCACGGAGGCGGCCGTGATCGAAGACTTCTACAGAGGATCCAATGGCTCGGCCTTCGTCCGAGCCATATTGCAGAAGGCGCCGACTACCTCCGAGGAGCTGTTCCGGGAAGCCGACCTCTACATCACCGCCGACGAGCGGGCCTAGGACCTCATCGGAGGAGCGAAGCCCGCACCGGCGGCGCCACGACGCGACGCGAACCAGCAACCCGACAAACGCTGGGAGAAGAGGCCCCGCGAAGAAGTACACGCTGCCGGGCCGCCAGCCTCTCGCGCCCGAGGAGGACCTCGCGGAGGCGAGCGCACGCTGGACGACATCCTCGACGCCCAGTGCCCGTACCACAAGGACATGCGCCACACTCTTCGGAACTGCCGGGACTTCAAGCACTCCGTCGGGCACGGCCGACCCTTCCAACCTCTACCTCCTCCTCCGCCGAGGGGAGGACCAGAAGAACCACGACAACCCCATCAGCAGGAGGAGGGAGGAGGAGGAGCTTTCCCGCGCGTTGACAGGGAGGTCAACGTCATCTTTGGCGGACACGGGTCGCAGGAGAACAAAAGACAACAAAAGCTCAATGACCGCCAGATACTGGTGGCGACCACCGGTCCTCCCGCCCCATACCGGTGGTCGGAGCAACCGATCACTTTCACTCGGGTGGATCAATGGCTCAACTTCGACCACCCAGGCAAATACCCGCTCCTCGTCGATCCGGTGATCCGAGAGAGCCGGGTGAAGAAGGTGCTAGTGGACGGGGGGAGCAGCATCAACGTCACCTTCCCCCGGACACTCCAAGGCTTGGGAGTTCACCTCAAAGAGCTCCACAAGTCGGACACTCCCTTCTTCGGCATCGTGTCGACTGAAGGGGAATACCCGCTGGGCCACATCTACATGCCCGTCACCTTCGGAACTCCGGAGAACTACAGAACCGAGTTCCTGAGGTTCGAAGTGGCGAACTTCGACTGTGGGTACAACGCCATCATCGGGAGGCCGGGATTGGCCAAATTCATGGCCATTTCTCATTACACGTACATGATACTGAAGATGCCAGGACCACAAGGAATCATAACTGTGTGCGCCGACTTCCAAGGCGCCGCAGAGTGTTTCCGAGTGGCCATCCAAGCGGCCCTTACCACCAAGCCGTCGACGATTTCTTCAACACAGGCGAACTCTAAGCCTGAGGAGGACCTTGCAGTACCGGCAAATGAAGCTCAGGCCGCGACCTCTATGCGACCGATTGAAGAAACTAAAAGGATCAACCTGGGGTTCGCTGATGAACGCAAGACTGCCATCATCAGCTCCAGCCTCGACGACAAATAGGAAAGCGCGCTCGTCCAGTTTCTGCAAGATAACCGAGATGTATTCGCATGGCAACCTGCGGATATGCTGGGAGTCCCAAGAGAACTGGTCGAGCACAAACTGAAGGTCTATCCCCAGGCAAGGCCGATTCGGCAAAAACTACGTCGTTTCACGCCCGACAAGAGAGAAGCCATTCGCGCCGAGTTAGCTCGCTTGGTCGCGGCTGGATTTATTAGAGAGGTGTTACACCCCGAGTGGTTAGCCAACCCTGTTCTTATACTCAAAAAGAATAAAGTGGATTGGCGCATGTGCGTCGACTATACTGATCTCAACAAACATTGTCCAAAGGATCCCTTTGGGCTCTCGAGGATAGACCAGGTGGTGGACTCCACCGCTGGATGTTCTGTGCTGTCTTTCCTGGATTGCTATTCCGGATACCATCAGATTAGTTTGGCAAAGGAAGACGAGGAAAAAACAGCGTTCATCACTCCGTTTGGTGCTTTATGTTATACCTCCATGCCGTTCGGTCTCAAAAACGCTGGAGCAACTTATCAGAGAGCTATTCAAACATGCTTAGCCGATCACTGGGGCAAGCGTGTGGAGGCCTACGTAGATGATGTGGTAATCAAAACGGAGAACTCAGAAAACTTCATCGAAGACTTACAGCTGGTTTTCAACAGTCTGAGGCGGTATCGATGGAAGCTTAATCCCAAAAAATGTGTTTTTGGGGTACCAGCAGGAAAGTTACTCGGGTTTATTGTCAGCCACCGGGGAATTGAGGCTAATCCGGATAAGATTGAAGCTATCATGAAGATGGAAGCACCTCGGTCATGAAAGAAGGTTCAGCGACTTACTGGATGTATGGCAGCTCTGAGCAGATTTATATCCAGGCTGGGAGAAAAAGGTTTGCCATTTTACAGGCTACTCAAGAAAGTAGATAAGTTTCAGTGGACTTCAGAGGCACAGGAAGCTCTAGATGCACTGAAAAGATTCTTGACAACACCGCCAGTACTGAAGCCGCCACGGCGAGCCACATCAACTCAACCAGCTGAAGATTTGCTGTTGTACATCTCTTGCACGACTCACGTGGTAAGCACCACGTTGGTAGTCGAGCAAGCAGAAGAAGGACATACCTACCTAGTGCAACATCCTGTTTACTTCATCAGTGAAGTTCTGGGTCCCTCGAAGAAAAAGTACCCTCAAGTTCAGAAGCTATTATATGCAGTACTTCTAACTGCCCGCAAGCTACGTCACTACTTTGATGACCACAAAGTCATAGTAGTCACTGGTTTTCCGATAGGGGATATTCTTCACAACAAGGAAGCCATTGGCCGAATAGCCAAGTGGGCTTGTGAGCTGGGATCTCATGACATTGAATTTCGACCTCGCACTGCCATCAAAACTCAAGCATTGGTTGATTTCGTATCAGAGTGGACTGAACAGCAAGTACCAGATAACCCAGAGACTGCAGAAGTATGGCGAATGTATTTCGATGGCTCGCTGAAGCTGCAGGGAGCAGGAGCAGGAATTCTCTTCACCGCACCTGGAGGCGAGCACCTCAAATATGCCCTCCAGTTGCTGTTTCCGGCCTCCAACAATGCAGCCGAGTATGAAGCTCTGATCCATGGATTGAACATCGTCATATCATTGGGCATCAAGAGACTGATGGTGTACGGAGACTCTCTAATAGTCATTAGCCAGATAAACAAAGAGTGGGATTGTTCAAGCGATTCAATGGGAAAATACTGTACTGCCGTCCGAAAGCTGGAAGATAAATTTGAGGGTCTGGAATTTCATCATGTAGAAAGAGATCGGAACACGACAGCCGATGTATTGTCCAAGTTAGGATCCAGTCGAACTCAGGTCCCACCTAGAATCTTTGTACAAAAAATACTACAGTCGAGCATCTCAATGGATCAAGCAGAAGAGTGTAATATTGTGAATCAACTAGAGTCAGACTCTGATGACTGGAGAAGGCCAATCATCAGGTATATAAAGAATGAAGAGGAACCAGATGACAAAAATGCAGCCGAGCGCATTGCCAGACAGTCGGCTCACTACACACTCATTGGGGAGACATTGTACAGAAGGGGTGCATCAGGCGTCTTCATGAAGTGCATTCTCTCATCTACTGGGAAGCGACTTCTGGAGGAGGTCCATGCTGGGCAATGTGGAATACATGCAGCGTCCAGGACACTGGTCGGGAAGGTCTTCAGGTCAGGATTCTATTGGCCAACAGCGAAGAGTGATGCAGCCGAGTTAGTTCAGAGGTGCGAAGCTTGCCAATACTTGTCAAAACAACAACATCTACCAGCACAGCAACTGCAAACCATACCAGTGACTTGGCCCTTCGCGTGCTGGGGACTGGATATGATTGGACCTTTCAAGAAAGCTCAAGGAGGATAAACTCATGTACTGGTAGCAATCGACAAATTCACTAAATGGATAGAGTTCAAACCCATTGCTTCTTTAACCTCAGTTAAGGCCGTGGAATTCATACAAGACATAATATTCAGATTCGGGATACCAAACGGCATCATAACTGACCTAGGATCCAACTTCACAAGTTCAGAGTTCTTCGACTTCTGCGAGCAAAAAAGCATTCAGATCAAGTATGCTTCTGTAGCACATCCAAGAGCCAACGGGCAGGTTGAGCGAGCCAACGGGATGATACTGGAGGCACTCAAGAAAAAGGTCTTCGATAAGAATGAAAAGTTCACAGGAAAATGGATAAGGGAATTGCCCTATGTCGTTTGGAGCCTAAGAACCCAACCTAGCCGAGCTCTGCATGGAAACACTCCTTTCTTCATGGTCTATGGGTCGGAGGCAGTGTTACCCGCCGATCTCAAGTTCGGGGCGTCAAGGTTGATCTTCGAAAGCATAGCAGAAGCCGAAGCTACTAGGATGGAGGACATCGATATACTCGAGGAAGAACGGCTGAATGCAGTAATCCAATCAGCACGGTACCAGCAGAATCTAAGGCGCTATCACGACAAGGCCGTGTGACAGCGATCCTTCTCAGTAGGAGATCTCGTCCTCCGCCGAATTCTAACGGGGGAGGGACGGCACAAGTTATCACCCTTATGGGAAGGACCCTTCGTAGTAGCAGAAGTCACTCGGCCAGGATCATATCGTCTCACTCAGATGGACGGCACAGAAGTCGGGAACTCCTGGAATATAGAACACCTCAGGAAATTTTATCCCTAGCTGTATTTCAAAAGCTATCGGGACGACGATGTACTCTGTAAAATGGAAATATGTCATCAATAAAAAAGGGCTTCAAAGATACTCAGTTTGTTCATGATTGACTTGCATTCTTACTTAACTCAGAGTGACCACTATGCCCTGCTAACGGAGCAATCGGCTTAAGTCAGCAACGACTTAAGGCGGTGCAACATGCTCGCGCTTACTTAACTCAGGGTGACCACTATGCCCTGCTAACGGAGCAATCGGCTTAAGTCGGCAACGACTTAAGGTGGTGCAACATGCTCGCGCTTATTTAACTCGGGGTGACCACTATGCCCTGCTAACGGAGCAATCGGCTTAAGTCGGCAACGACTTAAGGCGGTGCAACATGCTCACGCTTACTTAATTCGGGGTGACCACTATGCCCTGCTAACGGAGCAATCGGCTTAAGTCGGCAACGACTTAAGGCGGTGCAACATGCTCGCGCTTACTTAACTCGGGGTGACCACTATGCCCTGCTAACGGAGCAATCGGCTTAAGTCGGCAACGACTTAAGGCGGTGCAACATGCTCGCGCTTACTTAACTCGGGGTGACCACTATACCCCGCTAACAGAGCAATCGGCTAAAGTCAGCAGCGACTTAAGCCGGTGCAACATGCTCGTGCCTACGCAATTCAGGGTGACCACTACACCCTATTAACAAAAGCGACCGACTAAAGTCAGTAGCAACTCAAGGTGATTTGACGCGCTTACGATTACTCATAAAGGGATGACTTCTATATCCCGCAAACAAGTTTCAAAACCATCGCACAACATTTTACTACTGCAAATTTACGAACTGATGAATCCTGAAGCAATAGGAGAATAACAATATCGTTCAAGTACAGAAATGACATCCTCTAACAAATGTCTGACCATGCTAACCGCACGCTCAAAGCACGCAAAATGTTTCTCTATTTTGGGATATCCTTCTCAGGAGCAATCGACAAGGAAGGGCGACTCGAGGAATCAGGAGCAGCATTCACGTCAGCCCTTATATCTTCGGGAACAACCACGTCGGGTCTTCTCATCAAGATTCGCCCCGCCCGAATGGCCTTATCCATGGCTCTGTCGCGCTGGGCTCTGAGAGTAACGGAAGTTTCTTCAGCAACCTTGATAGCCAACCGAGCAGCTTCTAACTCCTGGGCGATGGATTTCTTGGAAGCACGGAGTTCTTTGATAGTAGCATCCTTCGCTGATATCAATTGCTTGAGCCGGGTCACCTCATCTGTGGATTCCTGCAGCTTACAGCGCTGGTTGTCTAACTCTTCCATGGTGAAGCGATGACTCCTCTCCAGGATGGTCAGCGAGTTGCTAGAATCGCGATACAATCTGTCGAGACTGTCGCGAGAAGCAGCAAGGATACGTTTTTCTTCCTGCAAACAAAAGTCAACTCCCTCAAACATCAAGCAAGCAATAGGAGCACGACAAGGCAAGGCACAGTTTCATAAGTCGCCTTTTCAGAATTAAGCTGAGCGTGAAGGGAAGAGCTCAGTGCATTGGCGTCATCTAAGGCAGCAGAGACCTGAGCTAGTTCAGTCTGACTTTGAGAATACTTTTCTTCAAAGTCAGAGCACCGCTGGACCAATTCAGCCTGATCTCGAGAATGTTTTTCTTCAAGAGTGGAAATCTGCCGAGTCATACCTAGCAGGAGACAACAAAACAAAAGGGGTCAGAATGTAAAGCAGTTTAATAGTGAACACAAAGAGAAGCAAAAAAGCACTAACCAGCATTGGTCGCCTCCAAGTCAGAGACACGATGTTGAAGTAACACTGGATTCCAATGTGCAAGAGACGAAGCTACTTCTGGAACAGGAGCACCCTGTAACCTCAGCTGGCTAGCCATCCCATCCACCAAAGCCTGATAAGGAGAGCAGATGAGTGTAATGACAGCAGTTCATGCAGTGTAAAAATCAAGCTAAAGTATACCACAGTACCTGGAGGTTGGAAAAGAACGAAGGGACCCCCAAATCATGAGAGATCAATTGATGACCGGGCGTAAGGCCGCTACCCGAAGCAGCTTGCAACGAACCAGCAGGCACCAACTCAGTGCCATCAAGAGAGCCCAAAACTTGGTCAGCGGGGGCGCTGCCCTCTAAAGCAACTCCCTGGCCCAAAGCTTGGGCTACCACCATGCAGCCGGAGTGCGGAGGCGATCCCGCATGAACATCCATGGAAGTACAAGAAGGAGACCCCGCTCGGACACCCTCGGGGCCTGGGTCATAGTTTGCACTGCCCACTTGAGCCGGATCATCCCCGGCAGCACCCTCGGGGGCTGGGCAGTGGCTTGCACTACCCACCCGAACTAAGTCATCCCCGACACCATCCTCGGGGGCTGGGCATGTGTCAACACCATCCTTGGGGTCCAAGTTCTCTGCGGTAGCCACCTCTAAGGCTGATGGGCCCTCAGTTACTTCCATGGGACCAGGACGATCCAAGTCAGTCTCCTGACCCTCGAGATCGCGCTCTAAGGTCGACGAGGCACGGGATGACCTCAACCCAACATCAAGCACATCAGCACAAACCTCCATCACACCATCATCTGCTCGCTCCGATAACAAATCCTCTGGAACCATATCCTCAAGAGTCTGATCAAAATTTGCCAGGGACAATTCTTGCAGACCAATGAGAGCAGACAAAGCAGGAGAAGGAACTCCACTACTTTCACCACTAGCGATGAACTGCCGACTATTTTTCCGAGTCAAAGGAACTTCATCCTCTTCCTCCCCGTCGTCTTCATTAGCAACACAGGTAGCACACCCATTGGGTTCAGCAACAGATGGAGCACCCACATTGGGATCAGCAGCAGATCGGGCACACCCATTGGGGTCAGCGTCAATAAATTCAGTCACAGGCACTTCTTCAGCAGCAGGAACCGAAGTACCAACATCCCGATCCAAACTGGATACTCACCGGAGGCGTCTCTTTTTCTTTTTCTGCTCATCAGCAGAAGGATCAGGTTGAATGGCTCGGCAAGGGCGCCTCGGGCGAGTACTGGCAGGCTTCTGAATATCCAAGGTCGTACCAGCCTCTGGGAGGGGCGCCACCACCAATGTCCCAGCAGGAGCAGCATCAGAAGAGTTCTCAGCCAGCAAATCAAGCATAGCACTTATCTCTGCATCACTAGGATTCAGGGGCACCTCAAAATGGACCTGCCGTTCATCATCAGGAATCTCCCCGAGCGAGGCAACCAAGGCGCTAACTTCTTCAGCAGAGGGTCGCACTCTAAGGCCCAAACTGCCATCAGTGACAGGTGGATTCGACACAAAAAGAGTGAAGGCTTTGGGAGGAGGCAAGTTCCAGGCTGAGTATGCCACTGGGGCACCAACATTTGACACCTTGCCTCTAAGGATCATCTCAAGTCGGTTCACCAAGTCTACAGAGGGAATTCTTCTGTTGGTGACCCGAGTTGAGTCGGCTAGGCCTCGATACAGATAAGCCGGGTATGCCCTGTCTTTCAACGGCTGAATATTCTTGAAGACAAAATCAGCAACCACAGCTTCAGCAGTCAGACCCCTCTCCTTCAGCAATCCAACTTCAGCCAGCAAAGCACCTGCCTCAGCTACCTCCTGATCCGTGGGGGACTCGGTCCAACTCGGGGTGCGAACGTCCGGCTGTCTTCCCGACCGAGGGGGGAGAGAGTTTCCATAATTCTCAGCAATGAACCACTCCAAGCGCCATCCCTTGATACTATCTTTGAGAGGGATTTCGAGATACTCAGTCTTCCTCCCGCGGCGCATCTCCAAGCTAGCACCCCCAACCAACTGATGTTGTCCTCCGGCCATCCCAGGGCGACAGTGATACAAGTACTTCCACAACCCAAAATGTGGCAGCACGCCAAGAAAAGCTTCGCATAAATGAATGAAAATGGAAATTTGCAGAACAGAATTGGGATTCAGATGGGTCAAGATAAGATGGTAGAAATCAAGGAGGCCGCGGAAAAAGGGAGAAATGGGAAGACCGAGGCCGTGGAGAAGGAAAGGAGCGTAAATCACGGACTCATGGGTATCCTCAGTCGGGACAGTGACCCCATGGCAAATCCGCCAAGAACAGAGCTCCCTCGGGGGAAGAACCCCGATGGACACGAGGTGGAGAAGTTCGGGCTCGGAGATGACAGACATGTGGTTACCTGCGAAAGGCAACTGGCTGTTGGGGTCGATTGGAGGAATCACCGCGGTAGACGAACTCGAGGCCTTCCTCTTGGGCGCCATCTCGATTCTACCGGCGAGCAGAGTGGAAGGTGAATTGCAGAGAGGATTCGGAAGCAAGAAAGCAAGAACTAGGGCACGGAAAGCAGAGGCGGCTAAAAGCGCAGCACTTATAGGATATTCCCGAGCCAGATACTGTTTCAAAAAGCGCCCAGTCAGCACCCGGCGGTTACTTCCAAAACACCGGCGTGTCACGTCATCACCCGGCAGTTACTTCCAAACACCGGTGCGCCACATCATCACTCGGCTATTATCCTCAAAGTGGCCCACACAGCCCGCTATCGCTCGATGTTACTTCTAAAACGCTGACGTCGCCCTCAAGTCGCTCGGCAGTTGACTCTAAAACTCCGACATCGTGTTCAGTCACTCGGCGTCGTCTCTAAAACGCTGACGTCGTCTTCAAGTCGCTCGGCGTTACCTCTAAAACGCTGACGTCACCCTCAAGTCGCTCGGCAGTTGACTCTAAAACTCCGACATCGTGTTCAGTCGCTCGGCGTTACCTCTAAAACGCTGACGTCACCCTCAAGTCGCTCGGCAGTTGACTCTAAAACTCCGACATCGTGTTAAGTCGCTCGGCGTTACCTCTAAAATGCTGACGTCGCCCTCAAGTCGCTCGGCAGTTGACTCTAAAACTCCGACATCGTGTGCAGTCACTTGGCGTTACCTCTAAAACGCTGACGTCGCCCTCAAGTCGCTCGGCAGTTGACTCTAAAACTCTGACATCATGTTAAGTCGCTCGGCGTTACCTCTAAAACGATGACGTTGTCTTCAGTCGCTCGGCAGCTATCTCTAAAACTCCGACGTCGTCTACAAGTCACTCGGCAGCTACCTCTAAAAACGTCGATATGATGCCAGAGTTATTTACTTACAAATTCCAAGGAAATCAACTTCACAAATAAGCAGGATAATTGGCACAGAGAAGGCAACATAATTTCTTCATTAAAGGGAAGATATCATACTCACAAATCAACTCATTATGAGTTGATACTTCCCTACTACTACTACTACTACTACTACTACATTACATTATACTACTCTATACTACTGATACTACTACATTATACTACTTCTAATCTATACTAATATCTAAAAACCAGTGGCATTTAGCCACTGGCCTTGTTGCTGCCCTTGCTGCTGCCGCCGCCACCGCTGCCGCCCCTGCTGCTGCCGCCGTCGTCACCCTTGCCGCCGCTGCTGCCGCCCCTGCCGCCGTCATCACCGTCACCGCCGCCACCGCCTTCGTCGTCGTCGTCGTCCTCACCATCACCGACGCCGTCCTCCTCGGACGAGTCCTCCTCGTCCGAGGAGTACTCCGACTCATCCGAGCCCTCGAGCCCGGAGCGCTCGACCGCCCGGATGTAAGTCCAGACCATCGCCGCGAGCCCCTGGGAGTCGTCTGAGTCGTCAGACGACTCACGCAGGGGGATGGGAGCCGGAGACCCCTCAGACTCAGAGGAGAACTCCTCCTTTGAGTACTCCGAGTCACCAAAATCCTCCGATGGAGGAGTTGGCTCACGCTTGCGCTTGTTGTTCTTGCCCATGGTGGAAGCGAAAGGGAGAGAAGAAAATCAAGCAACAGAGAACAGCAAGAGATGTGAAAAAGCCGGAGAGACAACGGCGTTATTTATAGAAGAAGAAGGCAACCGCTCACCTCCAACCACGGTCACTGAACAGTCGCAAAGCATTAAATAAGCACTTCAACCCGTCTGAAGACACGTCAGGCGGCTGACGCCGTTTCACGCAACACAACACCCATTGGGACTCCAGTCAACAGCGCGGAGGATATGATTACACCCGCCGTCACATCACATTACTACTCAGAAGCAGCCGGCTAAAACAATCAGTGTACCAAGCCGTCCCCTGCCCACACCCATTGGGGGGGACGCCCAGGAATTATCAGTATATTTTTCAAAACTGTCACATCTGTGCAGGGCATGCAATGAATACCTCAAGACAAAAATGAGATATCAGTAAGGATCAGAGGAAAGCCAAATATAGCCGGGGAAGTACAAAATCTGACCGACAGAAGCGACGTGAAGACTAGCCAGGGAACGTCCATCAAATGTTCAATCAGTCGCAGAGCAAATAAATTACACCACCTAGCAAGATATGGATGGATTGTGAACTCGGCTGCAAAAGACAAAATACATGCTGACCTCTGAAGCATAATATTGATGACATAATGCTGACCTCCAAAGCGCAATGCGGGTGGCATCATGCCAACTTTTACAGGCAGAAAGGATAATCTTCAACAAAAAGACACAAAAGGAAGACCTTCGAATGGATTATCCTCAAAATCCACTTGAAGGTCGGGGGCTACACCCATTGGGTGCACTTTCGGTGCACCCCATGGATCACCATTTCAGGCTAAGATAGTGCCGACTTCTAAGGCATGGGACAAGATTAAAGGCAAGGCTGGCTCTCAACCAAAGAACAAGAGTAAAATAAAGATAGTTTCTGATGAAGACCTTCGAGCAGATTATTTTCCAAAATCTACTTGAAGCTCGGGGGCTACACCCATTGGGTGCACCTCCGGTGCACCCAATGAAATCCAGGGTCCCACAAGAAGAAATGTCGACCTCTAAGGCACAAACATGAAGCAAGGCTCCAGTCCATGAGTGATCTAAGTAGAAGGAGACAGTAAAAAATCATTTTTATTGTACTACTTGGAAAGCATCTCTCATCATAAATAAAGACTACAAACTGGACCTGGGATCTTTAGGCTGATTACCTCAAAATCAACCCAAAGATCGGGGGCTTGTGGGGGACAGATATCCCCCGGGTCCACTAGAAGGATGAAAGGCCTCACGAAAGGCCCAAGGGCCCAATGAATCATAAGGCCATTCCTTCGTGGGCCTGGGAAGAGACAATCGGTAAAGCAGATTGACGCAAGGCTGGATTGGTGCAAGCCCGGACGACCCACAGCGTTGAGCAAGCAACCACAACAAGGATCCGACTTTCCCGCGCTGGAGCTCCATGCAGCGGAACCAGGCGAGGATAGGTCGGCAGAATCGTGGGAAGATAGACTCAAACAGTTCGCTATCTTTTAGGTATACATTGTTATCATATCCACGTGTATTGCCCCACGGTCGAGTATATAAGGCCTAGGGGGCACCCCTTCAAAAGGATCGACCCTATTACTCAGCCACCGACCTCAACTCTCTGCATTCTCAATTCAGAGAGCTACCTTGTAACCTCATTCACCGAGCATACTCCCTAGGACGTAGGGTGTTACGCATCTCTAAGCGGCCCGAACCTGTAAACATTGTCCACTGTCCCTCGTGCATCTGGCACGAACCATTTTGCTACAGTCGGCGACACCGTCCTACTCCTAAAAACACCTTGAGGGGCAATCCCGGGTGTGCGGTCGGACCCAAAACACCGATAGGTGCACAAACCACATGACAGGGGAGAAAGGGATGTTCTCCTCATATGAGAAAAATGAAGATCCCCAAAGAGTGATTACATTCAGGGATGGAAATCAAGGTTTGGTCAAAGGTTTGGGCAAAATTGCTATATCTCCTAGCCATTCCATTTCCAATCTTTTTCTTGTAGATTCCTTAGATTACAACTTGCTTTCTATCTCTCAATTATGCAAAATGGGCTACAACTGTTTATTCACTCATGTAGGTGCTACTGTCTTTAGAAGTGATGATTCGGTAGCATTTAAGGGAGTGTTAGATGGTCAGCTATACTTAGTTGATTTTAATGATAACAATGTTGAACTAGACACTTGCTTAATTGCTAAGACTAATATGGGCTGGCTCTGGCATCGCCGACTAGCTCATGTTGGGATGAAGAATTTTCACAAGCTTCTAAAGGGAGAGCACATTTTAGGACTAACAAATGTTCATTTTGAGAAAGACAGAATTTGTAGCGCATGCCAAGCAGGGAAGCAAGTTGGAGCTCATCATCCACACAAGAACATCATGACGAACGACATGCCGCTTGAATTACTCCATATGGATCTATTCGTCCTGATCGCTTACATAAGCATCGGAGGGAGTAAGTATTGTCTTGTTATTGTGGATGATTATTCTCGCTTAAAGAACAAAATGATCACATAGACAAATTAAATGCTAAAATTGCCGAACATTAGTTAGAAAATGAAAAATTTAAATTTGCTCAAAGCATGCTTTATAATGGGAGACGCCCTGACATTAAGGATGGCATTGGCTTCCAACAAGGGAGCCAAAGCAACATCAAACTTAATGCCCCAAAGAACAGACTATCTAATTTTGTTAAGGGTAAGGCTCCCATAGTTCAGGATAGAGAGGGTTATATTTTATATCCTGAGAACTATCCTAAGCACAAAATAAGGAAAATTCATGCTAGAAAATCTTATACTGTTTCTCACCATGCTTATATGTACAGTAATGAGGCTTCTAGCTCTAGGCATTCAACTCATATCAAAATGCCTAAAAAGGAAATTGTCAATGCATCAAATGAACATAGCATTTCATTTAAGACTTTTGATGCATCTTTTATGCTCACTAACAAATTAGGCAAAGTAGTTTCCAAATATGTTAGGGGCAAACACAAGAGTCCTAAGACTTGTGTTTGGGTACCCAAGGTGCTTGTTTCTAATGTCAAAGGACCCAAGACCATTTGGGTACATAAGAACAAGACCTAAATTTGTTTTGTAGGTTTATGCATCTGGCGGGTCAAGTTGGATAATCGATAGAAGGTGCACAAACCACATGACAGGGGAGAAAGGGATGTTCTCCTCATATGAGAAAAATGAAGATCCCCAAAGAGCGATTACATTCGGGGATGGAAATCAAGGTTTGGGTAAAATTGTTATATCTCCTGACCATTCCATTTCCAATCTTTTTCTTGTAGATTCCTTAGATTACAACTTGCTTTCTATCTCTCAATTATGCAAAATGGGCTACAACTGTTTATTCACTCATGTAGGTGCTACTGTCTTTAGAAGAAGTGATGATTCAGTAGCATTTAAGGGAGTGTTAGATGGTCAGCTATACTTAGTTGATTTTAATGATAACAATGTTGAACTAGACACTTGCTTAATTGCTAAGACTAATATGGGCTGGCTCTGGCATCGCCGACTAGCCCATGTTGGAATGAAGAATCTTCACAAGCTTCTAAAGGGAGAGCACATTTTGGGACTAACCAATGTTCATTTTGAGAAAGACAGAGTTTGTAGCGCATGTCAAGCAGGGAAGCAAGTTGGAGCTCATCATCCACACAAGAACATCATGACGACCGACATGCCGCTTGAATTACTCCATATGGATCTATTTGTCCCGATCACTTACATTAGCATCGGCGGGATCAAGTATTGTCTTGTTATTGTGGATGATTATTCTCGCTTCACTTGGGTATTCTTTTTGCAGGAAAAATCTCATACCCAAGAGACCTTAAAGAGGTTCTTAAGATGATCTCAAAATGAGTTCAATTGAGAATCAAAAAGATTAGAAGCGACAATGGAATGGAGTTCAAGAATTCTCAAATTAAAGGATTTCTTGAGGAGGATGGCATCAAGCATGAGTTCTCTTCTCCATATACACCCCAACAAAATGGTGTTGTGGAGAGGAAGAATAGAACTCAATTGGACATGGCAAGAACCATGCTTGATGAGTACAAGACACATGATCGGTTTTGGGCAGAGGCGATTAACACCGCTTGCTACTCCATCAACCGACTCTACCTACACTGAATCCTAAAGAAAACATCATATGAACTCCTCGCCAGTAAAAATCCCAATGTTTCTTATTTAAAAGTTTTTGGGAGCAAATGCTTTATTCTTATTAAGAGATGTAGAAATTCTAAATTTGCTCCTAAAGCAGTAGATGGCTTTTTACTTGGTTATGACTCAAACACAAGGGCATATAGAGTCTTCAACAGGTCCACTAGATTAGTTGAAGTTTCTTGTGACATTGTGTTTGATGAGACTAATGGCTCCCAAGTAGAGCAAGTTGATCTTGATGAACTAGATGATGAAGAGGCTCCATGTGTCGCGATAAGGAACATGTCCATTGGGGATGTGTGTCCAAAGAATCCAAGGAGCCTACACAAGCACAAGATCAACCATCATCTTCACACAACCATCTCCACCTACTCAAGATGAGGATAAGGTTCAAGAAGAAGAGGGTGAAGATCAAAATGATGAGCCACCTCAGGAGGAGGACTTTGATCAAGGGGGAGATGTGAAAGCCGCCTAGAGGTGGGGTGGATAGGCGGAATCTAAAAATTATAAACTTAAGCACACACTACAAGCCGAGCTTAGCGTTAGAACGAATATCGAGTCCGGGCGAGAGGGGAAAAACAAATCAACCAAGAAGTAAAGCGGATGAACACGGTGATTTGTTTTACCGAGGTTCGGTTCTAAAGAACCTAGTCCCCGTTGAGGTGGTCACAAATACCAGGTCTCTTTCAACCCTTTCCCTCTCTCAAACGGTCACTTAGACCGAGTGAGCTTTCTTCCTTGATTTCTCGAGTCACTTAGACCACGCAAGGACCACCACACGATTGGTGTCTCTTGCTTCGCTTACAAGGCTTTGAGAGAAAGAAGAAAGCCAACCAAGCAACAAGAGCAACAAAGAAACACAAGAACGATCCCCTCACAAGTCCTAAAGCACTAGAATTGAATTGGGGACTTTGATTGGATCGGTGGCTTTGATTTGTGTCTTGGAGTGTTGAACTTTGCTCTTGTATTGAATGAAGAGTGATGAATGCTTGGATTGTTGGAGTGGAGGTGGTTGGGGGTATTTATAGCCCTCAACCACCAAACAACCGTTGGGGACGGGCTGCTGTCGATGGGCGCACCGGACACTGTCCGGTGCGCCAGCCACGTCACCCAACCGTTAGGGTTCGAGCGCAGACGACCGTTGGAGGCTTTGTCTTCTAGTGGCACCGGACAGGTACTGTTCACTGTCCGGTGCGCCTCTGGTGACTGCTCTGACTTCTGCGCGCACTGTTCTTCACTGTTCACGGAGTCAGCAGCTTTTGCAGTCGACCGTTACGTGAAGGAGTCGTTGCTCCGCTGGTGCACCGGATAGTCCGGTGAATTATAGCGGAACGTGACCTGAGAAACCCGAGGGTGGCGGGTTTGGAGTTGTACGGTCCTGGTGCATCGGACACTGTCTTGTGGCACACCGGACAGTCCGGTGCGCCAGACTAGGGCACCCTTGGTTCCTTTGCTCCTTTGATCTTGAACCCTAACTTTGATCTTTTATTGGTTTGTGTTGAACCTTTATGCACCTGTAGAATATATAATCTAGAGCAAACTAGTTAGTCCAATTATTTGTGTTGGGCATTCAACCACCAAAATTATTTATAGGAAAAGGTTAAACCCTATTTCCCTTTCAATCTCCCCCTTGTTGGTGATTGATGCCAACACAAACCAAAGCAAATAAGTGCGGAATTGAACTAGTTTGCATAAGGTAACTGCATATGTTACTTTGGAATTAAACCAATTTCTAGTTTCACTAGAAATGCATGGTTTACTTTCTTTTATTTTAACATTTTGGACCACGCTTGCACCACTTGTTTTGTTTTTGCAAATCCTTTTGGAAATTCTTTTTCAAATTCTTTTGCAAATAGTCAAAGGTATATGAATAAGATTGCACGAAGCATTTTCGAGATTTGAAATTTCACCCCCTGTTTCAAATGCTTTTCCTTTGACTAAACAAAACTCCCCCTGAATAAAATTCTCCTCTTAGTTTTCAAGAGGGTTTTAATAGATACCAATTGAAACTTATACTTAGATACTAGTTTTGAAATTCTATCTTTAAATATACCAATTGAAAATATCATATCAATTGAAGAAATTTCTATCATAAGATACCAATTGAAAAGACAAACATAAATCATCATTTCGATTTTTTTTTAAGTTGGTGGTGCGGTCCTTTTGCTTTGGGCTTAATATTTCTCCCCCTTTGGCATTAATTGCCAAAAATAGATACTTTTAAGAGCCCTTATTACTTTCTCCTCCATTGGTAAATGAAATATGAGTGAAGATTATACCAATCGAAGAGTGGTGTGGAGTGACGGCAAAGGGTAAATGATACCGATAGAGCGCAGTGGAAGCCTTGTCTTCGCCGCATATTCCATTTCCCTTTCAATCTACAACTTATCATAGAAATACACTTGTAAACATATTAGTCGTAGTCATGAAAGATATATGATCAAAGGTATAAATGAGCTATGTGTGCGAAGTTTCAATCAAAATTACGAGAATCAAGAATATTTAGCTCATTCCTAAGTTTGCTAAAGGTTTTCTCATCTAAAGGCTTGGTAAATATATCGGCTAATTATTCTTTGGTGCTAACATAAGCTATCTCAATATCCCCCTTTGTTGGTGATCCCTCAAAAAGTGATACCGAATGTCTATGTGCTTAGTGTGGCTGTGTTCAACGGGATTATACGCTATGCAGATTGCACTCTCATTGTCACATAGGAGAGGGACTTTGCTCAATTTGTAGCCATAGTCCCTGAGGGTTTGCCTCATCCAAAGTAATTGCGCACAACAATGACCTGTGGCAATATACTCGGCTTCGGCGGTAGAAAGAGCTACTGAGTTTTGTCTCTTTGAAGCCCAAGACACCAGGGATCTCCCCAGAAACTGACAAGTCCCTGATGTGCTCTTCCTATCAATCTTACACCCTG
The DNA here is from genome assembly GCF_902167145.1 of Zea mays. Classification (NCBI taxonomy): domain Eukaryota; kingdom Viridiplantae; phylum Streptophyta; class Magnoliopsida; order Poales; family Poaceae; genus Zea; species Zea mays. Next base: position 177,243,598 of record NC_050096.1, read on the forward strand.
CCCAATCGGCATCGGAATATCCTATTAAATCAAAAGTGGATCCCTTGGGGTACCAAAGTCCAAACTTAGGAGTATAAACTAAATATCTCATGATTCTTTTCACGGACCTAAGGTGAACTTCCTTAGGATCGGCTAGGAACCTTGCACACATGCATATGGAAAGCATAATATCCGGTCGAGATGCACATAAATAGAGTATAGATCCTATCATCGACCAGTATACCTTTTGATCTACGGATTTACCTCTCGTGTCGAGGTCGAGATGTCCATTGGTTCCCATGGGTGTCTTGATGGGCTTGGCATCCTTCATTCCAAATTTGTTAAGTATGTATTTAGTGTACTTAGTTTGGCTGATGAAGGTGCCCTCTTGGAGTTGTTTGACTTGAAGTCCTAGAAAATACTTCAACTCCCCCATCATAGACATCTCAAATTTTTGTATCATGATCCTACTAAACTCTTCACAAGTAGAGTTGTTAGTAGACCCAAATATGATATCATCAACATAAATTTGCCATACAAACAAATCTTTTGCAATAGTTTTAGTAAAGAGTGTAGGATCGGCTTTTCCGACTTTGAAGCCATTAGTGATAAGAAAATCTCGCAGGCATTCATACCATGCTCTTGGGGCTTGCTTGAGCCCATAAAGCGCCTTTGAGAGTTTATACACATGGTCAGGGTACTTACTATCTTCAAAGCCGGGAGGTTGCTCAACATAGACCTCTTCCTTGATTGGTCCATTGAGGAAGGCACTTTTCACATCCATTTGATAAAGCTTAAAGCCATGGTAAGTAGCATAGACGAGTAATATGCGAATTGACTCAAGCCTAGCTACGGGTGCATAAGTTTCATCGAAATCCAAACCTTTGACTTGTGAATAACCTTTGGCCACAAGTCGGGCTTTGTTCCTTGTCACCACACCATGCTCATCTTGCTTGTTGCGGAATACCCATTTGGTACCTACAACATTTTGGTTAGGACGTGGAACTAAATGTCATACATCTTTCCTCGTGAAGTTGTTGAGCTCCTCTTGCATTGCCAACACCCAATTCGAATATTTTAGTGCATCCTCTACCCTGTATGGCTCAATAGAGGACACAAAAGAGTAATGTTCACAAAAATGAGCGATTCGAGATCGAGTGGTTACCCCCTTATGAATGTAACCGAAAATTGAGTTCACGGGGTGATCTCTTTGAATCGCTTGGTGGACTCTTGGGTGTGGCGGTCTTTGACCCTGAATCTCCTGCTCAACTTACTTGTCTCCATCTCCCCCTGGATCATTGTCCTCCTCTTGAGGTGGATCATCCTCTTGATCTTCATCATCTTGAGCCTAATCCTCATCTTGAGTTGGTGGAGATGCTTGCATGGAAGATGACGGTTCATCTTGTGCTTGTGGAGGCTCTTCGGATTCCTTAGGACACGCATCCCCAATGGACATGTTCCTTAGCGCGATGCACAGAGCCTCTTCATCATCTAATTCATCAAGATCAACTTTCTCCACTTGGGAGCCATTAGTCTCATCAAACACAATGTCACAAGAAACCTCAACTAATCTAGTGGATTTGTTGAAGACTCTATATGCCCTTGTGTTTGAGTCATATCTAAGTAAAAAGCCTTCTATAGCCTTAGGAGCAAATTTAGATTTACTACCTCTTTTAATAAGAATAAAACATTTGCTACCAAAGACTGTAAAGTATGAAACATTGGGCTTTTACCGATAAGGAGTTCATAAGATGTCTTCTTGAGGATTCGGTGAAGGTAGAGCCGGTTGATGGAGTAGCAGGCGGTGTTAATTGCCTCAGCCCAAAACCGGTCAAGAGTCTTGTACTCATCAAGCATGGTCCTCGCCATGTATAGTAGAGTTCTATTCTTCCTCTCCACTACACCATTTTGTTGAGGTGTGTAGGGAGAAGAGAACTCATGCTTGATGCCCTCGTCCTCAAGAAAGCCTTCTATTTGTGAGTTCTTGAACTCCGTCCCTTTATCGCTTCTTATCTTCTTGATCCTTAATCCGAACTCATTTTAAGCCTGTCTCAAGAATCCCTTCAAAGTTTCTTGGGTTTGTGATTTTTCCTGCAAAAAGAATACCCAAGTGAAGCGAGAATAATCATCCACAATTACAAGACAATACTTACTCCCGCCGATGCTTATGTAAGCGATCAGGCCAATAGATCCATGTGGAGTAGCTCAAGCGGCCTGTCGGTCGTCATGATGTTCTTGTGTGGATGATGGGCGCCAACTTGCTTTCCTGCTTGACATGCGCTACAAACCCTGTCTTTCTCAAAATGAACATTTGTTAGTCCCAAAATATGTTGTCCCTTTAGAAGCTTGTGAAGATTCTTCATCCCAACATGGGCTAGTCGACGATGCCAGAGCCAACCCATATTAGTCTTAGCAATTAAGCAAGTATCGAGTTCAGCTTTGTTAAAATCAACTAAGTATAGCTGACCCTCTAATACACCCTTAAATGCTATTGAATCATCACTTCTTCTAAAGACAATAACACCAATATCCGAAAAAAGACAGTTGTAACCCATTTTGCATAATTGAGAAACATAAAGCAAATTGTAATCTAAAGAATCTACAAGAAAAACATTGGAAATAGAATGGTCGGGTGATATAGCAATTTTACCAAGTCCTTTGACCAAACCTTGATTTCCATCCCCGAATGTGATAGCTCGTTGGGGATCTTCGTTTTTCTCATAGGAGGAGAACATCCTTTTCTCCCCAGTCATGTGGTTTGCGCATCCGCTATCAATATTCCAACTTGAGCCCCCGGACGCATAAACCTACAAAACAATTTAGGCCTTGTTCTTAGGTACACAAACGGTCTTGGGTCCTTTCACATTAGAAACAAGCACCTTGCGAACCCAAACATAAGTCTTGGAGCCTTGTGTTTGCCCCGACATATTTGGCAACTACTTTGCCTAATTTGTTAGTTAAAACATAAGAAGCATCAAAAGTCTTAAATGAAATATTAGGCTCACTTAATGCAGTAGGAGTTTTCATTCTAGGCAATTTAACATGGGTTGATTGCCTAGAGCTAAAAGTCTCATTCTTGTACATAAAAGCATGGTGAGAAACATAATGAGATTTCCTAGCATGAATTCTCCTAATCTTGTGCTCAGGATAATTAGCATGATATAAAATATATCTCTAATTATCCTAAACCATGGGAGCTTTGCCCTTAACAAAGTTAGACAATTTCTTAGGGGCATTAAGTTTGACATTACTTCCCTATTGGAAACCAATGCCATCCTTAATGCCAGGGCGTCTCCCACTATAGAGCATGCTTCTAGCAAATTTAAATTTTTCATTTTCAATTTCATGCTCATTGATTTTTGCAGTTAATTGAGCTATATGATCATTTTGTTGTTTAATTAAAGCAAGGTGATCATGAATAGCATCAATATTAACATCTCTACATCTAGTACAAATAGCAACATGATCAACATTAGATGTAGAGGGTTTGCAAGCTGAAAGTCGCCTAGAGGGAGGTGAATAGGGCGAATCTGAAATTTACAAACTTAATCACAACTACAAGTCGGGTTAGCGTTAGAAATATAAGTGAGTCCGGGAGAGAGGGTGCAAAACAAATCGCAAGCGAATAAAGAGTGTGACTCGCGGATTTGTTTTACCGAGGTTCGGTTCTCGCAAACCTACTCCCCGTTGAGGTGGTCACAAAGACCGGGTCTCTTTCAACCCTTTCCCTCTCTCAAACGGTCCCTCGGACCGAGTGAGCTTCTCTTCTCAAATCAATTGGAAACCAAACTTCCCGCAAGGACCACCACACAATTGGTGTCTCTTGCCTTGCTTACAATTGAGATGATAGCAAGAAAGAATGAAAGAAAGAAGCAATCCAAGCGCAAGAGCTCAAAAGAACACAACAAATCTCTCTCACTAATCACTAAAGCCTTGTGTGGAATTGGGAGAGGATTTGATCACTTTGGTGTGTCTTGTATTGAATGCTTAGCTCTTGTAAGTAGTTGGAAGGTGGAAAACTTGGATGACTTGAATGTGGGGTGGTTGGGGGTATTTATAGCCCCAACCACCAAACTAGCCATTTGGTGGAGGCTGCTGTCGCATGGCGCACCGGACAGTCCGGTGCGCCACCGGACACTGTCCGATGCGCCAGCCACGTCACTAGGCCGTTGGGTTCCGACCGTTGGAGCTCTGACTTGTGGGCCCGCCTGGCTGTCCGGTGGCGCACCGGACAAGTCCTGTAGACTATTCGGTATGCCACCCGCGCGTGCTCTGTCCTCTGCGCGCGCAGGCGCGCATTTAATGCGTTGCAGTCGACCATTGCGTGTGAAGTAGTCGTTGCTCCGCTGGCTCACCGGACAGTCCGGTGTGCACCGGACATGTCCGGTGAATTATAGCAGAGTGAATTCCCGAAGCTGGCGAGTTCAGAGCCGCTCTTCCTTGGGGCACCGGACACTGTCCGGTGGTGCACCGGACAGTCCGGTGAATTATAGCGAAGCGCCTCTGAGAATTCCCGAAGGTGAAGAGTTCAGCTTGGAGTCCCCTGGTGCACCGGACACTGTCCGGCGGTGCACCGGACACTGTCCGGTGCGCCAGACCAGGGCACACTTCGGTTATCCCTTGCTCTCTTTGTTGAACCCATTTCTTGGTCTTTTATTGGCTTAGTGTGAACCTTTGGCACCTGTATAACTTATAGACTAGAGCAAACTAGTTAGTCCAATTATTTGTGTTGGGCAATTCAACCACCAAAATCAATTAGGAAATAGGTGTAAGCCTAATTCCCTTTCAATCTCCCCCTTTTTGGTGATTGATGCCAACACAAACCAAAGCAAGTATAGAAGTGCATAATTGAACTAGTTTGCATAATGTAAGTGCAAATATTACTTGGAATTGAGCCAATATAAATACTTATAAAATACGCATGGATTGTTCCTTTATTTTTAACATTTTGGACCACGCTTGCACCACATGTTTTGTTTTTGCAAATTCTTTTGTAAATTCTTTTCAACGTCCTTTTGCACATAGTCAAAGGTAAATGAATAAGATTTTGCGAAGCATTTTCAAGATTTGAAATTTTCTCCCCCTGTTTCAAATGCTTTTCCTTTGACTAAACAAAACTCCCCCTTAATGAAATCTCCTCTTAGTGTTCAAGAGGGTTTTAAGATATCAATTTTGAAAATACTACTTTCTCCCCCTTTTGAACACAATAAGATACCAAATTGAAAAACTCTTTTAAAATCATAGTTTTAAAATTAGGGTGGTGGTGCGGTCCTTTTGCTTTGGGCTAATACTTTCTCCCCCTTTGGCATGAATCGCCAAAAACGGATATTTGAGTGAGATATAAGCCTTTTTTACTAACTACTTTCTCCCCTTTGGCAAATAAAACATGAGTGAAGATTATACCAAAGACGGAGAGATGCTCGGAGCGACGGCGAAGGATGAGTTACGGAGTGGAAGCCTTTGTCTTCACCGATGACTCCAATTCCCTTTCAATATACCTATGACTTGGTTTGAAATTCACTTGAAAACACATTAGTCATAGCACATGAAAGAGATATGATCAAAGGTATACTTATGAGCTATATGTGCAAGACATCAAAAGAAATTCCTAGAATCAAGAATATTTAGCTCATGCCTAAGTTTGTTATAAGTTTGTTCATCAAGAGGCTTGGTAAAGATATCGGCTAATTGTTCCTTAGTGTCAATATATGCAATCTCAATATCTCCCTTTTGTTGGTGATCCCTTAAGAAGTGATACTGAATGGCTATGTGTTTAGTGCAGCTATGCTCAATGGGATTATCCGCCATGCGGATTGCACTCTCATTATCACATAGAAGAGGAACTTTGGTTAATTTGTAACCATAGTCCCTAAGGGTTTGCCTCATCCAAAGTAGTTACGCGCAACAATGGCCTGCGGCAATATACTCTGCTTCGGCGGTAGAAAGAGCTACAGAATTTTGCTTCTTTGAAGCCCAAGACACCAAGGATCTTCCCAAGAACTGGCAAGTCCCTGATGTGCTCTTTCTATTAATCTTACACCCCGCCCAATCGGCATCTGAATAACCAATCAAATCAAATGTGGATCCGCTAGGATACCAAAGCCCAAACTTAGGAGTATAAACTAAATATCTCAAGTTTCGTTTTACGGCCGTAAGGTGAGCTTCCTTAGGGTCGGCTTGGAATCTTGCACACATGCATACGGAAAGCATAATATCCGGTCGAGATGCACATAAGTAGAGTAAAGAACCTATCATCGACCGATATACCTTTTGATCGACGGATTTACCTTCCGTGTCGAGGTCGAGATGCCCATTGGTTCCCATGGGTGTCTTGATGGGTTTGGCATCCTTCATCCCAAACTTGCTTAGAATATCTTGAGTATACTTCGTTTGGCTTAGGAAGGTGCCCTCTTGGAGTTGCTTCACTTGAAATCCCAAGAAGTACTTCAACTCCCCCATCATAGACATCTTGAATTTCTGTGTCATGATCCTACTAAACTCTTCACATGTAGATTCGTTAGTAGACCCAAATATAATATCATCAACATAAATTTGGCATACAAACAAACCATTTTCAAGTGTTTTGGTAAAGAGTGTAGGATCGGCCTTTCCGACTTTGAAGCCATTATCTATAAGGAAATCTCTAAGGCATTCATACCATGCTCTTGGGGCTTGCTTGAGCCCATAAAGCGCCTTAGAGAGTTTATAGACATGGTTAGGGTACTCACTATCTTCAAAGCCGGGAGGTTGCTCAACATAGACCTCTTCCTTGATTGGTCCGTTGAGGAAGGCACTTTTCACGTTCATTTGATAAAGCTTGAAGCCATGGTAAGTAGCATAGGCTAATAATATATGAATTGACTCAAGCCTAGCTACGGGTGCATAGGTTTCACCGAAATCCAAACCTTCGACTTGGGAGTATCCCTTGGCCACAAGTCGAGCTTTGTTCCTTGTCACCACACCATGCTCATCTTGCTTGTTGCGGAAAACCCACTTGGTTCCTACAACATTTTGATTAGGACGTGGAACCAAATGCCATACCTCGTTCCTAGTGAAGTTGTTGAGTTCCTCTTGCATCGCCACCACCCAATCCGAATCTTGTAGTGCTTCCTCTACCCTGTGTGGCTCAATAGAGGAAACAAAAGAATAATGCTCACAAAAATGTGCAACACGAGATCTAGTGGTTACCCCCTTATGAATGTCGCCGAGGATGGTGTCGACGGGGTGATCTCGTTGGATTGCTTGGTGGACTCTTGGGTGTGGCGGCCTTGGTTCTTCATCCTCCTTGTCTTGATCATTTGCATCTCCCCCTTGATCATTGCCGTCATTTTGAGGTGGCTCATTTTGTTGATCTTGTCCTTCATCAACTTGAGCCTCATCCTCATTTTGAGTTGGTGGAGATGCTTGCGTGGAGGAGGATTGTTGATCTTGTGCATTTGGAGGCTCTTCAGATTCCTTAGGACACACATCCCCAATGGACATGTTTCTTAGCGCGATGCACGGAGCCTCTTCATCACCTATCTCATCAAGATCAACTTGCTCTACTTGAGAGTCGTTAGTCTCATCAAACACAACGTCACAAGAAACTTCAACTTGTCCAGAGGACTTGTTAAAGACTCTATATGCCCTTGTGTTTGAATCATATCCTAGTAAAAAGCCTTCTACAGTCTTAGGAGCAAATTTAGATTTTCTACCTATTTTAACAAGAATAAAGCATTTGCTACCAAAGACTCTAAAATATGAAATATTGGGCTTTTTACAGGTTAGGAGTTCGTATGATGTCTTCTTGAGGATTCGGTGTAGATACAACCGGTTGATGGCGTAGCAGGCGGTGTTGACCGCCTCGGCCCAAAACCGATCCGAAGTCTTGTATTCATCAAGCATGGTTCTTGCCATGTCCAATAGTGTTCTATTATTCCTCTCCACTACACCATTTTGTTGTGGGGTGTAGGGATAAGAAAACTCATGCTTGATTCCCTCCTCCTCAAGGAAGCCTTCAATTTGAGAGTTCTTGAACTCCGTCCCGTTGTCGCTTCTAATCTTTTTGATCCTTAAGCCGAACTCATTTTGAGCCCGTCTCAAGAATCCCTTTAAGGTCTCTTGGGTATGAGATTTTTCCTGCAAAAAGAATACCCAAGTGAAGCGAGAATAATCATCCACAATAACTAGACAGTACTTACTCCCGCCGATGCTTATGTAAGCTATCGGGCCGAATAGGTCCATGTGTAGGAGCTCAAGTGGCCTATCAGTCGTCATGATGTTCTTATGTGGATGATGAGCACCAACTTGCTTCCCTGCTTGGCATGCGCTACAAATCCTGTCTTTCTCAAAATGAACATTTGTTAATCCTAAAATGTGCTCTCCCTTTAAAAGCTTATGAAGATTCTTCATCCCAACATGGGCTAGTCGGCGGTGCCATAGCCAACCCATGTTAGTCTTAGCCATTAAGCAAGTGTCGAGTTCAGCTCTATCAAAATCTACCAAGTATAGTTGCCCCTCTAACACTCCCTTAAATGCTATTGAATCATCACTTCTTCTAAAGACAGTGACACCTACATCAGTAAAAAGACAGTTGTAGCCCATTTGACATAATTGTGAAACGGAAACCAAATTGTAATCTAAGGAATCTACAAGAAAAACATTGGAAATTGAATGGTCAGGAGATATAGCAATTTTACCCAATCCTTTGACCAAACCTTGGTTTCCATCCCCGAATGTGATAGCTCGTTGGGGATCTTGGTTTTTCTCATAGGAGGAGAACATCTTCTTCTCCCCTGTCATGTGGTTTGTGCACCCGCTGTCGATGATCCAACTTGAGCCCCCGGATGCATAAACCTACAAAACAATTTTAGTTCTTGACTTTAGGTACCCAAATGGTTTTGGGTCCTTTGGCATTAGACACAAGAACTTTGGGTACCCAAACACAAGTTTTTGACCCCTTGTGCTTGCCCCCACCATATTTGGCAACTACCTTGCCGGATCTGTTAGTTAACACATAAGATGCATCAAAAGTTTTAAATGAAATGCTATGTTCATTTGATGCACTAGGAGTTTTCTTCTTAGGCAACTTAGCACGGGTTGGTTGCCTAGAACTAGATGTCTCACCCTTATACATAAAAGCATGGTTAGGGCCAGAGTGAGACTTCCTAGAATGAATTCTCCTAATTTTGCTCTCGGGATAACCGGCAGGGTACAAAATGTAACCCTCGTTATCCTGAGGCATGGGAGCCTTGCCCTTAACAAAGTTGGACAATTTCTTAGGAGGGGCATTAAGTTTGACATTGCCTCCCTGTTGGAAGTCAATGCCATCCTTAATGCCAGGGCGTCTCCCATTATAAAGCATACTACGAGCAAACTTAAATTTTTCATTTTCTAGTTCATGCTCGGCAATTTTAGCATCTAATTTAGCTATATGATCATTTTGTTGTTTAATCATGGAAAGGTGATCATGTATAGCATTAACATCAATATCTCTACATCTAGTGCAAATAGTGACATGCCCAGTGGTAGATGTAGAGGGTTCGCAAGAATTAAGTTCAACAATCTTAGCACGCATTATTTCATTTTTATCTCTAAGATCGGAAATTGTAACATTGCAAACATCTAGTTCTTTAGCCTTAGCAAGCAATTTTTCATTCTCAATCCTAAGGCTAGCAAGAGAAATGTTTAATTCTTCAATCTTAGCAAGCAAATCATCATTATCATTTCTAAGATTGGGAATTGAAATATCACAAGCATTTAAATCAACCTTAGCAATTAAACTAGCATTTTCATTTCTAAGGTTGTCAATAGTCTCATGGCAAGTGCTTAGCTCACTAGAAAGTTTTTCACATTTCTCTACTTCTAGACCGTAAGCATTTTTAACCTTAACATGCTTCTTATTTTCTTTAATAAGGAAGTCCTCTTGGGTGTCTAAGAGATCATCCTTCTCATGGATAGCACTAATTAATTCATTTAACTTCTCCTTTTGTTGCATGTTTAGGTTGGCAAAAAGGGTACGCAAATTATCCTCTTCATCACTAGCATTATCATCACTAGAGGACTCATATTTAGTGGAGGATTTGGATTTAACCTTCTTCTTTTTGCCGTCCTTTGCCATGAGGCACTTGTGGCCGACGTTGGGGAAGAGAAGTCCCTTGGTGACGGCGATGTTTGCGGCGTCCTCGTCGGAGGAGGAGTCGCTAGAGCTTTCGTCGGAGTCCCACTCGCGACAAACATGGGCATCACCGCCCTTCTTCTTGTAGTACCTCTTCTTCTCCTTTCTTCTCCCCTTCTTGTCGTCGCCCCTATCACTGTCACTAGATAGTGGACATTTAGCAATAAAATGACCGGGCTTACCACATTTGTAGCAAACTTTCTTGGAGCGGGGCTTGTAATCCTTCCCCCTCCTTTGCTTGAGGATTTGGCGGAAGCTCTTGATGATGAGCGCCATTTCCTCGTTGTCGAGCTTGGAGGCGTCGATGGGTGTTCTACTCGATGTAGACTCCTCCTTCTTCTCCTCTGTTGCTTTAAATGCGACCGGTTGTGCTTCAGACGTGGAGGGGCCGTCAAGCTCGTTGATCTTCTTTGAGCCTTTGATCATGAACTCAAAGCTCACAAAATTCCCGATTACTTCCTACCCTTGGCAAATTAATTGGACTTGAGTAGGGTTAAGGAAAACAAGTGATCTTAGAATAACCTTAACCATTTCGTGGTCATCCCATTTTTTGCTCCCGAGGTTGCGCACTTGATTCACCAAGGTTTTGAGCCGGTTGTACATGTCTTGTGGCTCCTCCCCTTGGCAAAGACGGAAGCGACCGAGCTCCCCCTCGATCGTCTCCCGCTTGGTGATCTTGGTTAGCTCATCTCCCTCATGCGCGGTCTTGAGCACGTCCCAAACTTCCTTGGCGCTCTTTAATCCTTGCACCTTGTTGTACTCCTCTCTACTTAGAGAGGCGAGGAGTATAGTTGTGGCTTGGGAGTTGAAGTGCTCGATTTGAGCCACTTCGTCCTCGTCATAATCTTCATCCCCTACGGATGGTACCTGTACACCAAACTCAACGACATCCCATATACTTTTGTGGAGTGAGGTTAGATGAAATCGCATCAAATCACTCCACCTAGCATAATCTTCACCATTAAACGTTGGTGGTTTGCCTAATGGGACGGAAAGTAAAGGCGTATGTTTAGGAATGCAAGGATAGCGTAGGTGGATCTTACTAAACTTCTTGCGCTCATGGCGCTTAGAAGTGATGGAAGGCGCGTCGGAGCCGGAGGTGGAAGGTGATGAAGTATCGGTCTCGTAGTAGACCACCTTCCTCATCTTCTTTTTCTTGTCGCCACTCCGATGCGACTTGTGGGAAGAGGATTTCTTCTCCTTCCCCTTCCCTTTGTTGTGGGACTCTTCCGATGAAGCTTTCCCGTGGCTTGTAGTGGGCTTGTCGCCGGTCTCCATTTCCTTCTTGGCATGATCTCCCGACATCACTTCGAGCGGTTAGGCTCTAATGAAGCACTGGGCTCTGATACCAATTGAAAGTCGCCTAGAGGGGGTGAATAGGGCGAATCTGAAATTTACAAACTTAATCACAACTACAAGCCGGGTTAGCGTTAGAAATATAATCGAGTCCGAGAGAGAGGGTGCAAAACAAATTGCAAGCGAATAAAGAGTGTGACACGCGGATTTGTTTTACCGAGGTTCGGTTCTCGCAAACCTACTCCCCGTTGAGGTGGTCACAAAGACCGGGTCTCTTTCAACCCTTTCCCTCTCTCAAACGGTCCCTCGGACCGAGTGAGCTTCTCTTCTCAAATCAATTGGGAACCAAACTTCCCGCAAGGACCACCACACAATTGGTGTCTCTTGCCTTGCTTACAATTGAGATGATCGCAAGAAAGAATGAAAGAAAGAAGCAATCCAAGCGCAAGAGCTCAAAAGAACACAATAAATCTCTCTCACTAATCACTAAAGCCTTGTGTGGAATTGGGAGAGGATTTGATCACTTTGGTGTGTCTTGTATTGAATGCTTAGCTCTTGTAAGTAGTTGGAAGGTGGAAAACTTGGATGACTTAAATGTGGGGTGGTTGGGGGTATTTATAGCCCCAACCACCAAACTAGTCGTTTGGTGGAGGTTGCTGTCGCATGGCGCACCGGACAGTCCGGTGCGCCAGCCACGTCACCAGGTCGTTGGGTTCCGACCGTTGGAGCTCTGACTTGTGGGCCCGTCTGGCTGTCCGGTGGCGCACCGGACAAGTCCTGTAGACTGTCCGGTGTGCCACCCGCGCGTGCTCTGTCCTCTGCGCACACAGACACACATTTAATGCGTTGCAGTCGACCGTTGCGCGCGAAGTAGCCATTGCTCCGCTGGCACACCGGACAGTCCGGTGTGCACCGGACATGTCCGGTGAATTATAGCGGAGCGAATTCCCGAAGCTGGCGAGTTTAGAGCCGCTCTTCCTTGGGGCACCGGACACTGTCCGGTGGTGCACCGGACAGTCCGGTGAATTATAGCGAAGCGCCTTTGAGAATTCCCGAAGGTGAAGAGTTCAGCTTGGAGTTCCCTGGTGCACCGGACACTGTCCGGTGGCACACCGGACACTGTCCGGTGGCACACCGGACAGTCCGGTGCGCCAGACAAGGGCACACTTCGGTTATCCCTTGCTCTCTTTGTTGAACCCATTTCTTGGTCTTTATATTGGCTTAGTGTGAACCTTTGGCACCTGTATAACTTATAGACTAGAGCAAACTAGTTAGTCCAATTATTTGTGTTGGGCAATTCAACCACCAAAATCAATTAGGAAATAGGTGTAAGCCTAATTCCCTTTCACAAGCATTTAATTCATCTATCTTAGCATGTAATATTGCATTCTCATCTCTAAGACAGGAAATGGAATCATTGCAAACATTTAAATCTTTAGCTTTGGAAATTAAACTAGCATTTTCAGTTCTAAGGCTAGAAATTGATTCATTCAATTTATCAATCTTAGCAATTAAACTAGCATTCTCATTTCTAAGATTGGCAATTGAATCATGGTAAATGCTAAGCTCCTTAGTCAAGTTTTCATTTTTCTCTACTTCCTGAGCATAAGCATTCTTCACTTTAACATGTTTTTTATATTCCTTAATAAGGAATTCCTCTTGGTTGTCCAAGAGTTCATCCTTCTCATGAATAGCACCTATCAATTCATTTAGTTTTTCCTTTTGTTGCATGTTAAGGTTGGCAAAAAGAGTAAGTAAATCATCTTCATCATCACTAGAAATACCCTCATCACTAGATGTAGTATATTTGGGGGTGGTTCTAGATTGTACCTTCTTCGTTTTGCCGTCCTTTACCATGAAGCACTTGTGGCCGACGTTGGGGAAGAGGAGGCCCTTGTTGACGGCGATGTTGGCGGCATTCTCGTTGGAGGAGGAGTCGGTGGAGCTCTCATCGGAGTCCCATTCCTGACACACATGGGCATCGTCGCCCTTCTTCTTGTAGTACTTCTTCTTTTCCTTCTTCCTCCCCTTCTTGTCGTTGTCCCTGTCACTATCACTAGACATAGGGCATTTAGCGATAAAATGACCGGGCTTACCACATTTGTAGCACACCCTCTTGGAGCGGGGCTTGTAGTCCTTCCCCTCCTTTGCTTGAGGATTTTATGGAAGCTCTTGATGATGAGCGCCATCTCCTCATTGTCGAGCTTGGAGGCGTCGATGGGGAGCCTGCTTGATGTAGACTCTTCTTTCTTCTCTTCCGTCGCTTTGAATGCGATGGGTTGCACCTCGGGTGTGGAGGTGCCGCCTTGCTCCAAGTTGACAATTTATTTGGAGCCTTTGATCATCAACTCAAAGCTCACAAACTTCCCAATTACCTCCTCAGGAGACATTAGCTTATATCTAGGATACCCACGTATTAATTGAACTTGAGTAGGATTACGAAATACGAGGGATCTAAGAATAACCTTGACCATCTCATGGTCATCCCATTTTGTGCTACTGAGGTTGCGCACTTGATTGACCAAGGTCTTGAGCCGGTTGTACATTGCTTGTGTCTCCTCTCCTTGGTGAAGGACGAATCGATCAAGCTCCCCCTTGATCGTCTCCCGCTTGGTGATCTTGGTCACCTCATCTCCTTCGTGCGCGGTCTTTAGGACATCCCAAATTTCCTTGGCACTTTTTAGCCCTTGTACCTTATTATACTCCTCTCGACATAGAGAGGCGAGGAGTATAGTAGTTGCTTGGGAGTTAAAGTGCCGGATTTAGGCGACCTCGTCCGAGTCGTAGCCCTCGTCCCCTACGGTAGGTACCTGCGCTCCAAACTCAACAATGTCCCATATACTTGCGTGGAGTGAGGTTAGGTGATGCCTCATTTTATCACTCAACATACAATAATCTTCACCATCAAAATATGGTGGTTTGCCTAATGGAATGAAAAGTAAAGGAGCACGTTTAGAAATGCGGGGATAGCATAGGGGGGTCTTACTAAACTTCTTGCACTCATAGTGCCTAGAAGTGATGGACGCGGCGTCGGAGCCAGATGTGGAGGGCGACGAAGAATCGGTCTCGTAGTAGACCACTTTCTTCATCTTCTTCTTCTTGTCGCCATTTCGATGCGACTTAACGCGGGGAGGTGATTCCTCCCTTCCTTTGGCGCCGGACTCCCTTGATGGAGCCTTCCCGTGGCTTGTGGCCTTCTCGCCGGTTTCCATCTCCCTCTTGGTGAATCCTCTCGACATCACTTCGAGTGGTTAGACTCTAAATGAAGTACCAAGTTCTGATACCAATTGAAAGTTGCCTAGAGGGGGTGGATAGCCAGAATCTGAAAATTATAAACTTAACACACACTACAAGCCGAGGTTAGCGTTAGAACGAATATCGAGTCCAGGAGAGAGGGGAAAACAAATCAACCAAGAAGTAAAGCGGATGAACACGGTGATTTGTTTTACTGAGGTTCGGTTCTAAAGAACCTAGTCCCCGTTGAGGTGGTCACAAAGACCTAGTCTCTTTCAACCCTTTCCCTCTCTCAAACGGTCACTTAGACCGAGTGAGCTTTCTTCCTTGATTTCTTAGGTCACTTAGACCCCGCAAGCATGTAGGACCTAGGACACCGGCTAGAGGGGGGTGAATAGACGGTTTTGACTAAAATAAAAAACACTAGAGAAATTTAATCAATATGACAAGAGATATAAATTCTCTAGTGACAACAAGTAAGCAATCTATGAGAAACAACTATGGTAATTGTATACAAGAAAGACAATATGCGAAATACTAATTACTTGCACGGTAATAAGTAATGCAAGAAGAGAAAGACACCGGGTTTTATCCCGTGGTATCGGTGATTTGCCAATCACCCCTAATCCACATTGAGGTGGACTTCAAGCACTCACTTGCTCCTCTATCAAGACATGGCTTGATCTTTGCGCCAAGTGGACAAGAAATCACTCAATACCTCGTTTCCACTAGCGTCGCCTTTGCTGCTCCAGCGAGGTAGGCGTGTACCCCTCACAATCGACACCGCGGCTCCTCCACAATCTTCTTGGAGAGCTCGACGGAGACAACACCTGATCCGTCTAGGAGGCGGCAACCTCCAAGAGTAACAAGCCGATGATGCTTGCCTGGTGTACCACCTAGTGCCTCAAGAATCACCAATGGATGCAAATGCACTAGTAACTCTCAATCTCTCACTAGAATGCAATCTCAAGCAAGGAGTGTGAGAGAATGAGTGGGAGGATCACAAATGAGCTCAATGTGTGCAAGGAATGGCCAAGAGAGCCCTCACACACGAGCACCCCTTCTATTTATAGCCCACCTTAAAATTCTAACCATTATGTGCAACTAGCACAGTTTCTGCGCACACGCGGACGGTCTACGCCCTTAGGCCGGACGGTCCGCCGTACAAGTAACGGCTAGTTTTCCCGTTTGAAATCTGTTAGAGCTGTCAGAAAAGCGAGGTCAGGACAGTTCGCCAACTTTGGCTGGACCTTCCGAGACCTGGCAACTTGGAGCACCAAAGCTCTAACCATGAAGAGTTAACACACGCGGACTGTCCGCCCTACAAGGCCGAACGGTCCATGACCTAGGAGCGAGTACTATCCGAGCTTAGGCCCTGAACAGTCCGTAGTACAAGTGCCCAAAAACACACAGTCCCTGCCCAAACCAATTTGGCACCTGCGGACGGTCCGCCGACCCTGGCTAGACAGTCCGCACAATAATACAAGAACTGTGCAGAGAGTAACCCTCTCTGGTCAGGACTGCGGACGGTCCGGTCCCAAGGCCCGGACGGTCCGCAGTACAAATGTACAGGACCAGTCTGAAGTGAACATACTTTGGACCCCACTGGATGGATCACGGACGGTCCGCCAACCCCATGACTTAACAATTTTTCAAACACGCTTTCGAAAAGATTTTAACTCTCGAAACTAGAAGCGCTGTTAGTCCTCATGCAAATGCAACCAATAGATGCTCTATGAGGCACTAAGTTTTACACAGACCAAAGTCATTGATCCGGTCAAATATCTTCTCTAAACTCCTGGAGACCGGCAAAAATAAAAACCTATGTTATACCTTTGTCTTCACTTGATCCACAACCAATGCTTATAAGTCTCCAAGATTTTCTGTTCTATATGGTCCAACCTACATTCTTATTTCTCCAAGAACCGTTAGTCCACAAATAGTTGTCATTAATTACCAAAACATCACTAAGGGGCCTAGATGATTCACAATCTCCCCCTTTTTGGTAATTGATGACAACACTACACATTTTATCCAAGAGAAGTTTTTATTTTCAAATCTTCCTCATACCTTAGGTATAAGAAGGATTTTAGAGATGAGTTTCATAAGACTTATCTTGATTTGAAGTTCCATCCGAGAGATAGATAAGTCTCAATAAAACTCAGAGTGTAGGAATAGCTCCCCCTATATGTGTGCATGATATTTTTAGTTGAAGATATGGCACACATAATCGGTCGGAGTTTTGATGGAGATCTTCCTACAGTCATGGTTATCGAGGCATACAAGAAGTAATATGTAAAATAAGCGCAGCAAATTTAATCACTCCTCAATCAACCATTCACAGAATAATTCGAACTAATAGAAACATAAGATTTAACAAACATAGTTCAATCCACAAAATATTACAAACATTTGTCCATAGTTCACCAAATGCATAAGACATAAGGTTCAAATGACATAATTCACCAAATGCATAAGACATAAAGTTCAAATGACATAGTTCACCAAATGCATAAGACATAAAGTTCAAATAGTAAACATGCATATGCAAAGTCTCAATTTCCACATGAGCTCCCCCTGAATATGACAGACATCCCCAACTTCTCTTCTCTCCCCCTTTGGCATCAATTGTCACAAAGGAGGGGTCTCATTGATCACCGGGTGGAGGGTACATGCTATAGTAATGGGTGTTGAAAGTGTCGAAGAGAGAGGAGAACTGCCCGAAGTCATTCTGGAGCTGCTGTTGCCTCTAACGGATATCATGGATGCTTTCATTGGTGGACAGGTTGTCAAACTAACTGGACAAGGCCCCCATATTATCCTAAAAGCTCTACTGCATGTTGTTCATTCTAGTCATAAGTGGATCATGAATAGTGTCTTGGATGTGAGAGCAAAATTCAGAAAGCTCAGAGTTCAGCGCATCAAGGTTATCATCAAAGTGAGTCTGCATGGCATCCATGCGCTGGTCCATATGGGTCATCATGCTCTGAAAGCGGCCATCCATGTGTGTCTGGAGCCCTTGCTGCATGTGCTGGAAATAAGGATCAAAATAGCCTGGACCAGGCTGCTAGAACTATTGAGGCTGAGGAGGAGGTGGAGGAGGAGGCATCTGCTCAGCTGCATCAGGTTCAGGAGCAACTCCATCATCATCTCCAGCTTCTTCCTCATCATCTGGGAAAGAAGTAAGAGGACTGGTGAGGAAGCCAATCTCATTCTTGAAAGGCCTAAATGGAGTGTGAGCTATCTCACAGTGCCCCTCAAATCTGGTCTTAGCCTTGATGAGAGCCATAATGTATGGAGCATATGCTAAGTTCTGGTTCTTGTCCATCTTGAGGTCATTCAATTGCCTCATCATAAATAGCACCACATTCATTACCTCACCATTCATGATATGGTGGATAATGTTCTAGAACTTATCTCTGATCTTGCTCTTATCTCCACTCTTAGGAAGAATTGTTACTCTGGCAATCTTGTTAATCACAGCAGGATGATGCCTCAGTCCTACAGTCTCACCAAACCTCCTAGGAATGCCCAACCTCGTTGGCTCATAGAATTGCATAAATTCTTCAAAGTTGTCCTCAGTATACAAATCAATCCCAGCTGAAATTGTATCATAGTCCAGACTATTTGCAGTAGCAAACTCAGCAAAGGTTGCAGAATACCTCTTGAAGCCAGTCATCCAAGTGATTGACTGCTCATCAATGTCAATCTCAGCAGTTGTCAGAAACTGTTTCACAGCCATCTCACTGAAGTCTGTCTTCTGGCCCATAAAGTCATAGAGACCACATGCCTCGAACTTTGGAATCAATCCCTCCATAACTGACTGACCCAGCATAAAGTTCCAATCAATAACTTGATGCTTGTGAAAATTAGTGTCCATTAGGGTTCCTAGAAGACGTCAAACTGAAGCTGAGTATGAAAAAACTGAATGTTTGTGTCTGAGGGCAGATCATACTGATTAACTGTCCTCTTGGAGCAGTACTCAGCCATAGAGAATCTTCTCTTTGGGTAAGTCCATCCTGTGATGTCAATTGGATAGTCTGGATGAGCATGTGGAACATCCTCTGTGTCCATAGAGATGCTTCCCCTAGCTGAGGATTGGGCCTCAGAGTCTGTAGCTGGATTATAATCTGCATCATCTGCACGAGGGCGCTTTGACTTGAAACGACCTGCAAGCTTCTTCTTAAGACCTCCCAGACCACTGCAATATATATGAGGAATATCCACTGGTTAATAGTTGAAGACGCCACAATATAGAGAAAGAAAGTGTAACTTTCTGTTAGGGACCAGACTGTTCGCGCTAGGGGGCCGGACTGTCCGTGCCATCCTAGCGGACGGTCCGCAACCGTCCAGGGGCGATTTTTAGAACCCTAGCCGCCCCATCCATCCAATCATCAATACAACAGAAAATAACCATCCAACTCCGTTCAAATTTTTGCACCACATTCACAATGAGTAAGACTAGCAATTCCACTAATTAAAATTGTAATTCCACTGCCCAATTTCAGATCAGAGAGAAAACCCTAAGAATTCCCAAAGTTGAATAAATCAAACAAATTCCATGAGATTTTGAAATACCAAGATGAAGACATGGTTGATCAACTCCCAACAATCTCCCGGACAGTCCGTGCGCAAGTTCGCTTCACCGTCCGCTCACAATCGACAAGAGTCACCTTTTAGCGTGTGGAGTGTGAGAGAGAAGAAGGCAACCGTTGAAAGTGACACTATGACTGCCTCTGCCCGACTTATTTGCCTGTCACGGATGGTCCGCGTAGGGACTACGGACGGTCTGTGCCCTGTCAATTCAGGCGGTCTGCACTGCTGCCTCAGACTGTCCAGATCCTGATACGGCGGACGGTCCGCGGTCCTTACCCGGATGGTCCACGACCTGATACTCAAATCTCCAAAGTTTGTCCACTTTCTGATTTTGAATTTCAAATTTGATTTGTAGCTCATATATGGACATTTTGACCAATCCAAGGGTTAGTATGCATGCATATACACATGATGTATTTGAGGAATACAAATTTTCATATAAAACTATTTAGATCAAACAAGAATCAAAAATACCTAATAAATAGCCTAGAGAGCATATTTAGAATTGAAATGCAATACTACACATGTGTATTCAACCTCAAGCCACGTTTGAGAGATCTATCACATTTATTTCACTTCTTAATGTGCAAAACCTTGTTTCATCTAATGACTTTGTAAATATATCGGCCAATTGATCATCCGTGCCAATCGAATATATAGTGATATCTCCCTTTCCAACATGATCTCTCAAGAAGTGATGTCGTATATCAATATGCTTCGTTCTTGAGTGTTGGACCGGATTTGTAGCCAATTTTACTGCACTCTCATTATCACACATGAGAGGTACATTCTTAAAAATGGCCCCATAATCCAATAGAGTTTTTTCATCCATAATATTTGAGCACAACAATTACCAGCCGATATATATTCCGCCTCGGCGGTAGAGAGAGCAACAGAATTTTGCTTTTTAGAAGACCATGAAACAAGAGACCTCCCAAGAAATTGACAACAACCGGAGGTGCTCTTCCTATCAACTTTGCAACCCGCATAATCTGAATCCGAATATCCAATTAATTCAAATTGAGCACCTTTGGGATACCATAGACCAATATTGGGGGTATACTTCAAATATCTTAGAATTCTTTTTGCGGCCTTCAAGTGAATCTCTCTAGGTGAAGCTTGAAATCGAGCACACATGCAAACACTAAACATAACATCAGGCCTAGATGCGGTAATGTAAAGCAAACTACCAATTATTGAGCGAAAAAGTTTTTGATCAACCATAGTACCTCCCTCATCTAAGTCTAGATGACCATTTGTTGCCATAGGAGTCTTGATAGGCTTTGCATTCTCTAAGCCAAACTTCTTGAGCATATACTTCAAATATTTTGATTGACTTATAAAGATTCCATCTTTTAATTGTTTGATTTGAAGACCGAGAAAGAAGCTCAATTCTCCTATCATAGATATTTCAAATTCTTTTGACATCATTTTTCCAAACTCCTCACAAAACAATTCATTAGTAGATCCAAAAATAATATCATCAACATAAATTTGACAAACAAACAAATCTTTGCTAATTCTTTTAGTGAATAGGGTAGTGTTAACCTTCCCAATTTTAAAGTCTTTGGAAAGCAAGAAATCCCTAAGCCTTTCATACCAAGCACGTGGGGCTTGCTTAAGCCCATAGAGAGCTTTAGAAAGCTTGTACACGTGGTTAGGTCTTTTGGGGTCCTCTAAACCGGGAGGTTGTTCAACATACACTAATTCACTAATCTTACCATTTAGAAAGGCACTTTTTTCATCCATTTGGTAGAGCTTGATATTATTAGCACAAGCATAAGCAAGAAGAATCTGAATTACTTCCAATCTTGCCACAGGAGCAAATGTCTCACCAAAATCCAATCCCTCTATTTGAGTATACCCTTGTGTCACTAATCTTGCCTTGTTTCTTACTACTAATCCATCTTCATTGTGCTTGTTGCGAAACACCCATTTGGTACCAATAACATTGTGGTTCTTTGGTCTCTCAACAAGCTCCCAAACTTCATTTCGAGTGAAGTTATTTAATTCTTCATGCATTGCATTCACCCAATCAACATCAAGTAGAGCTTCATCTACACGGTTAGGTTCCATACAAGATACAAAAGAGAAATGTTCACAAAATAAAGCTATATGAGAGCGAGTTTGAACACCCTTACTAATGTCACCCACAATTTGATCAACTGGGTGATCCTTCACAATAGAATGATGGATCCTTGATACCATTTGAGAATTACTAGTTGAAGCATGAGGAGGGACCGAATGACTTGAAGTATCTTGATCATGAGCATCCATACTTTCATCATTTTGTTGGCTTTGGTGATTTTCTTCATTTAGGGTTGAAGAGGATGGAATGACAACCACACTATTATCATCATCATCTTCTCTTGGCTTTATTTCACCAATAGCCATTGTTTTCATAGCATTTCTCAAATGAGCTCCACCAACATCGTCAAGATTATCGTTTTCATCTTGAGACCCATTTGTTTCATCAAACTCAACATCATATGCTTCTTCAATAATACCATGGGTCTTGTTGAAAACTCTATAAGCCTTGCTGTTTGATGAATATCCAAGTAGAAAACCTTCATCACATTTCTTCTCAAATTTAGAGAGACGGCTTCCCTTTCTCAAAATATAGCATTTGCAACCGAATACTCTAAAATATGAGATATTTGGCTTTCTACCAACGAGCAATTCATATTGAGTTTTCTTCAAGAGCTTGTGACAATATAGCCTATTTGATGAGTGACATTCGGTGTTTATAGCTTCAGCCCAATAAGAATCCGACACATTATATTCCGCTAACATAGACCTAGCCATATCAATGAGAGCCCTATTCTTACTTTCAACAATACCATTTTGTTTCGGAGTATATTTGAAAGAAAATTCATGTTTAATACCCTTGTCATCACAATATTCATCAATTCTAGCATTTTTGAATTCCGACCCATTATCACTTCTAACTTTCTTGATATCAAAATCAAATTTGTTTTGAGACAATATAGCAAATAACTTGAATGTTTCAACCACATTAGATTTATCTCGAAGAAAGTAAACCCAAGGGAATCTAGAATAATCATCCACAATCACAAGGCAATAGGAATTTCCGCCAATACTCACAAAAGATGTTGGCCCAAATAAGTCCATGTGAAGTAATTCCAAAGGCCGATGAGTAGACATTTGACTCTTATTTGGATGAGTATTTGCCACTTGCTTCCTGGCTTGACAAGAGATACACAATTTGTTCTTCTCAAATTTCACATCTTTCAAGCCACGGACTAAGTCATGTTTGGTTAAACGATTGAGTTGCTTCATTACAATATGACCAAGTCTTCTATGTCATAACCAACCTAGTGAAGCCTTTGAGAATAAGCAAGTTGTGAGCTTTGCCTCACTGGATAAGAAATCAACAAGATAAAGATTTTCATATCTAAAGCCTTTAAACTTAAGATTGCTACCATCAACACTAGAGATAATAACATCATCAACGGTGAAATTGCAACTAAATCCTAAATCACATAATTGAGCTACAGATAGTAAAATAAAATTCAAAGACTCAACCAAGAGCACATTTGATATGAAATGATCATTCGAAATAGCAATTTTACCCAAGCCTTTAACCTTTCCTTTGCGATTATCTCCAAATGTGATACTATCATAACTTGAACAATCTTCCTCACTCATTTGGGTGAACATTTTCATATCTCCGGTCATGTGTTGAGTGCATCCACTATCCAACACCCAATGATTCCCTCTCGCCTTGTAGTTCACCTACAAAAGGAAATCAATATCTTTTAGGTACCCAAACTTGCTTGGGTCCTTGGACGTTAGTGACCAAGGTCTTTGGCACCCAAATAACTTTCTTCTTATTGCCAACAATTGAAGTACCAACAAATTTAGCATGAACACCTTTTGCATTATGAGAAAGAACATAACAATGCTCAAAACAAGTGGAGGATACATTATTGAGCTTAGGACAATTCTTCTTGATATGTCCCTTCTTGTGACACTTGTGACACACTTTGTCACATTTTTTCACAAACAATGTCTTTTGCTTTACAAAAGCATTCTTTCCTTTCTTGGGAACATATCAAAGACCCTCACGATTAAGTGAGCACCGTTGACTTCCCAATATGAAATCCAATTTTGCCTTTCCACCATATGCCTTTTCTAGATCATGGGTTAGAGCATTCACTCTATCTACTAATACTTCATTATCAACAATGATTTGTGATTCATCATGAGCAATATTATCATTCATAAGAGAAATTTTGCGTTTATCACAAATAGAGTTAGTAGGTTGTGGTTCGCTTGTAGGACTATCAAGTAAGTCACAAGTGACCCCAACATCCTCGGTGACCACCACAACTTCATGCACAATAGATGAGTTTTGAGCTTCCACAAGCTTATCACAATACTCTTTTAGATCGTTGTGAGAGGTCTTGAGCTCCTCAAAAGACACTTGGAGGTTTTTATACAATTCCTTCAAGGTCTTAAACTTTTCTTTTTCTTTGTGCATGTAGTCATCGGCCTCACCTAACATTCTAACAAGATCGTCATATGAATAGCCATAATTCTCAACATCATCAACATCATTTAAATCGGTGATGATTTTTACCTTAGCATCTCCTTTTGCCATGAGGCAATGAGGGGATGAGAAAAGTGAAGGGGCTTCCTTGATGGCAATTTCGGCATTAAGCTTGGATGAGGTGTCATCATCATCATCATCTGAGCTACCCATTCAACTAGGTAGGCCTTGCCATATTTCTTCTTGTTGTAGAATTTCTTCTTCTTCTTATCATCTCCATCTTTGCCCTTCTTCTTGTTAGGGCAATTCATGGCGATGTGACCGGGTTCCCCACACTCAAAACACTTTCTATCATTGACAGTATTTCTTCTTGATGTTTGGCCTCTTCTAGGTTGACCCCTCTTCTTCTTCATGAATTTGTTGAATTTCTTTACAAATAGAGCCATATCTCCATCACTCTCACTTTCATTTTCTTCATCGTCTTCCTTAGAAGCTTTAGCTTTGAGAGCGATTGATTCATTCTTCACTTTCTTTGCCAAACTTATAGCATCGGCTTGAGATTTCTTGAATATATCTTGAGTAAGAATTTCTCCCAATACTTCGGTTGGAGAAGTTGTAGATAGATCACTTCTTACTAACATGGTCACAATAGTCTCATACTTCTCCAAAAGAGATCTAAAGAACTTATGAGTGAAATCCACATCCGGTACATCAAAACCAAGTCCCTTGAGCTCATTCACTATCTCATTTAACCGGTTGAACATATCGGATACACTTTCATCTTCTTTCATAATGAATTGCTCAAATTTTCCTTTGCACACATATAGCTTTGCACTCTTCACAATTGTAGTTCCTTCATGAATTTCCATTAGCTTAATCTAAATTTCATGAGCAGTTGTGAGATTCTTGATACGGTTGAACTCATTTATGTCAAGAGCATCATAAAATACATTCATGGTTTGATCATTTGTAAGAATGTTTTCATTGTCACTAGCCGATGGTTCATCTTGTTTTAACACAACAAACCCATCCTTGATAATTGGCCAAATTTTTCCACCCATTTCTCTAAGATGCATTGACATTCTTATTTTCCAATAGTCATAGTTATTCCCATCAAAATGCGGTGGCTTCCCAATGTGTACATTGTTGTTACTAGCCATTTTGTCCAACTCCGAGATGATTAGATCCACAAACAATGGAGTCCTCGGCTCCGATACCACTTGTAGGATCTAGGACACCGGCTAGAGGGGGTGGATAGACGGTTTTGACTAAAATTAAAAACACTAGAGAAATTTAATCAATATGACAAGAGGTATAAATTCTCTAGTGACAACAAGTAAGCAATCTATGAGAAACAACTATGGTAATTGTATATAAGAAAGACAATATGCGAAATACTAATTACTTGCACGGTAATAAGTAATGCAAGAAGAGAAAGACACCAGATTTTATCCCGTGGTATCGATGATTTGCCGATCACCCCTAATCCACGTTGAGGTGGACTTCAAGCTCTCACTTGCTCCTCTATCAAGACGCAGCTTGATCTTTGAGCCAAGTGGACAAGAAATCACTCAATACCTCGTTTCCACTAGCGTCGCCTTTGCCACTCCGGCGAGGTAGGCGCGTACCCTTCACAATCGACACCGCGGCTCCTCCACAACCTTCTTGGAGAGCTTGACGGAGACAACACCCGAGCCGTCTAGGAGGTGGCAACCTCCAAGAGTAACAAGCCGATGACGCTTGCCCGGTGTACCACCTAGTGCCTCAAGAATCACCAATGGATGCAAATGCACTAGGAACTCTCAATCTCTCACTAGAATGCAATCTCAAGCAAGGAGTGTGAGAGAATGAGTGGGAGGATCACAAATGAGCTCAATGCGTGCAAGAAATGGCCAAGAGAGCCCTCACACACGAGCTCCCCTTCTATTTATATCCCACCTCAAAATTCTAACGTTATGTGCAACTAGCACAGTTTCTGCGCACACGCGGACGGTCCACGCCCTTAGGCCGGACGGTCCGCCGTATAAGTAACGGCTAGTTTTTCCGTTTGAAATATGTCAGAGCTGTTAGAAAAGCAAGGTCCGGACGGTCTGCCAACCTTGGCCGGACCGTCTGAGACCTGGCAACTTGGAGCACCAAAGCTCTGACCATGAAGAGTTAACACACGCGGACTGTCCGCCCTACAAGGCCGGACGATCCGTGACCTGGGAGCCAGTACTGTCCGAACTTAGGCCTCGGACAGTCCGTAGTACAAGTGCCCAAAAACACACAGTCCCTGCCCAAACCAATTTGGCACCTGCGTACGGTCCGCCGACCCTGGCCAGACAGTCCGCACAATAATATAGGGACTGTGCAGAGAGCAACCCTCTCTGGTCAGGACTGCGGACGGTCTGGCCCCAAGGCCCGGACGGTCCGCAGTACAAATGTATAGGACCAGTCCGAAGTGAACATACTTCGGACCCCACTGGATGGATCGCGAACGGTCCACCCACTTGGCTCGGACGGTCCGCCAACCCCATGACTTAACAATTTTTCAAACATGCTTTCGAAAAGATTTTTAACTCTCGAAACTGGAAGCGTTGTTAGTCCTCATGCAAATGCAACCACTAGATGCTCTATGAGGCACTCAGTTTTACACAGACCAAAGTCATTGACCCCTCTTAATAGTACGGCCATCTAGCCTACTAATCCGGTCAAATATCTTCTCTAAACTCCTGGAGACCGGTAAAAACAAAAACCTATGTTATACATTTGTCTTCACTTGATCCACAACCAATGCTTATAAGTCTCCAAGATTTTCTGTTCTATGTGGTCCAACCTGCATTCTTATTTCTCCAAGAACCGTTAGTCCACAAATAGTTGTCATTAATTACCAAAACATCACTAAGGGGCCTAGATGATTCACAAAGGACCACCACAAGATTGGTGTCTCTTGCTTCGCTTACAAGGCTTTGAGAGTAAGAATGAGAGAAAGAAGAAAGCCAACCAAGCAACAAAGAAACACAAGAACGATCCCCTCACAAGTCCAAAAGCACTAGAATTGAATTGAGGACTTTGATTGGATCGGTGGCTTTGATTTGTGTCTTGGAGTGTTGCACTTTTCTCTTGTATTGAATGAAGAGTGATGAATGCTTGGATTGTTGGAGTGGAGGTGGTTGGGGGTATTTATAGCCCTCAACCACCAAACAACCGTTGGGGAGGGGCTGCTGTCGATGGACGCACCGGACAGTCCGGTTCGTGCGCCAACCACGTCTCCCAACCGTTAGGGTTCGGGCACAGACGACCGTCGGAGGCTTTGTCTTCTAGTGGCACCGGACAGTCCAGTGTCGCACCAGACAGGTGCTGTTCACTGTCCGGTGCGCCTCTAGCGACTGCTCTGACTTCTGCGCGCATTGTTATTCACTGTTCACGGAATCAGCGACTTTTGCAGTCGACCGTTACGCGAAGGAGTCGTTGCTCCGCTGGTGCACCAGACAATCCGGTGACACACCGGACAGTCCAGAGAATTATAGCGGAACGCGGCCTGAGAAACCTGAGGGTGGCGGGTTTGGAGTTGTACGGTCCTGGTGCATCGGACACTGTCCGGTGGCACACCGGACAGTCCGGTGCGCCAGACCAGGGCACCCTTGGTTCCTTTGCTCCTTTGATCTTGAACCCTAACTTTGATCTTTTATTGGTTTGTGTTGAACCTTTATGCACCTGTAGAATATATAATCTAGAGCAAACTAGTTAGTCCAATTATTTGTGTTGGGCATTCAACCACCAAAATTATTTATAGGAAAAGGTTAAACCCTATTTCCCTTTCAAGATGAAGATGATCAATATAAGGAAGATGATCAAGAAATTCAAGACCAAAGACCACCGCACCCAAGAGTCCACCAAGGAATTCAAAGAGATCACCCCGTTAACTCCATACTTGGTGACATCCACAAGGGGGTAACCACTAGATCTCGAGTTGCTCATTTTTGTGAACATTACTCTTTTATGTCTTATATTGAGCCATACATGATAGAGGATGCACTAAGAGACCCAGATTGGGTGGTGGCAATGCAAGAGGAGCTCAACAACTTCACGAGGAATGAGGTATGGCATTTAGTTCAACGTCCTAAACAAAATGTTTTAAGTACTAAGTGGGTATTCCGCAACAAACAAGATGAGCATGGTGTGGTGACTAGAAACAAAGCCCGACTTGTTGCCAAAGGTTATTCACAAGTCGAAGGTTTGAATTTTGATGAAACATATGCACCTGTAGCTAGGCTTGATTTAATTCGTATATTACTTGCCTATGATACTTACCATGGCTTTAAGTTATATCAAATGGACGTGAAGAGTGCCTTCCTCAATGACCCTATCAAGGAAGAGGTATATGTTGAGCAACCTCCTGGCTTTGAAGATAGTGAGTATCCTTCTCATGTCTATAAGCTCTCAAAGGCGCTTTATGGGCTCAAGCAAGCTCCAAGAGCATGGTATGAATGCCTGCGAGACTTTCTTATCACTAATGGCTTCAAAGTTGGAAAAGCTGATCCAACTCTCTTCACTAAAACTATTGCTAAAAACTTGTTTATATGCCAAATTTATGTTGATGATATTATATTTGGATCTACTAACAAGTCATCTTGTGAAGAGTTTAGTAGAATCATGATACAAAAATTTGAGATGTCTATGATGGGGGAGTTGAAGTATTTCCTTGGATTTCAAATCAAACAACTCCAAGAGGGCACCTTCATCAGCCAAACTAAATACATTCAAGATATTCTCAAGAAGTTTGGAATGAAGAATGCCAAAACCATCAAGACACCATGGGAACAAATGGACATCTCGACCTCGACACGGGAGATAAATCCGTAGATCAAAAGGTATACCAGTCGATGATAGGTTTTTTACTCTATTAATGTGCTTCACGATCGGATATAATGCTTTCAGTATGCATGTGTGAAAGGTTCCAGGAAAATCCTAAGGAAGTTCACCTTAGGGCCGTGAAAAGAATCATTAGATATTTAGTTTACACTCCTAAGTTTGGGCTATGGTACCCTAAGGGATCTGCCTTTGATCTAATTGGGTATTCCGATGTCGATTATGTCGGATGTAAAATTGACAGGAAGAGCACATCAGGGACTTGTCAGTTTCTAGGGAGATCTCTAGTGTCTTGGGTTTCAAAGAAACAAAACTCAGTAGCTCTATCCACCGTCGAAGCCGAGTATATTGCTGCAGGACATTGTTGTGCACAATTACTCTGGATGAGGCAAACCCTTACGGACTATGGCTACAAGTTGAGCAAAGTCCCTCTCCTATGTGATAATGAGAGTGCAATCTGCATGACGGATAATCCCGTTGAACACAGTCGCACTAAGCACATAGACATCCGATATCACTTTTTGAGATATCACTAACAAAAGGGGATATCGAAATTACTTATGTTAACACTCACAACCAATTAGCCGATATATCGAAATTACTTGTGTGCAATGGACCCTATATCGATATTAGAGATGACAATGGGTAAATACCCACCGAGTATTACTATCTCATACACATACCCACGACGAAAAAATTGCCCCGTCAGGTATGGGTCACCTATCGGGTCACCCGTACCCACAAAGATTAAATATTTATATTATACAACTGTCAAGTATATCCATCTAAATATCATTACAAAATTTCTAGCATCATTCAATCATCTATTCAAAAAAAACACTATAGATAATTGGATATTGTAGCAACATTAGGATAATACCACATAACACATTAGTTGTTCCATTACATGGTCATCAAATAGTTGTTAAGCCGTTTATGACATTATCGCCCAAAATATTGTTAAATGGTCAAAAGAGATGGATGACTAAAACCTAAATTCATGCTTGTTGGGGACCTTCGGCGTCCGAAGGTCCTCAAAAACAGGATTTAACAGTATTTCTGTAGTACAATGTGTGAACAGGTACCCTCAGACTAAAGTCGGCATTGCAGCAGACCGGAATAATACGAAGCTTGATACAGAGCCGAAGGTGTTGAGCAGGAAAGCTTCGGCGTAACAGCAAAGAGTGGAACCGACTTAAAGATGAAAAGGCTATTCAGACCTCGATAGATTACTATAGAGTTATTATCAAATGTAAAGGGCATGAATGTAATTTTGTAAGGGCTGTGTCCCGTGTCTATAAATAGGTGAACAGTATCCCCGTACTGTTCACGCTGACTTGGCATTCGCTTTTTGCGTCACGCTTGTACTATCATTTCCTTCCGATTGAAGGTACACTTATAGTTCAATAATATTTTTGTTTATGTTCAATAATAATAAATGATTGTTCATATGTTCTTCTACATTCTTTATATTTTATCCTTCGTCATTGTTTGATGAATTTATGAAGGTATGTCCTTCATAACCTTCGTCCACAAGTCATTATATCCTAAGGGAAATAATGCCTCGGAGGACGAAGGGCGTTAACGATTAACATTTTCTATGTTGCCTTGTTCTTAACTCTTAGCACTTGAGAACAAGTCCCCAACATTGGCGCCCACCTCCGGTGAACTCACTTCCATTTCTTGAGCTTTTCAACACCTTCGGCAAGCATCACCTTCGTCATGCCGCCGAAGAAGGCTTCAGCACCAGGGGCTGGCACGCTGCAGCCGCTGGACCCCAATCAAGACGTCCTTTCTCTTAGAGAGGCACGAAGCCAAAAGAGGAAAGCTACCAGTCCAACACCTCCGGAGGATGATCTAGATCAGGAGATTCAAAATCTGGAAATCCTTCAGCAGCAGGTTCAACGCAAGAAGGAGAAGATGGCCAGGCTAGCTGAACTGCAGAGGCAGATAGACGAAGCCTCTGAAGAAGTTCGTCATCTTGCTCAGGATGAGCAACACCGAAGGCCTCAGCATCAAGACCTTCATCAGGAGGGCTTTCCCAACGAAGATGACTGGTATGACAATTTCCATCATGGGAATTTTGTTTTTGATGATGCTTCTCCCCTGTCCGCTGAGCTGCAGGCTACACCTTGGCCTCCGTCCTACAAGCCGCCTCAGCTCCCCGTATTTGATGGCCACTCAGACCCGAAGCAGTTTTTGATGAGCTACGAAGCAACAGTGTCTTCGTACGGTGGCAATGCTTCAGTCATGGCCAAATCTTTCGTTATGGCTGTCAGAAGTGTTGCTCAAACCTGGTATTCCTCCCTTCGTCCAGGAACGATCACTTCATGGCAGAAGCTGAAGGACCTGTTGTTAACTAGCTTTCAAGGATTTCAGACGAAACCGGTCACTGCTCAGGCTCTCTTCCAATGTACCCAGGACCATGAAGAGTATCTTCAGGC
Source organism: Zea mays (assembly GCF_902167145.1). Classification (NCBI taxonomy): domain Eukaryota; kingdom Viridiplantae; phylum Streptophyta; class Magnoliopsida; order Poales; family Poaceae; genus Zea; species Zea mays. The sequence continues at coordinate 177,274,670 of NC_050096.1, forward strand.
ATATGTCCGAAGGTTTCTACGATTGAGGGCACAGGCGCCAACAGTGCCCAATGAGATTGTCATTGAGGCTATGATCAAGGGGCTTCGGCCAGGGCCGTCAGCACAGTATTTTGCCAGGAAGCCACCACAAACACTGGAAAAGCTGCTCCAGAAGATGGACGAATACATTCGAGCTGACAATGACTTTCGTCAAAGAAGGGAGGAGGCTTTCAGATTTTCTGAAATGACTAGGGGCTTCGGAGGAAGGTTTTACCCGAGGCATGTCAGGTCAATTCACAGTTCTACCCAGAATGATGATAAAGGGAGTCAGCAACAAAGGCCACAATACTCCTCACAGGCTTCAGGGCAACAACAAAGTTCCTTCCGACCTCCAGCTCCAAGAGGCAGAGGCGCCAGGGGCTTCGGAGGAAGATTTGGTGATCAACCGAGAAGAATCTTTTGCTTATTCTGCGGTGAAAACAAAGGCCATACTACCAGGATGTGCCATGTTACTATTCAGAAGCAAAAGGAAATAGCTGAAGCAGCAGCACAGCAGGCTCAGCCGAAGCAGGTCATGCATACAGCTTCGTATCATTCGCCCTACATCCCAGAATATGTGGGTAATCATCCTGCAGTTTCTGTTGCTTCGGCGAGTCAGCCTCAAGCTTCCTGGCAACAGCCTCCGCCTCCACCTCCATTGCAACAAGGCCAGCAGCCAGAAGGGAGCCAGTATACTCCACACCAGAGGGACTTCAGAGAGCAGTCCGAAGCTCGTACAGTTAATAGCACTGTGCCAGAGTCAAAGCACATCTATTGACAAATATCCTACCTTAATAGCAATCTTTTTCATTCAGTTTTATTTTCTGTAATAAAGGACATTGTTTAGGTTTCGTGTAATTAGTTTCGTTAATTCCTACAAAAAATATGATGTTTCCTCCACAGGCTTAAATTGATCGAAATTCAAAGACTTGTGATAATAAGAAGGACTTTCGAACTATCCAAAATTCTTCAAAGCAACAAAAAGTCGTTCTAACGAACGCAGAGTAAGTTTGACGAAGTCACAAAAAGCCGCTCCGAAGGGAGCGCAGTGTAAGTTTTCTGCTCCAAAGTCGTTCCAAAAGGAATGCAGAGCATACAGCGAAAAGTCAACGCTGATACCGCCTAAGTAAAAGGCGAAGAAGCTCCAAAGACGTTCCTAAGGGAATGCAGAGCTTACAGCGAAAAGTCAACGCTGATTCCGCTGAAGTAAAAGGCGAAGAAGCTCCTAAGGGAGGCTTATAGCGAAAAGTCAACGCTGATTCACAAAAAGATTATGTGTTTTATCGCGCAGATATGCGTGTACCTTTGGAATATCACCTTACATAGCATAACATCATCACATCATCTTTGCATAACATAAGCATCATACATCATACTGCATGTGGCATAAGAAAGAAATATGATATCAATCTTCGGGAAAACGCTTTGAAAAAGGGGCAAATCATGCCAAGTCACAAGGAGCAACAATATCGATTTCTGAAGTATAGCCTTGAAGCATGTTTTTACGAAGCTTCAACACTCTTTCAGGATACTTCGGATATTGTTGTGATAAATGGTAATTCTTCTTCACGAAGCATGAAAAGAAGGGAAGGTGTTTTTTCGCCAAAGACTCAAAAACGGTACGTGTGTAAAGTTTCATGCATCGTAAAGAATTGAGTAACAAAAATAGATATATTACATTCGGGGTTACAAAATGTTACACTATATTACATTTCAGAAGTTTTTTACAAAAATGTTTACTCCTCTCTCAAAACGACTTCTGCAGCCTCATTCAGAAGCCGATTGACGACTTCGTCCATAATATCTTCGGCCATCTTTTTAATTTCGTCGTCCCCTTCGGCTGAGGGTCCGAAGGCGCTTTAGTCGGATCTGAAGCAGGACACGGCTACATTGCTATTACAAATCGCAAACAGATCTTAAAAGCCTAAAGATTACAACACGATAAAAACTATTATTTAGTACCTAATTGACCTTCGGCTTCTGCGCTCTTGACAGCAGCCTCAGCTACTTCTCTAGCATCGTGAATGCCCTTTTCACTTCTTCGAATAATTTCTCCGGCCATTTCTCGGCCACCATTATCCCAGATATCGGTAAAAAACTTTCCACCAATTATGCTAGCTTCGGCCGAAGGATCTTTTGTATCTTCAAAGGACAAAGCAGCTTCAGACTGTGCTAAAATTTTTACATGTTCGCAGCCCTTCTTCTCTAAAATGGTGGCAATCCCTCTGGCGCCAGAGAAGGCACATATATCTCCTCGGCTATTTAAAATTTCTTCGAAGGCTTCAGCTTCGTGGTCAATCCATTCAATGACACCTTCGGGATTGCCTCTCGAAAAGTTTTCCTCACTTGAGAATGCGCCGACCTTGGCGAAGCTAGCCTTTAATTTTTTAACACAATCCATAGATTTATTGTAGCATCTCTTTTTGGATGAACGAAGCTCTTCAACAGTCACTTCTAGGTGATCTGCCCATTGATCGCTGAGTTCACGCTTTGTTTCTTCAAGTATACGTTCTTCTTTGGCTCTGGCCAGTTGTTTCCGAAGGTCTTCAATTTCGCGTTTCTGAGCTTCAGCTTGACTTTTAAAAGCAGCTTCGTCCTCCTTTATTTTATCTATCAATGAGTATAATATTTTGTCTTTTTCGAGACCTTCGTTCCTCAGTTCAATTACTTCGGAACGAAGGTTGCTCAGGGCTATAGTACAACCTTCGTCTTCAGCATCTTTCTGTGCCCTGAGGGCATTGCTGAGTATCAGGCCCTGCAAACAGGAACATGTCTGTGTCAATAGTTTTAAACAAACGAAAAAATTTGAACTCGACAAAAATACAAGAATTCCATTTGTCGCACCTTTAAACTGTTGTAAGCTAGGCTGTCGGCCAGATCGTTCTTTGACAGCACTGAAAGTCCGTCTTCTAAAGTTGGGAATCCGAAGCTTCTGCTCATCTCCCGACAGACAGAAATTTCCTTGCTGTCGGGGAGACAATACAAGAAATCTTCTTCTCCACTGCCATTAAATATCAACGCCCCCTTCGGATATTTCAACTTTTGGGCATAGTGCTGGGCCTCTTGTTCTTCTTTTTCTGATAATTTTTTTCCCGAAGCATGACGAAAAATATAATCACGAATTTTGGGGGATGCTTCGGGGGTAACAACACCAGTTTCTTCAACAAAGGTTGGCTTTGTTATTTTTTCTGCCTCACTTTCCAAGGCTTTTGCCTTTACGGGCTCTGAGGGCCCAGCTTCGGCTTCAATTTCTTGCTCTGGAGCTGTAGAACCAGAAATTTCAGCTGTTGTTTCAGAAGCAACAGCAGCCTTCTTCGGAGGTGTGCTTGAAGATTTGATTGTTTCCAGTACATCTAGCACATTGGCCATCCTCTTTCTTTTCGGAGTCATGGCTGGCACTTTTTGATTCTTTACTGTCTCAATGTTTGCTGCAGGACTCAAAACTCCGGATGTTTTGGAGCCCTCAGTTGCTTCTTTTACCTCTTCAATTTTTTCTGTGGACGGCGCTTCGGCTTTCTCTTTTGTTTCTGGCAACAAAATGTTTGATTGTTCCGATTCTATCTTCGGTGGCACTTCGGCCGTTTCTGCGATCTCTGGCAACAAGGCTGGCTCGGTTGGTTTTTCAGCTTCGGTGGCCGAAGAAGTTTTTCCGGTAAACTCGGGCACCGAAGCTGGTTCAATATAACGCGGCCGATGCGTAAGAACCTTTATCTTTTTCCTTTTCGGTTCTGGCTCGCTAGGAGCAGCTGCAGCTTCTTCTTTTGCAGAGGTTGTGTTTTTTCTCTTCTGCCTTCGAATGGGATAGCAATAGTCAGGGTAGACAAACCCGATGGCATCAAATACCCGATTCAGTCTCTTCTTTTTTCGGCCTCCGAAGGCTGCTGACATTGCATTATCTTCGGCCTTCGAGTAGGTCCCAAGCAGCTCATCACTTAAATTGTCAATGCTTTTCAACCACTCATCATCTGGCTCAATAAATTTATCTCCAAATTTAAAAGTGTACTTAAACCTGATAAGTCCACCTTCGTCGGCCTCTTTAATGGTTTCTTGTGGCATTTCCCATTTCTCCGCAAGCGGCCACACCCTGAAGGCGATATGCTCTTGTACTAAGTCCCTTGTTCCTATAAAAGAGCAGACAACGCCGAACGCTCTTTGGCACTCTTCGGCGGCTTCATTCATTTCAACCTTCGGCCTCCGAAGGCCGAAGCTTTGCCAAATAGGACGCATGATTATACCTTTGATGTCTTCCCGTGCTTTCAGATCATTTTTTACATAAAACCATTCTGTCATCCAGCCGCTAGGCCACCTCTTCCGAAAAGTTGGCACGGGGCAGCTTGACCCAGACCGAGAAACAAAACTGTAGCAGCCAAAGTTATTGTGATACTGTTCCTTACCCCAAGGTATTGTCTCGTATGATAATTCGTGCATATTGCAAAAACTTTTTGCATCAGGCTTCAGACCTTGGCTTCGCACGGCCCACACGAAGATGTTCAGCCTTATGATTGCCTCGGGGGTAAGTTGGTGAAGATAGACTTCAAAAATCTTCAGCACCTCCACGACGAAGCTGCTCAAGGGCAATCGCAGCCCAGCCTTCAGAAAGCTTCGGAATACTACGACTTCATTCTCTTCAGGGTGTGGGCAAGTCTTCTCCCCTTCGTCGGCCCTCACAACGGACAAATCCCGGAAATACCTTCCTCTCATGTTAACAAGATGATTCTCTTTGATAGTTGATTTACCATAAACTGAATGGCTTGGTCGCCAGGGGCGATCTTCGGAGTCTTCGCCACCGCTGTCCACATCATAACTTTCACTGTCACCAGTATCTTCAGACAGCCCTTCTAGAATCTCCTTGGTAATTTTTTCTGTGTTGGTCTTCGACATCGCTATAAGAAATCCTAAGTTCTTCTCTTCATCAAGACTCAGCTTCATCTCAGCAGCAGCCTTCTTAGCAGCTTCAGACATCTTCGGAAACACTAAAAAACTGTTTTCAAAGCCGAAGCTTCAAAGCTAAAAGCTTAGCAAATCACAGTGCACAAGAGCTAAAAATTGAGTGAGCGGGAGTGGTTGGCCAGAAAGCGTGCAAAATGAGTTTGCGGTATGGCCGTATTTATACGCTCGGTACGTTGAAAGTTGAAAGACCCCACTTGTCATTGAATGTTGCTATTCTAGCAAAGGGAAGGTGTTTTTTCGGACCTTCGGCGTATAGCCTTCGTCCATATCGCAATCTAAATTTATTATTTCAAACAAATTAATATTGCGAGGGGCAACTGTTGGGGACCTTCGGCGTCCGAAGGTCCTCAAAAACAGGATTTAACAGTATTTCTGTAGTACAATGTGTGAACAGGTACCCTCAGACTAAAGTTGGCATTGCAGCAGACCGGAATAATACGAAGCTTGATACAGAGCCGAAGGTGTTGAGCAGGAAAGCTTCGGCGTAACAGCAAAGAGTGGAACCGACTTAAAGATGAAAAGGCTATTCAGACCTCGATAGATTACTATAGAGTTATTATCAAATGTAAAGGGCATGAATGTAATTTTGTAAGGGCTGTGTCCCGTGTCTATAAATAGGTGAACAGTATCCCCGTACTGTTCACGCTGACTTGGCATTCGCTTTTTGCGTCACGCTTGTACTATCATTTCCTTCCGATTGAAGGTACACTTATAGTTCAATAATATTTTTGTTTATGTTCAATAATAATAAATGATTGTTCATATGTTCTTCTACATTCTTTATATTTTATCCTTCGTCATTGTTTGATGAATTTATGAAGGTATGTCCTTCATAACCTTCGTCCACAAGTCATTATATCCTAAGGGAAATAATGCCTCGGAGGACGAAGGGCGTTAACGATTAACATTTTCTATGTTGCCTTGTTCTTAACTCTTAGCACTTGAGAACAAGTCCCCAACAATGCTTTTGGACTAAGTTTATACCGAGTATTTTATACTCACGGGTTAACGGATATGTGTGAGGGTGAAACGTTCTAATACTCGTTTACCCATTGGGTGAAGGGGTTTGTCTAATAAAAGACCTGTGGGTAGAACATTTAATTTATACATATCCTAATAGAGTAAATTTCTACCGGGTATCAGATCAAGGGTACTGATTGTCATATCTAATCTGTATGTGTTTCCTTCAGTACCTGCAAGCATTTGGAATTAATTTGATTAGATTAGATATAGAGGAGCTAAATTTTCCTCGAAGGCTCGAAGCAACCTCGCCTGGTGAGCTGGTGGCTGGTCGGCATACAGCCAGAGCCAGCGTTGCAAGAGTGGCAGGTAGTTATGGTTATTCAAAAGACTAATTTGCCCTCCCGACGCTAGTTGAGATCACCTGCCTTTTAACGCCTCCATAATCATATCCAATTAATATGTTACATATCAAATAATATTTTCCATTGAATCTAGCGTCGATTTTAATGGTGCGTTAAAGACGTGTTTGTCATGACTTCATAGCAAAATTTCAAGGAGAAGCTTATCAGAGTATACTACACACCCTAACTCCAGAGTTACTCCATAGAGTTTTTAAAGCTGCAATGCACATTTTTGAAGAATCTCTTTTGTTGCTTCAAAATCTCTAAATAACAAATTAGACATGGAGTTTGGAGTCATTGAAGTATCACTGGTTATAAGTAAGCAATCTAAACTCCAGAGCAGAGCTACTCCACCTAGAGTTTTAGAGTAGAGCTGCTCTGAATTGGAGCAAAGTCGTGCCAAAAAACGGCTTCGGTCTTAGTTTCAATTGTTTGATGAATTTAGTAGATGCTATAAGTATGAATGTAATTTGTTGGATGATTTTTTTTAAAAAAAGGTGAATTATACAACCACCACCGTATTCTATGCGTCATTTTAGCGGCCAAACATAGGCTCTCTTCCAAGCAAAGCAATCCCTCTTCCTCATCTGATTTGGTGCGTGGAGTGTGGTGGTTGGTTGGTCGGACGTAAAACCAGAGAGCCAGCGTTGCAAGAGTGGCATGTAGTTATGATTATGGCCCGATTAATTTGACTCGATATATTCGAAAAAATTCGGTTCAACCCAATCCCACTAATGCAACGGTGAATATAAGTTATAATTTTTAACCCGCAATAATTTACGAGCCGGATACTGACCATGATTTTTTACTAAAAGATCCGATTTAAAAAAACCCAACCTAAAACAAAAAGAAAATCTGACCCACACATCAAACAAAAAGGTACGAACCGATCCGATCCAATGAGCAGTGATAAATGACCCATGATCCGATCTTAACTCGATCCGAATCCGACCAGTCTCAAGGGTTGAAACATGTCTAGTTATGATTGGTCAAAAGACCAATTTGCCCTCCCTACTCTATCCAATTTGCCCTCCCGAGTCCTGACTCTATCCGTGTCTAGTGTCTTCCGTCTCGATCCCGCGGGTGGGACTCGCCGGCGACAAAAACGAAAAGCGACTTGCCCTCCGCGGCCTCCGGCCTTCCCACTCCACTCGCCCTCCTCTCCTAGCGTCGGTGAGCCGGTGCGCTGCAGTCCCCGCTCCCCTTCCGCGTCGCCGCGATGGAGGTCTTCCGGGAGCACGGGGACGACGGAGTGCCCTAGGATTCCATCACGCCGCCAAGCATCAGTCCCGCAGCCAGGGATTTCTTCTCCGACCCCGACCTTCATGTGAGTCGCGGCCTTCCTCCTCGAAGCGGATCCGGCGGATTGGAGGGGCCAACCATAGCAGGTGCTCCTCTCGCAACCAACTCAGGTGTGACCGTGTGAGTGTGACTGTGTGAGTGTGAGTGGAACTGGTCCAACCGTCGAAGGCCTCTGGTCTCCGGCAACGCACCAGTGGTGGCACTCCATGCCCAGCTGATGCGGCTGCTGGTCTGGGGAAAGTGGACGTACCTTTTCGGTTTTCGCCATGTAGCTTCTGTGAGTAGTGCCATATTCTGAATAATATGCAGAGCTAATTATGCACCCCTCCATATTATTGCACTGCAACAAAGCTGAACGAGAAGGGGAAAAACGTAGCTTGATTAGGAACTAGCTTCTTTTTATTGCCGTTTAGGATCTGGTAACTTGCAATACCTTGTAGTCTAACATTAGGCCATTAGCTATATTGGATTGTCTTAGTGATGATGCTGTGTGCGGGTCTGTTAAGGTAGGTCACCATGGAAAACTGAAACCAAACACCAGTAATGGTTCCTTTTTTACGTGGTCTATTTGCCACTCGAATCTCCAAGAATATCCCGATGTTTGGACTGGGAAAAAAAATCTCGTTATTAAGCAGCACTGCGCTAGGTGCGACACATAGGGAGGATAAAAGCTGGATAGTTTGGAGTTAGTATAAATAAGTGGCACATAGGGAGGGAGATTCAGATTTATGGACCCAAGCGCTTAGCTTTTGGTTCTAGCTGTGATTGAGAGGTTCTGCATCTCTGGAGCATCAGGTTCTAGATGCCTAGCTTTATGCAATGGCCACGCTTCCTTAGTCGAGTCTGAATCTCCTTCCCCCCGTCCACTTCTTCTTTACACCGACTCGAAACCTTCCAGCTTTATCTTCTGGGTTCGGACTGTCATTATCTAGCATTGTGTGCTGAAAGCCATGATTATTGTCGAGTTCTAACATTGGGAGACTGTTGCAGATTCGAAATTTTCTAGCTCAGCACCATAAAAGGGCAGACCCAGTGTCGGAGGATCTCACATGAGTGGATTCTGGGTAAGGGATAAACCAAGGGAAAGTCTTTCCCCCACAAATGCGGAGAGGCTGTTTTGAACCCGTGACCTGGTGAGTGGTGACCCAGTGAGACAACTGTTACCACTACACCAGGCAGCTCAGCACCATACCATGTCAATTTCTTATTTCGTCAATAGTTCAATTTCTTAGGGAAGGCCATCGAGTGGAGTTGTATTTACTGTGTTTCACTGTTACACACTTTTGGAAGATCGACTCTTGCCTTGCCAGTTGTGGAAATGAAAACATAATTTATGGGAATAGTTTTGTTCCTTCTACTAAATCAAAAATATTAATATCTCCAACTTCTACTCAAAATTCCTTCAGGAATGAACCTGATTTGTTGCTTTGTGACCCACAGGTACTTCTTGCGGGTGTAAGCATTTCGCTGCACTTGGAGACGCTTATTTGGAGTATTTGAAGTATGAGTTGGCTCTCTGTCCTGTCAGTTATGTGCCTGTGCTTCATAAAAAAGAGCTACATTTTCTTCTACTAGGGCTTTGGAGACTGCCCAGATGAAGAGTAGATTTCTTGTTCTCTGTGCCATTGTCTGCGTCATGGCTCAGATGGGAGATGCCAATGTCGTGCTATTGGGGAATAATCTGACCTTGTCCTTTGCTGATATTGAGGCAAGCTTTTGTGAGTCCTGCACTCCTTACAATCATTTAATTTTGTCTGATCAATTGCTAGCATTGGTGCCCACTTAATCTAAAACTTTTTGTTTGCATGGTTTGCTTATATGCTCAATTTAGGTGTTATGTTTGACCTTCTTCTTTCTTACACTGTAGATTAGCTGATTCATGGTGTGCCTTGGCTTTTTTATACCTTTTCTGACTTGCTTGTGTACACTTCATTTTTTTCTTACTCTCTTATTCCTTTTCACATTCATCAAGTATTTTATTTTCCTTAACGATTCAAACATGCCATTTCAATTGGATTACAGCTCCAGGAGTGAAAGGATCAGGAGTCAATGGCATAGTTTATGCTTCTGAACCTTTGAATGCCTGCAGCCCGTTAACAATCAAGGCAGTCAAGGGCCCGCCATCTCCCTTTGCATTAATTGTAAGAGGCGGATGCACGTTTGATGAGAAAGTGAAAAATGCACAGGATGCTGGATTCAAAGCTGCAATTGTGTATGACAATGAAAATAGTGGGGTCCTGGTTTCAAGTAATTTTCCTTGTCACTTGAACTTGTTCCTTTCCATTTTCTTAATGCAGTTTGTGTAGATGCATGATTCACTTTATCTATAGCATTGTGAAGTTGAATAGATAGCCATGCACTAAGTAGAGACAAGACTGGTGCACAAGCAAATGCTCTCATCTCTGCTCTCTACAAACAAGCCAAAACAATTATTTGTGCTGATCATGCTTAAATATACAACAAAAATTAACTGCATAGCTGGATGGAATTTTATTCCACTGATTTATATTGGCAATTGATTTTGTACCTTCTCTAATTAGAATTGTTGCAGTGGCTGGAAGCTCAAGTGGCATACACATATACGCTGTTTTCGTTTCGAAGGCCTCAGGAGAGGTGTTGAAGAAATCTTCAGGACATACTGATGTAGAGGTGTGGATACTACCTACATTCGACAACTCAGCCTGGTCGATCATGGCAATCTCATTCATATCGCTGCTTGCCATGTCTGCTGTATTAGCTACGTGTTTCTTTGTGAGAAGGCATCGAATAAGGAGAGACCACCCTAGAATCCCAGAAGCTAGAGAGTTCCATGGAATGAGCAGTCAGTTAGTTAAGGCTATGCCAAGTCTTATTTTCACGAAAGTGCAAGAAGATAACTGCACATCATCGATGTGTGCCATTTGTTTGGAAGACTACAGTGTCGGAGAAAAGCTCAGAGTGCTGCCTTGTCGTCACAGTATGTCATTTAGCTCCTTACATTTTTTTTATATTATGCTACTGTAATAGTATGATGGCTTGGGACTCTACCACATCCAACTGGTCTGCTATACTGTACTTTTCACTCTTCTGATTTGGGATGAAAACCTTGTGCAAGATTTTTATGAAAGCCAACAAGGACTAGACAAAATAAAGCAGTAAGTAAAAAAGTGTAACAAAAATATATATAGCAAATTCATTTAAACGGAGTAACTAAAATTGGTGTGTGAACATCTGGGCAAGCCTTTTCTTGTAGTAACCACTTAATGCTTATGTTTAGAGAACATTACAGATTTTTATTGATTTATTACTGAATGTAAGACAAATGTTCTCTTGTAATAGTTTTGAGTCTTTTATCCTTAGGTGCCGATAATGCTGTAAATTTAATTGATTGGGGGGGGGATCAAGTTATTGCACTGAATGAAGTGTATCCTTGTATAAAATCATTTATGCAAAGAATAGGATGTATAAGGTAAGTAGGAAACTGAGAATATTTGTCTATTGCCTTGCAGAGTTCCATGCAGCTTGTGTGGACTTGTGGCTAACTTCTTGGAGAACATTCTGCCCTGTATGCAAGCGAGACGCGACGAGTGGAGTATCAGAACTTCCCGCCACAGAGGCTACCCCCTTGCTTTCTTCTGCTGTCCGGTTACCTTCTCAGCCATCTTCATTCAGGTCGAGCGTGGCAGCCTCCCCACCCAGGCCGATAAGCCGGCATCCTTCATCGCACTCGGTTTCTCGTGCTTACTCTGTCTCTAGTACCCCCCACTCCCCCAACCCCTTCAGATCTCACACAAACTTACCTGGGGTCATCCATGCAAGCAGAAGCACCACAGACCTTGCAAACATGTCGTCTCCCCACCCTCGCATCTCACACTTGTCGTCGTCGACACACTCCCTCGTCGGCAGCCACCTATCTCCACCAATCAGCATAAGGTATCCATTGCCCCATTCTCGGCATGAATCGCCCAGTCCACACGTCAGTTCGCCCTACATCTCAAATTCTGGCTACGGTTCTTCAAGCTACTACTACCTTGGCGGCTCGAGCCAGCACGGGTCGTACCTGCGGCGGTGTGGAGAGTCAGGGCCAAGCCTGTCTACCATGGTCCCTCGGTCATCGCAGCAGCAGTTCCAGTCAGAGGCAAACGTGGCCGCAGGCGCGTCGTCTGCCCAGTCCTCACGGCAGTCCTACCTGCGACGCTGTGGCGATTCAGACGCCAGCTTGTCTGACATGGCGTCAGCCCAGTCGTTGCCGGGGTGCTGAGGCAGATGTGCACTACAAGATGCGGCTTGACCTGTGCATACAATGAGGCTTGCAGCGTCACATAGGTGGGGAACATGTATAGCATAGACTTTATGATCCTGTTCTTGTCTGTGAGTGGTATATGGTTCTTTTTTTGTGCCTTTTATTGTGTGCATCTGACGTGACAGGAGCCTGTTGAAGTTGATTCTGTTAACATTTTAGTCCGCACCATGCGTCCATGCCAGTTTCTCCCTAGATTTGCTACTCTACTACCATGCACACATTTGAACGAGGCAGTGCTCAGCTGCATGCATCTGATGTTAATGTTGTGCTGCTCGCTCAGTGAGCATGAAGAGATGGTCGTCTGAGCAAATTCAGAAAACAGCACTTTGTCTGAAAAACTATGGTTTTGGAATTGAAAATCCTATGTTCAATTGGGGGAAAATCAGTGGAATGCAACTGTTACAAGTTTTCCCCTACCCACTACAAGCATACAGTACTCCATGTGACTGCAAGAATCTATGCTCTTTGAAATAATTGTTGTCACCAAAGCATCATCAGTTCATAACCACACAACCTAAACCTACAACCATTACGTACATACGCATTTATACTACCCCAACACATCTATGTAAAGCTACTATCATTGAACCAACCTTTTGAATTTCTAGTCTGAGCTCAACTACAGCTGCACACTAATAATACAGATGAAGCTATCAAGTCTGAAAAGCGGTAACTCTACGAATTAAACAGCCATGGCTACACATCCTTTTAACTGGAGTCATGTCTACTGCACAAAATACTCCAAGCTAGCAAGCTTCTTTTGCTGTAAGCACGTGTAACCATTCTCCCACAGCATGTTGTTCTAACTCTTGTTACGATGTTGCGCAACTGTTTGTATGGACATCAGGACATGAAATCTGTCAAGATTTTCCCGTAGTGGCTCGGTGTTAGATGGTTTCTCCTTCCAACACCTTCTGCACAAGCATCAAAATCTCTGTGACCTGGAAGCGTAGCAGAAAAAGTTATGTCCAGCTAAATCTGAATAGCGAGAGACATGTTTTCCTTTAGGGCTTCTTTATGAGCCAGAGGATTGAAGGCGATAAAATTCCCTCACTATTTAATTTTAAATAGTAAGAAGATTTTAGCCCCTTTATAATATGTTCGTTTCAACACCAATCCATATGAATTGAAGGGGATTGAATGGTTTTCAATTTCTAGCAAATCAAAATCTCTCCCAAGCTACTTAGTTGTAGAACGGTGTGTGTGCGTGCGTGCGTGTTTTTATCTTGCCTTCTTAGGCTCTGTACCTTGGTCCATTTTTAATCTTTTCTTCTCTAATTAAATGATGCGCAGCTCTCCTGCGCTTTTTTAAAAAAAAAATCTCTTTCAATCCATATCAATTCTCTTCATCCATATGAAAAGGAAATAACCGAACAAGCCTCCAGGCTTTATTCGGTTGCGTCTGGATCGAAGGGGATTAAATCCCCTTCTATTCAATTTTGACTAGGGAGGAATTTAATCCTCTTCAATCTCCTTCGGTCAAGACGTAATTGAACAAGCCCTTAGAGACTGGTTTGGTGATACGAAAATTGAGGGGGATTGCAGGAACCTAATTTCTCTCTCAATCCCCCAATTCCCTAGTCACTAAGGGCTAGATTGGAAACCCTATTTTTCTAACGGGACGTTTGGATCCCTTAATTTAAGAGGAATTATAATTTGCTTAATAAAGTAACCTATTTAGCTTGGAATTTGACATTCCACCATTTTCAAAGTTTAGATATAAGTCTATCTTAAATTAATGAGGTAGAGGATGAGAAATGATTTTATGTATAAGTAGAATGTGTTTTTACTCTGTAACTTATAGGACACTCTTCGACTCACTCATCTATAGTAAAAAATGTAGCACATAAATATCTCTGATATCTTGCTAATAATAGTATACAGATATATTTTACATAAAACCGAATTAGCTTAATTGGTATATACTTAAATTACTATTATTAGAATGGAATTCAATTGCAGTGATCTAAACAGGATTATTTTCTAAAGAGAAAATTAACTAAATTCTTTTGAAAAATAAAGTTCTCAAACTAGGAACGAAGCTTTGCGGGTAATTCATGGTGCTGAAGAAAAAACCATGGGACTATATCCTAGTAGTACATTCTTCCTCATGTTGAAGGTGTTGCAATTGCAACGTCCTAAAACTGGGATGGCCATGGAGCATTTCAATGCACTGTACTACTCGCTAGATGCATGAGAGTTGATCAGCTGACGGGCACGCAGACCTTTAAAGTATACGGCAGACACCTGCAACAGCACTAGAAACAGGCTAAAATGGCAGCAGGTAGCGGAGGTTCTATCACCACCAGAGAGGTATTGGCAGTGGCAACAAAAAACAGAACAATAAACAGTAGAGTAGAGAATTTGAAACATGGAAGTTTTTTACTAGGTTAATCAGTCAGTGTATACAATGTTACAAGCAGTAATTCCACAGGAGGGAGCTTTTAGTGTATTTACACTTTACAGCCAGTCCCCAATATCACTTTCATCCTTCTTTCCTTCCCTTCTACACAAAGACAATGCTTCTCAGAAATATTATTGACGATTAAAATGAACACCGCTCCATATCTCAGCCGTCTTAGGAACGATGTCTTGGCGTTCTTCCATGTCAGATCCCTAAACTACTGAAACTAACACACCACAGATCCACCGGTACTTTGATCGTAGGGGGGATAGCACCACTGGTTCACGGCTAAACTCGTGGGATTGCTGCAGAGGGAACCAAGTTCAGCAGTGGTATGTGTTATACCTATTCATGAGTGTTTCTTCTCCACCCTCTTTCTCCTTTCGAACAAGGAACAATTGGATCTATACCATTAAAAGATCCAAACTTTAGATATATACCATGGACCCCACATGTCATTGACTCATGTGGACCCACATGTAAGTGAGATAGTAATGGTATGGATCCAAAGTGGTGATCTTTTAATGGTATGGATCCAAATTTCCCTTCGAACAAAAATCACTTGTCCATCCGGGCAAATTGTTGGTCAGTTTATTTACATTCATGAAGCCCTGCACCATTGCCTTCTTTCCAATGATGTAGTCGCCTACACCCCTCGCTGTGTAATGCCTGCTGCACCCTCATGACGATCTTCGCCAACTTTTAATTCCCTTTTGAGGCAGTTTGAATGGGCTCCAACTTTTCCTGCGCTTGGGGCTGTCAGCGAAGACGCCTGACGCCAGCGCCTGCTGAAGCCACAGCTCGAACTCGTCTTCCGGGATCATCTCTGCGTCCAAGCTGAAGGGATACCGGGAACTGTAGGATCTCTGAGGCATCCTATCTGCGCCAACCATGTTTACCATAAACGTTGGACCGTGAGTGTTAGGCTTGCACTCCATTCCCTGGATAATCAGCGACAGTGAAATCCGTTAGAAAGGTAAATTTTGCTTCGTCGTGAAGTAAATTCGTATTCCCCTAAATGGAACGAAGAAACATTTCATGTGAATGTTCAAAGCTGTAAGTTCATTCACACATCAAAATAGCAACAGTAATCAGTTGGATCGAGCCAGACGCTCACCTGGCAAGTAGCCCACTCAGACACATCAAATATTTTGCTCTCAGCACAGACAAAAGCCCGTGGTATTTCCATCTGAAGTGAAAAAGGCAGCACATTGCTCAAAAACAAATACAATGAAATGAAAAAAATGAGTATCTCAGGGCATTTTCATTGGGAAAATAGGCATTCTAGAATCGAGTAGCTTCCAAAGGTTTTGTACATCCCAGAATTAGAACTATTTGACTCGTGAGACAAATAAATTGGATAGAGATAGAAGCTGAATGGCAAGACCAAGGTACTTTAGGAATCCACCTATATAACAACTTAAAATATTTGACATATAGTCAGATGCCTTAAATACTTGGCCTGTTACACCTAAACTGGCGGAACCTTAAACAAAATATTAGCCTGAAAAAGCATAAGACTAGCTTGGTTCAAAACAGAGGACGACAAAAAAAAAATCGTACTTGTCTCTGTAAACACAAATATTCACACCAGAAGAATTACAGAATTCACACAGTTGTCCATTATGCTTTGATTTACTTCATGTTCCATTTGTTTGAAACCGCTCCATACAAATTTTCCGCGGTTATAAAGTACAAAATTTAACACTGTTCATAAGTTCTTCCATATAATAAATTGTAAAAGCAACACATCAATGTACCTTGATGGAGGTCGAAAATCTGGTTTCAACCCATCCATCTCCATCCTTGGCTTGATGAAACTGATCACAGCCCTACATCCACATAATTCTTACTAAATAGCTGCAGAGATACCCAATCAAACAAAAAGTACCCTGAAAAGTCCACACCGGGTGACTAACCTGACAGAATCGTGCCCTTGTTTTGCTTCTCTTGGTGCATATCCATATATGGAAATTACCACACTTAGTGCACTGTATTCGCCTGGACTCTTCTGAGAGAAACTCCACACCACCACTCTAAAAAAAAGGTCTGTCAGATAAGTTTATTTGAAGTGAATTCCTTTATAACATCTATTAGGCCATTCAGGTGGAAAATATCATTGTTGTGTCCCTGACATGTGGACACAGGGCCCATCAGCCAGTCTCACAAGCAGTAGTATTTCCCAGTTTGTGCATCTTTGCAATGGCACCATGCTAATTTCTCAGTAAGTTACACTATACACTTGAATATTTGACTGTGTTAACTGAGATAAGAAACAACCTGTTGAGAGACAACACATGATCTTGGGGTCATTTTCTGTGATTCTTCTTTCCTCAGTTGCTCATCATAGCTGTTTTTCTTTGTGAAATCAGAGAGGACCTGCAGGGAGGTATGACTACACAAGTTAACTTCATCAAGAATCAGAAAGGTAATAAAGAAAATATACAGTATTTTTTTTCACCATGGTTGAATCCGAACACAACAAATTACAGAGTTTTGTGATACACATGGTAAACATCACAAAAAGCAACGCTAAAGCCATCTCTCCTAGACACCACGGGTCCAGGAAGAGAGGCAATCCAAGCCACCAGAACGCAAGGAGCCTATAACAACTAGCTGTTAAATAAAAGATACAATACTGTATTAAACACTAATCTAGACAATGATGAGTCAAAGCATAAACATCCAAACACTTGCCTCATAAGCTGTTTGAAGCTTCTTGAATGATTCACAAGCCAATTGATTTCCCATATTTTTATCAGGATGTACAAGCAGGACCTAGAGAAACAAAACACAAGACTGTAGAAACAGGACAGTAATATGAATTTATATATATATATATTTTTTTTTGGGGGGGGGGGGGGTGCTGTAGTACCATTCTGTGATATTCTTTTTTCAGTGTCTTCTGATCAATGCTTCTATTACGAGGTACACCCAAAACTTCATAATGGTTTGAACCATCCATTATCCTCTTAATCTCATCCAATGAAGTAGAATCAGATTTCACTACTTTACTAGGAGGTTCCTCTTTTTGTACATGTAATACATCTTGGATGGGTGCTGAGCAGTATGGCTTCGCGCAAGACACGGTCTCAGGTTCACTGTCAGGAACTGATGGGAATTCACAACTACGATAGAACTCATCCATAACTGGATCAGAATCCTTCATGTCTTCAAACTGGCTTTCTTCAGTGCTTCCTTCGTATCCTTGCACTAACTTATTAAGAAGATCATTTGTCAAGAAAGAAAGGTTTAGTGTCAAGAAGACTCCAAGCCACCCAACACGAACAGCCACAGAATAAACACCATATGAAGTCAAAACAGGTATCACATATCGAGCATGTTTCAAAGAGCACATACAACCTGCATTAACACATAGAAGCCTATCATCAGGTGTAAAGTCAAATAAATATGACTACTAGGAAAAAAAGAAGCAGGTTAGGGACTTGTAAGAAATATAAGTATTATCAGGAGCAGATTTGTAAGTTTAAATAAACAAACCTCCAGCAACTAGAAGCATTCCTGTAATCCAAAAGTAGCCATACATCCACATAATTAATATTCCAAACAGCCCAACAATGAAAAGGCCAGGTGTATAGCCCATATAGTGAACAACTGCTGCTGCAGCCCCCTGAAACATTGAGCTATTAAAAATTAGAAAACGACACACCTTCAGATACTTTCTGATTCTAAATCTAAATATGAAACCTCTTGGTCCTTACTTGCAAGTAAAAGCTACATATTATACAAGTAATTTGATGACAATGAGCTATGCAGTCAGCATGGAAATGTCAACCTATCTGTGAGAAAATATCAGGAGACCTAGCATTAGGATTCTTTTGTTTTATTTTTCTACTGATTGAATTCATGCATGACTTACCTAGTGCAATCTAGATGAAAAGGTCTAACATTTTCCCCATCTTAATTAAGCCTGCTACAATTCACAACTGGGGAGATAGAAACTCAAACTATGGCAGAGGCATAAGTGTGTATTAGAGTCAATCCATCTACAATGAAAAGTATGCTATATTCATAGGTATTGGCATTTCAATTAATCAGACAAACAGTAGTTACTGCACGATAAAACAACTGAACATCAACTTTCTAGCATTTTGCTGAGATAGGACCCCCGCAGGGTACATATTACAAGACAGGATATGAAGGATGGAGTAGCATAGCATTATTCTAGCATAATTATATTAACATAACATGATTAGGTCAGGTCATACTCATCCGGAAGTTGTGTTTCGTCACCATAGTAACTTTGGCAGCAAAACAAACTAGACAGAACTAAGTAGTGAAAAAGAAGCACAGATCGCAGAGAGCAGTTCACATATTTTACTACTACCAAGTAGCAAGAACCATGTTTCATCACCACCCTACCTTTGGTAGCAAAACAATCTACATAGAACTAATTATTAGTATAAAAGAAGTTGAAAACGCAGTGTGCAGTTCATAGATATTACTT
Source organism: Zea mays (assembly GCF_902167145.1). Classification (NCBI taxonomy): domain Eukaryota; kingdom Viridiplantae; phylum Streptophyta; class Magnoliopsida; order Poales; family Poaceae; genus Zea; species Zea mays. The sequence goes on from NC_050096.1 coordinate 177,293,458, forward strand.
TGAGTATAGCATAGAATAAGCTTACTACTAAAAGCTTCACACAAACAATTGGCAGCAACACATGAAGGCAACCAGTGGTGGCACAGTTTTGGACATCCTATCCTATTTTTTTCACCATCCATCAGGCAACACTTTAACCACATCCCTAAACAAATGTAACCTCCCATGCAACGCAAAGTTGGACAGCAAAAGCAACACATGTCAAGATTTAGAATCTATCATGCCAAATCCTTATCCAGTAAATCTGAGCTAAAGTGCAGAAGCAACAAGACACGACAAGTAGGATTTACCGAGCACGAACCAGGCTAAGAAGCGCGTAGAGGGCGCACGCCGGCGAGGTCATGCACACGAAGAAGCTCCAGAGGATGACGAAGACGGCGGCAGGGCCGAGGCTCGCCACCGCCAGCACCCCGCGCGCCGTGCACCCGCGCCATTGCCGCAGCGCGGCGAGCGCGAGTCGCGAGGAGGTGGCGCAGGCCCGGGACACGGCGGGCCAGTGCCGATCGACCAGGAAGGCGAGGCGCTCCCTGCTGCCGCACGCAGCCGTGTGCGCCCACGCTAGGATGTGCTTCTGGGACAACACCCACATCCACGCCTGCTTCCACAGCCCCAAATCCTCCATGGACTGGAGGCCGCACGAAATGTCGAATTCCAATAAAGAAATGCTCAATCCAGAGACCGCGAGAGCCCCATTCCCCCCGACTGAATTCAAAAAATTAACATCCTCGAGAACCGAAGCAGCTGCTTGCAAGAACCTGCTTTCCCCCAAACCAATCCAAGAGCTCCAAGAAGAGGGATAAGCGCCGCAACCAGCTCAAGAACTAGCCAAGAACCACCGCTCCCTAGCCCGGGTCAGAGTCAGACACGCCCGGGCACAAAACCGGATCGAGCCCTAAACCCACTTGCCGCCACTTCAGCTGAATTGGCCGGGAACGGGAGGAGCTCCCTGGAAGCCGCTCTCCCGCTTTAGGGGCCAAGCAAGAAACGACGAGAAACCCCCGGGGAGCCTCAGAAAGGCGCCATCTTTCAAGGGGGGCTGCAGGCCGCCGACACCTGCGGATGGATCTCGCGCCGGTGAGTCGGCGAGGGTGGGGGGTAAAATAGACGGGAATCCGAAGCTTTGGCGCAGGCGGCGTCGCTCTCTTTTGCTGGTGCTTCGCTCGCTTTATGCTGCGCTCGGCGGCTTGGCTCGTGACAAAAGAGGGATTCCGGTGGATTTAAAAGGGGAAAGAGAAGACGAAGGAGAGATCTTGCAAAAGATGGCAGGGAGAGGAGGAAGATGAGGATAGACAGGATAGGGCTGCAAGTAACTTAGGAGAGAGGACAGAGGAGACACCGTTGGTTGCTACTGTCGTCAGTGGAATGGGGGAGGGAGAAGACATGGGCAGAAGAGAGGAGCAGGGCAAGCAGCCAGCAGGGGTGCTCAACTCAGTGCTGATGGATATGGGATGGGTGGTTATAGAGAGGGAAAAGAAAGTGTTTGGTTCAATTGAATGAGTAACAGTGGCACCAACAGTTCGGGAAAAAATCGCTATTTTGTTTTAATTAATGATGATGAGAATGGAAATTAATACTGCTTCAAAAAAACTGGTATGCCAATATATAATGAGAAAACATGGTAGAAAGACAACTGAGTTCATTTATGTGCTTGGCCTTTTAACTTGAGTTATTAATCACGGAAGAGTGGAGTGGTTAGCCACTTGTGAATTAATATATACTCATCCATGATCCATCCCAGATGGCAGAAGCTGAAATGTGCAAGGGGCTGTGTTGGGTACAATGTTTCTTAAAACCATGACTTTTCATTACTATATTTTACAATTGTCATAATAATATCGTAGTTTTTGTGAGCTCCAAAAATACCATGGTTTTAAGAAAGATTGTTTTGATACACCATTGTAAACCATGGTATTAAGCAAAATTCTAGCAATGTCATAAAAACTTTAAATTGTAGTGGAGTTTCGAATACTCTAAAAATACCATAGTATCTAGAATACCATGATTTTGAAAACAAAGTTTTCAGACACCTTATAACATAAAATACTATGATATTACTAAATGATATTCTTTAGAAACTATAAAAAATACTTCAGGTCCAAACAGGCTCTAAGGTTAGTATGTCTAGATTGGGAAACATGCACGGGAAGCTGTGAAGAAAGCGGTTAAGAAATGTTGGTGCTATAGAGAAATGTAGAGCTCCTAAGTCAGTATGTTTGGATGAGGTAGGCTAGTCACTAGTCATGCTAAGCTTGTCAACTCAAAGGCTCGGCTAAACAATTAGGTCACCTATTAGCATTCCTGTTTAGATGCACTAAGAACGATTTTAACTCATGTAGCAATAACTGGACCTTAATCTTTTAACTCTTTTAACTGGTAAGTGATAACTAGTTAAAAGGCTCATGTTTAGATGCACTAAGTTTAATGCACCTAGCAACTAGATCTAAATGAATCTTAGCCTTTTTTTGAAGAACTAAGTAACTATTTGGCATCACTTTAATTTGAATGCCGCATTAAGGATGGGTCTAAAACCACACACAACGGATGTCGGACGAGCTTCTATGGATGACCTAAGAGAAGTCGGAGTCATTTTCGTAGTATCACATTGTCACATTGTTTTTTCCCCTTTCTTTCTGTCTCCATCTTGGTTAATCCCTCTTCTTTTGCGTGTGGGTCCATTGCATTTACGCAGCTAGTTTCTCTCCCTCCAAACATCTTTTTCTCTTTTAATTTTTTCTATAAAAACAGAAAACACAGGTGTCCACACATGGACGACACCAAACACAAGAGAACAAAAATGGCATCAATCACACACACACACAAAAAAAAGGAAACGCAGATAGAAACAGGTGGTTCCTCCTCTACTGGCTTCGGTCGCTGCAGTTTGGCACGAAACGGTTGAGAATTGTTGGATCAAACATGGCAGTGGCGTATGGATGGAGGAGATGAACCACCGGAACTGATGGACCGTCCAAAAAGGTCTACAGGCTTGTCGTCACATCCGCAAATGACCTGACACTGATCTTTTCTGCTCGAAGCCTGCAAGAGAACATTCCAAGAGTACTCACGCTACAATAATCTATAAAGATAAAATACTGTAAAATCGTAGCCAGATTAAAGCCCCTCAGCATCACATGCCATCCACATGCAAAGTATGATTATTGGAGCAGGTGCTCTGCTAGCAAAATCATAGGCCTGCGCGGTATACATAAAAGAAATAATATTTTTTTCCTTGAAGGGCAAAAGATAAAATATCATAGTAGAATAGCAATGCGTCCAAGTTGACCCGTGATGGCACGACATGTGAGTGAGATCCTCCTACTCCTACCTGGCCAAGAAAGAAGAAGCGTCTGCATGACCCCAACCCTAAACCAAGATTTGTTTCGGCGTCGTTGAACAAAAAAAAAGCAACATGTCATTTGTTTTTGTTTTGTTTTTACCTTCTTTATCTTTTTCTTTCTCCCTCCTTTGTTCTTTTTTTTTTTCCTTTGCGTCCGGTCTCCATAGCTACTGCTATACAATTGACCAAATTTATTGTTTCATGGGCGACGAAATTTTGCCCTCGGCGCAGGAGACAGCAGGGACATATAAGGGCAAAAAAAAATGGTATTGACCGCATGTATAGATGTAAAGACTTGTATCTTGACTTAGCGCTCTCTGTTTTGAACTGTCATTCTATAATCCCATCCATAATCTGCTACAAAAGAGAGACTCATGCTCTATTTGTTTCCCTCCTAAATTATATATAAGTTGGATTAGGTGGTATAGTAGAAAGATAAAAAATCACTTTGGGATCACAGTTAAGTTAAAATAAACTAGCATTAGATAGCTTATTTCAGCTTATTTGTGATTCTAAAGTGATATTTTATCTTCTTATCCTTCTACAACTGCTCACAGCATGATCTTTTTTACCCTTGACCTGGCCTGGTGCTTGCAGTTGCAGTTACTCACACAACCAGCACCCTGCAAGGCTGCAACTGCAAACGTCACCATCGGTCAGTCACATTCCCTGCATGTTTTCTGACCCTTGTGCACATCGTATACAATGCTCGACTTTTTCCCATTCTTTTCACCGAGAAAATGATAATCCAGGAACATCAGCCTCCTAATCCAGGAACAAACCCAGTTGGGCGCTGGCGGATCAACTCACCATGTTTTTGCGAAGCACAGGACAGGAGCAACCACCGCCGCAAATTGGTGGACAAACAAACCAAACCAAACGACCGGGCTGGGAATGGATGGGTGGGGCCAGATCCAGGAGAGAACCACTTCACAAGCCAGCCTCTCAGTCTCAGTGTCGCCACCAGTTTCCTGCAATTTCTAGAGGTAGTCAAGGAGTTGGCTGAAGTATACCTTTATTGTTACGTTCAAAAAAAAAGTATACCTTTATTGTCACCAAAAAAAAAAGCAGAGAAGAGAAGAGAACAAACCACACACACTCGGCAAAGACGCAGATGCACAAGACGAGACGGCTTCTCGTGGCCCCGACACTCCTTTCCAGCGAGACCCTGTGCTGCAATCCTTACACATCACGTCTCATGATTCCCAGATTTTTCCACCCCAAATAAACAGTAATAGCTCTGGAGATGGCTTCAGCATAAGTAAGCAAGAAAGAAAGACAGAAAGAAATAAAAACAGAAAACTGGACCACGCCATCAATAATGAAACACGCAAGGTGGCGTGTGGACGGCGGAATAATTTTGGAAGGCAGGCACAAAAGCTTCCACTTTAATTAAATCACAATCACCACCCAACTCGGCCAGAAAACTAGTGGCCAGATACATACGAGCTACAGTCTCCTGAAAGCCCAACTGCCACAGCACTCTCTCTCGTCTACTGCCGTCGAGCTTTCTTGAGCAGTTGGATGCGCAGCTTGGCTCTGCCAAACAAACATATTACTACCTCGCATGCCTAGAGGATACATTTTTTTAACGAATATGAATTTATGATTAACTCTGAGACATATTGTTGCCACCAGCAGGCTTTAACTCCAAGCGATGAGCTCTGCAAAGGGGGCAACTGCATGTGTTGTTCGCTTTCTGCCCAAGCCAGCCCAGACTGATCTCGTTTTTTTCAATTGGGGGAGGTCCTGACAAAACAAGGGTGAAAAGGAGGAGGATTAAATAGTGCAAACGCAAGAAGGTTTACCAAACACGCAGAACCAGCATGACATCAACCAAATTCTGCATAAGGAAGTGTTTTTTTTTTGGGGGGGGGGGGGAGGATTTAGATCCTATGAATAGTATGTCTGTTGCATCTAGAAGTGTTTTTTTGAACTGAGCCCAACTATAATGCCATGATAATAGCATGACTGTTTCAGGGCAACTTGCCATCAGTGCAAACCATTTTTTCTTGAATACGCAGGAGAGCCGTGTATTGATAATAGCATTAATGCGCAGCTTGGCAACTGTATAATGATAATAGCATTAAAAAGAAGAACCCGATACAAGCGGCCTCCAACCCCAGGCAAAGGAGGCCGAAGAGGAAACCCAAAGGAAGACTAAAGAAACTACCAAAAAAAACAAAGAGAAGACCAGACCAGACCACAAACACTAAACTAAATCTATCTAAGAATTCTCTTGACCAAGAGCACGCAGACCCGCCGCTCCAACAAAACACCAAAGGTGACGCTCATCCTCAAAGGACCGGAGAAAGCCTGCCACGATTTCAAGCTGGGACAGTAAAGACACGATTTCTTATGAACTTTGTCACCACAATTCGTCAATTCCTGACCCACAAAAATCTCTAATGATAATGGTACGAAAGCCTGCCATATCAAAATTATAATTTGGTCACAATCAAGTAAACTGCTTTTCGATGAGCAAAATTCTACTGGAGAAGTTAGCCACAACCACAAGAGTGAAAATCAACAACAGTGAGGACTGAGGAGTTAACGCAGGACTGAGTCAGCAGAGTTTTAGAGACCTCAGACCAAAATAAACAAACACATTGTTTTTAAAAGTATAGTGACCAGACCATACCAAGGAAATGCACTGTGTCCACTGTCCAGTTCAAGCCACAAACATGTAACTGATGAAAAACTGCTATTCATGAAAATCTCAACCAAAAGCATGCCATACCATTACAAAGCTACCAAGAGCATAAAGCTAAATCGTATGTTTAAGCTGATTTCTTGCGAGTGTAAGAAACTGATTTTCAGTTCTAATGCAGGTTCAACAAAAAAATTGGCAGTAGAAGCAGTATAAGTAATTTCTGTTCTGAAAATTGATACAAGACTACAAGAGTACAGAGGCGAGCAGTTAAAACAACCAAGTCGAACAGCATTGTTCTTACCTTAAGTAAGAAGGAAACAAAACATGTCTCCAAATGATTACACAAACATCTGTGCTTTATTGTTCATCTTCGATATCCCGTTACAAAACGCTTGATGTCTGCAAAGTCTAAAACTGCTTTGACATTGTGAAAAGAACAACTCCACTTTGTGCTTATCAAATCAACAAGGAGCTCGGACTGTTTGTTGCCATTTGTCTGTCAAATAGATGCACAGATGTATTTGAATGTCACATCCTCTGGAACGACAATTTCAGTATAAGATTTGCAAAACGACAAGAACAAACTGTAGGAAATGAGCCCAGGCTATGTAGGATACCTGGGCTGGGGTAACCGTTAAGGTATGAAACAACACTTATAAGTAGGAAAAATAGAACCGAAAGGACAGGCAGAGCCAAGTCCCCTAGGCCACCTAGTACAAGGTTAACAGTGCCACACACTGGAAAGAGAACACGACCAAAAAAGCCCATCATGATGTAAAGCCTTAGCAGCAGCCCAGCACCTCAGTTTACACTCCTCATGAACTACAAGCAGAACCTTTTGAAAGTAAGGACCTACATACGATGATATATCGATATACTTTCATATAAGTTTCAGGTCTTCGAAACAAATTCAAATGTTGCTTTACCAAATGATCAACTGAAAGGTGATACGGATTGAAGTTCAAATTCAACTAGACAAAAGAACATCTTGATAAGAAAATTTGAGTTTCCTATAAGAAATCATGCTGGACTTATCCACTCATATTGTCAGCAGTAATGCAACAGGATTTGCGAAATTACCTCAAAAACAAAGAAGCCTCCAGGTTTCAGAACTGAGGATAACCCTTCACAGAGATGCAGCAGATGTTCAAGGCCATCCTTGCCGCCGTCAAGCGCCAACTTTGGTTCATGCCAACCAACCTCAGGTTGCAGACCAGGTAGGTCGTCGGTTGGTATGTACGGAGGGTTACTAATCACACCCATAAGTTTTCCTTTCAAATCTTCCAGAGGTTCAAACCATGAGCCATGCCTTATTTCAACTTTATCCTGATTCCAACATGGAAAAACTGTATTAATCATGACTTACTCCAGCACGGCGTAATAAATTGACCTGTGCAGAAAAATTACAAATCCAAACTCGTTGGTACTCAAGTTTTTACTTCATAAACTATTATTGACTCTAACTAGGGTGTGTATCTCCCAAACTATTAAGGTTGATGTAAGACAAGCTATCAAAAAGTGAAAGATATATAGCAAGGGGCGAAACGCAAGTGTGTACTTTTGATTCTATATACCTATTTAACACAACAAATGAGCACACAATACTATCAGAAAATTCACACTGAATGCTCACGTCCACCTCTAGGTGGATGTGAGCATCTTTGGGCATGCTTTCAGCATCGATTTGATCAGCTGAGCATCTTTGAGCAGCCAACTTAAAGGCTAAAGGAACATCTTTGGGCATGCTTTCTTCAATGAAAGGCACACCAAAAGCCGAACGATGCTACAATAGTTGTATCATACTACACTGTCCCAGCTTGAAATTGCCCTAATTTTTATTCTAAACTGACAAGTGACAGCTCAAAATCCAAATTTTTTTAATCAGTTCGTTCTACATTTTCCAGCAAAACGTCCACCTATGCTAACTATCCACATTAAGAGCCATAACCAGCAAACCAGCACTGAGCACTCCGGATTATCTGGACATGTTGACATAGCTCAGGACACTTGCTTTCACCGATGATGAGATGATTATAAGTGATAAGCATGAGAACATTAAATTAGAGTATCTGGATAAACTCCCAGTTACTCGCTTAATCTGATCGATGCGTTGGCAAAACCAGGCTACAATAATTGGTTGGAAAAAAAGATTCAAAAGAAACACGATCACCTGGGCTCACCTGCACACCGTACCTCTGGACGTTGAGCCTCGCAACGTCGATGGCCACCTCGCTGACATCCGTGGCGAACACCCTCCCTTGCCCGGCGAGCTCCCTGGCGAGCGCCACGGCGATGGCGCCACTGCCGGTGCCGAGGTCGGCCCACCACCCGTCGGCGAAGTCCTCCACGGCGCGCACCATGTCGATGATGGCCTCCGTCTCCGGGCGCGGGATGAGGACGCCCTCCCTGACGGCGACCACCAGGTCCCGCCAGTGCTCGTTCCCGACCACGTACTGGAACGGCGTGCGCTCCCGGACGTGGCGCAGCCACAGGGCCTCGAGGTCCTCGAGCGGCGCGCGGAGGAGCGCTGGGCCTTCGGAGGACGAGGTGGTGGCGGCGGACGGGTCCCCGGTGGCGTCGGCGAGGAGCCAGCGGAGGTGGCGGTGGAGGTGCGGCGCGGTGGGCGGGACGAGCGCGGCCGCGCGGCGGCGGAACGCGGCGAGGGCGGCGCGTGGGACCCGGTGGGACGCTGGGCGGAGGAAGAGCGGGGTGGGGTCCGCGTCCGGCGCCGGGGCGGGGTCGGCGCGGGGAGTAGGCGGCGTGAGCGGGGAGGCGGAGCCGAGGGGTTTGGGGAGGAGGTGGCGGTGGAGGTGGAGCGCGCGCGGCTTCGAGCGGAGGAAGGAGGAGGAGGAGAGGGGGCGGGAGGAGAGAGCGAGCATGGCCATGGCGGAAGTGGTGGTCGGGTTGGCTCGCGGAGTCGCGGGTGAGGGACGGGGACGGACGGAGATGGGCTAGTCGGGCCCAAGCGCCAGCTTTTCGGCCCATTAACGTTACAATTGAGCCGGTCCAGGTAGGTCGCGTACACGACGGGAGCGGCCGACAGGCCGCAGGCGCAAACCCCACAGCCCACAGGCGACATAATAGCAAATAGCCCACATTGAGAGTGACAAAATAGCAATTTTTTCAGCCTGAGCGTGGTGACGCAGGCAGGAATGGGTCCCGACTCCCGACGGATCAGGGAAATCCCCGGCGAGCAGAACAGCAATGGAGCGTCATCGACCGGTCAGTCGGTCACGGGCGGAGTTTAAACGCCACGGAGCAGCGGCGGAGAGACGACGACAGCACAGTACGCGGTGAGCCCGAGTAGTCCATCTCCATCCGTCGCTGCAGTTGCCGCTGTTCCTCTGCGGCGCTGGCCGCCGGCCAGCGCCATTGATCAGTGTAATTATTACTAGCTCGCCAGCGTTGACTTGACAGGCCTGAAATCCGTCCACCTCGTCAGATCGGAGTTGCAGGTCCAGGTGTCACTCACGCTAACGGATGATTGTGACCAGGATTTGGTGGTGGGATCTCTGGGGAGAAACCTCTTCCTATTCAAACCCTAGGGATCTCATCTAAATCCGCTGGTCACTAAATCAGTCCTAAATGATGCTAAAATGTTAAATTTTCCGTGGTTAGGATTAACCTTTGCAGGTCACACAATGACACAAAAGATCACAAAGATTCAATGATAACAGCAGTAGTAATAGGGTTAAGTCTCACACATAAACAGACAGCAGGGGCATTGTTCTCCAACTCCCGATCCACCACAGTAGACTTAGGCCATAAACAGACAGCAGGGGCATTGTCTCGAGCAGTTGTAGCACACAGGTGCAACGGAAAGCAACTAGTAATACGTAGTCGGATAGGATAGGATAAAGGCGGCAACCGATCTAGCGCTGCCGAGCGAGGCACGAGGCTGTGAACGTCAAGAGCGGAGGAGCATCAGATGAAGGTCCAGTTGACGAACATGAGCGCCAGGCACTGCGGCGCGCCGTCGTCGCCCACCACCTTCCACGCCACCGCCTGCTCGTACGACGCCTGCCGCCCCATGCTCGACCTGCACACGCCGCCGGGGAGGTACGCCAGGCCCTGCTCACAAAGGGTCAAAGGCAAGGCTTTTACCTACTTAGCCACACCCACACCGTCAAGGCTACGTACGAGCAGGCAGAGTTAGTAGCGGTACCTGCAGCATGATCTTGGGGAGCTGTGCGACCAGGGCCTTCTGTCCCCCGTCATCAAGGACCGCCTCCAGCTGCAGGTCCTGGACGTTCGCGACCGTCGTCTCCAGTATGTCGAAGCCGGCGCTGTTGGCGAACTTGAGTGTGAAAGCCGGCTGCGAGCAGTAGACAATGCCCGGTCTCAGGTTATGGCGTAAGCTACAGTTACTAGGAAGTGCGGCGATGGAATCATGAGGACGACTGTCGACTGCATGAGATGCACAGCGCTGGCCCACCTTTAGAGAGCAGCAGATTATGGCGTCGCTGTGCTTCCAGAACAGCGTCAGGGGAGAGCCCGCCGCGTCTTCAGTGTCCGACCAGCGGATCTCCGTTCCAGTGTGCGCCCTGGAATTTTGAAAGAAAAGATGATCAAGAACTCCACACAACTTTATAGCACACAGTTCCTCCAAGGGTAATGCTACTCATGATTTGAAGAGAGCATTAACAATTCCAGGGTAATGCTGGATGAAGAGAGCGTTAACAGTATCAGCGGTAGACCAAATGAAGAAGGCTCAGGTATATGAGGAGCAGCAGTTCTACCTGTAGCTCCTGCCAATCCACGAAGCTAGTGCGAGTGCCTCGGGAGAGCCTGGCGGATGCTTCAGTTCGACATGCGGGCCAAGGCGAGAGGGAGAAATCGCCATGGCCACCCTCTGCACGATCGCCATCACTGCCCTGACATACTGCCTGGCCATCGCTGCCACGCTCTCGCGGAGGTGGTTCTCGAACGAGAACTGGAAGGCGATGGTCAGGACCGACCTCGTGCTGCGCGTGCCTGACCCGCTATCGCTTAAAGCACACAGACCTCCGCCTGATCCGACCTCGAGCGCAGAAGCAAGGTCAAGGGTACGTGTGGCAGATGGCACATCCTGCAGTTTGAGTGCATAATGTGTTGTACCTTAAACAGTTGTCAAGGATAATACGTGACACCAGGACTGACTGTCTAGATCTCCGATATACTCACCGTCTTAGCATCAAGCGGTATCACACGGAAGCCAGAGGGTAGCAACGGTGCATCGTCAGCAAAAGATTCATCGATAGGAGCGAAGACAAGCTGTGCACAAGCACCCGGCGCATCCTCATCGATGCCGCTGCACAACTGCAAGAGCAGATAATGTCGCACAGTCACAATGTGGTGAGAAAACCATGATCCCAGAAGCAAGAAACAAACTGGAAAGCCTCATACCTGCAGAAGAAACATATCCGGGGACATAAGAACCTCGTCATGGCTAAAGCCATGTCCTTGAAGTCGAATAACCTCCAAGCACTGGAATTTGAAAATAGCAAGTTAGATGGAGCTTATATTGGACATTAACAAGATGACAGATGAAAGGAACTGTGATCGATAGATTACCTCTTCATGCTCCACGGTGCGTGCAAGGGGTAGTATAACCTGGTTGCCCATAAACCCACCAGCCCTTAAACCCGGAACATTATATGGGTTGGCCCTCAGAGAGGCAGCGGAATAAGCATCAACACCAGGGTCAGCCCATTCAGAGCGATGCTCCCTCAAAAATCGCACAAGTAGAGCAGGTGGCACATTCTACAATATCAGAAGAAGTACATTGGGGCAAGGTTAACTATACCATAAAAACGATTTTATGCAAGGAAAACTACCATGAAGATTGTTCATTTAGTACTGTAACAACACAAGCAGCTAAATGGACTACAAGGTAAAGTAGCTTGGAACAAAATTGAGTGCATGTACAAACCTGCAGTAGCATTGACGCTTTTGCGCACATGATGCCGCCCCCCATGGCAGAAAAGAATGGGGAAGGGCTGACATCAGACCCAATAAGTTTGTTTGGAGATGAGTTGATTGTAATTGAAATATCCTCAGCACCATCACTGCTCAACAAAGAAGACCAGCCATCGTCTGGAAAGCCACTCACAGCATCATTGAAGCCTCTGCAGATTAGAGTTCAGATTTCAGACCAGCGGGTAGCCAAGAACGGAATGCTATTAGAAGACACTCTTGCGGATGCTTATAAGGTCAGAAGTCTTCTACACGCCTGCTGAGCCTTTGACTGAAAGTTCTGAGAACAGCTGGCTGTCGCCCAGCACCATAGGGCGTTTCACCACTTGATTCGTGTGCAATTTGCCTAATGTGACGCAACGCCTATACAGAGACCAGTAGGTGTCACTGGTGCATCGGTAAAATTACAGATCCAGGAGTACACCAAAGCCCAACAACAGCTGCTTAGCAACAATGAAATTGAGCAGTGATACATACCGCAGCAGTCATCTTTTGTGCCAGTATCTTAGGAGATTCATAGAGCGGTCGAAGAACCTCAGGGACACTACAAGCCTGTATAAAAACAAGATAATTTAGGCACATCTGCTAAAAAAGTCAAAAAAAAAACTACATGCATATCTTAATGAATTAGTCAAGTGCCCACTCAGTATGAAAGATCTGCTGCTACTCACATTCAGATCAACATGATCCACAATGTAAATCATGGAACCTCCCCCATCACAAGGTCGAATCAGATAACCACTAGGAAGCACCTCAGCTCTTATAAAATCTGGAGTTTTAGGTCCAGAAGGACCTCCAGTGGAGTGGGTCAATGACCTTTCGCAGATCTACAGAAGACAGAGAGCCACATGGTTACCAATACTGTTTTATGCAGCAAATATAATGATCATGCAAAAGAAATGGCAGCATCAGTGGGGTTACTAAGTCCAAAAGGCACAATGTGGCAACAATGTTCACATTGTAGTGGTAAAAATTGACAGCAGGGAAGTTCGACAACAAGACTAAACTTGGCTGGAACATGACAGTCGAAACAACAATATGCATTAGGTCAATCATGTAATTAAGGCATACCACAAGACTGCCATCGTCAAGACCACTAGTGTATCGTAGTGTCCAAAAGTCGCGCGGTTCCGCCAGAGTTGTCAGTGCATAAGTCTACAGATTAAAGCAGGAATTTTTATTTCAACAAAAGCACAGTTACTAGTACTAGTACATAATCAAGCACGTAAAAAAGACTGAACTTATGTGCAGACACATACCTGCATATAGATCAGCTCAATCGTTCCACCGTTACCCGTAGGGATAACATGGAGGATATCAACACGCCGACAATCGCGATACCACGATGCGCGATCCTTAAGGATCTCGGCAACCTAAATGGAAATTAATTAGGTGTCGCACAGCTGCAGAAGATAAAAAAACAGCAAGACCAAGAAGAATCAGCAAACCTTTGTGGGCTCGAGGCTCACAAGGCCGCAAGCTCGTGCTGCTACGCCGCTGCAGTTGTGCGAAACAGCGATGATTCCAACGGAATCCGGACCAGGCTGTAATCAGCACCGCGTTTGGAATCAGGTCAGAGATATCAGCATAGTTTTCGCCACGATATTGCATTGTATACAAGTACTACACGATGTAAGAAAACAAGTACATCACCTTCATCCCAACCATCTGCACCCAGTTGACAGCAGTTCCGGTCGCCTTGGACATGAACTCCGCCAATGTCTCCTCAGCAATAGCGAGTAGACTGGGAAACTAGCATTAGAGCAGGCATAGAGTTTGAAAACGAAATGCAACCGTGTTCCAGACTTATTACCCTGCTGGGTTGTTCGCATCCCTTTGTGGAGGATGCAGAACTGCTGGGTTTTGCTGCTGCTTGTGCTGACCACTTGTCACCACAGACTCGCAGCTTGTGTCGGTGGTGGCTACAGAAGGCTGCAGATTTACAGAGCAAATGTTATAGCAAGTAAAACAAGATATAGTAATGCATAAGCAGGGAAGAAACAACCATAGTAGGACATGTGAACAATACTGTTACAGACTGTGTCAAGAAAAAAAATTAATGCAGCCGGTACAGTCGAAAAGGGAGAAGGTGCTCACACTGTGGAGCCGATTCTTCATATACCCGTTGTCGAAGACGAGACGGGACACCTGCTTCTGCAGCCGGTCGTTCTCCTCCATCAACAGCTTGTTCATGGCACCCAGCTTCCGGTTGACGGTCTGCAGACGAGAGGACTCCCTCCGCTGCTTCTCCCGGCATCTACCAAAGACAAGAGAAACACAATTTAGTTGGCAGGCGCGCACCTAAAAGAAAAAGAGAGAGAGAGAAACAACTAGCAAATACCGGCTTCCAATGCACGGGATCCCGTTGTAGTTGTTGACTGGCATACAACCAAGAATGAACAGAAAGAAGGCATCTCAGTGACATCCTCTTATGGCATGAGCACAGGGTAGGGATGTATGGGAAAAAGGTGGAGTAAAAGAGACAAAACGGATACTATGCACGAACCAAATGTATGTGAACCATTACATTAGCCTAGCTAGCTAGCTGAAAGAGATGTGTCTGCATCTACCAAAGCTTTTCGCTTAAAAGGTGTCGTTATTCTAGTTCTTGATTCGTCCACTGTGGGAGTGAGGCGGCAGTCGCCACCAAGAACAAAACTGCTGTCCGGCTTTTAATCCGCCGCGGAAGAGGCAAGTCAACGTCGCCACGAACGGCATGGCATTTGCAAGAGCAGATAAGCCAAGTAGTTTTTCCCTTAAAAAAACTGACAAAGACGGACGGACGGACGGACGGGGCGAGGCGAGGCGACTGACCTGCGGTTCTGGAACCAGACCTTGATCTGCCTGGGCTCGACGTTGGTGAGGACGGCGCAGTCCCGGATGAGCTGCTGCCGGCGCAGCGAGCTGGGCTTGGGGCACTCGCCGTAGGCAAGCTCCAGCGCATCCACCTGCTCCGCCGTGTACCGCACGTACTTGCCCGCGTCCAGCTGCGGCGCCGCCGCGCGCGGGGAGAGCCTCAGCCTCCCCCTGCTGCTCGCCATCGGGCTCCCGCGCTAGTGGTGCGGGAGCGGAGAGGAGGCGGAGGCGGAGCAGCCGGCTCCCGTGCGCGCTGGCATCGTGGTGGGCGGCGTGCTCGCTTGGGGGGAGCTAGCGAGGAGAGGAGAGGAGAGGAGCAGCGGCAAGCCAGCCAGCCAGCCAGCAAAGCTCTGGGCTTGTTTAATAGCCGTACAGTACTGCTGGCTGCAGTCCTCCTCTGCCTCAGCAAGGAGCCAAGGACCGAATGGGTTTTGGGATTTTTGGTCACATGCAATTGAGACATTTTAAAACCGAAACCTGAATCGAAATTATTCGGGGTTTCGGATTCAGGCTCGATTCCTATATATGCTATATTTTCGGGTTATAGGATTGAGTTCGGTTCATAACCTTTAAAACCCGAATAACTCAAAATATAAAAAACTTTTAATGTATGATAATATTATTATATGTTTATGAGTTTATTAGCTAAAAATTATGATATCATCTTAACGATAGTATATATATCAGTATGCTATTTTTTATAGTCATTTATTATAAAAATAGTATTTCTAATTAATTATTAATTATATATATAACAAAAGATAATAGTCTCTCTAATATTCGAGTTTATTCGATGGACCGAATAAATAGAACCGAAATTATGAGTCTATTCATATTCGGTTTTTAAAATTATTTTAAAAATTTTGTTTATCATTTTTAATAACCCGAAATTTCAAAAAACCGAATACACTGAACCGAACTACACCCAAATGACCAGCCCTATATGCAATACAAATATGCAATTGCAATGCATGACACGAGCGAGCGTACATGTAGGCACGTAGGATAGCCAGTGGGTAGTAGCAGTACTGTAGCAGTGTACACGGTGCGGCGGCTGATGGGTGATGGTGATGGCACAGTCGATGTCAGCTCAAATCAGCTCTCGATGCAACAGTGCTGGTGCGGTAGCAGGCTAGCTAGCTAGCAGCAGCTCTCACACGCTGCCATACCCGAAACCGAACGGTGCTCAATAATTAAACACAAGCGTGCCTCTGTAGATGCTGAGAGCCTGAGGCAGAAGAGAACGCCCATTTATTTTTTACACAAGCCGTTTGGGGCCCTCCCATCCCATTTCAAAACGATGCCTCGCTGACTCACGTTCAAGTGCAATTGTGCAAAGCAACGCAGGTCGCAACGCAACACAGTGCTCCTGAATGAGTCCTTTACGCTGTCAGAGAGTGACAGCGCAGCAAAAGAAAGCGAACAGGTCTCGGGTGGCCGCAGAGGATCCCCTCCTCTCTGGTCCATCTGCGTGGACGGAACGGACTCTGTTTGACCGGGCGGCATCCGCCGGATCTCCGACGCGGACGGCCGGGATGGAGCCGCCCGCGGACCCGTCGGCGGATCACGCACGGCCCTTTTCCCTTGCTGTGTCTCTCTCTTTTCTCCTCCGGTGCACCACCACGGCACCACCTGCAATGCATGGCTGCATCTGCACTGCATGCAATGCAGATGCTTGCGATGCGAGGCGTGGCTTGCCGCCACAGGCACAGGCAGGGAGGCGCAGGTTGGCTTGAACTTTGTTCAGCGGTTCACGCCAACCTGCCCTTCCCCTGTCTGTCAATGGCAGCGACAGCACTAGCAAACGACTCGGAGGAGAGGAATGGAGACGCTAGCTGCTGGATCTTGGACGCACGTGGCTGCTGCATCCAGTGCAATGCAATGCAATGCAATGCAATGCAGAGCCCTTTTTTACTGCGCTGGATGTGTGCACATATATGAAAAAGTGAACAAATCCACTGATGAGCCGCTCGCGCTCGGTTCCTTGCCGTTGCCATGCATGCATGGCCTCGCCTTGCCTTGCTCTCGTCATGAATCATGAGTGTAGTAGCAGGCTTGACTGCTGACTTGCTAGTGAGAGAGAGCATGCATGCTTTTGGCACTGTGTGGGTGTCCGTACTGGATACTGGATACAGCAATACACACTATACAGTGTGTCTGTGTGTGCACGGTCAACACGACACAGCATGCTGAACGACGTGGGAGTTGGGACTGCACCCGCATATTCTGCATGCATGGCTCGATGCCTCGATCTCGACGAGATGAAAAGAGAGATGGACGAGGAGAGAGTGGAGCGCGCGGTAGGGCCGGACGAATGCTCATGGTTCGTGGTTCGCTGGCTAGTTTGGTTCGTTGTCAGCTCGGCTCAGCTCGTTTGAATTTTTTTCACGAGCTGAGCTGACATCCTAGTTCGGTTCGTTAATGAGCCAGCTCGCGAGCTAAACGAGCTACCATATTCTAGCAAAACGAAACTATATGCATATCATTTACAGAATAATTGATGAACATGTTATATATATATGTGTGAGGTGTCTATGGCCTATAAATTAAACTAACGATTAATGAACTACGTCTATATGTTAATTTGGTCTATGCAAATATAATTATGGGTTAAACTGATGAACATGTATATGAATTAATGAGTGATGAATTGTGCTAATTTGGTGTTATATTGACGTGATTTGTGAAACTATAGTATAACTACTATTTTCTATTGTTAAATTAGTTTGAAATTAACTTTAAAATAATTATTATGCTCTGGCTCACGAGCTAAACGAGCCAGCTCGAGCTCGTAAACGAGCCGAGCCGACTCTATGGCTCGTTACCTTAACGAGTCGAGCCAGCTGACTCGTTAGTTTAACGAGCCAGCTCGAACTCAGACGAGCCGAGCCGAGCTGGCTCGTTATCCACCCCTAGCGAGCGGGGAAGGAAGGGCATGTAAACCTAATGAATTGAGAGGTGTCTACACACTACACTCTACTAGTATAGATAGCTGGGTGTGGATGTCTATCATCGTTTACAAAACTGTTTCACGTGTAAAAACCACCCTCCACCGGTAACGGTTTACCGGTCGGTTTGACCAAACCAAATCAATCTGAATTCAAGCCGGTTTATCGGCAAAAAACCGACGCAAAACCGGTAGAAACCACAGGTTAATCGTGAAACAAACTGATGTTTACTGTTTTTTTGCAGAAAAAATGGAAACTTTTGGCAGGATTTGTTTGTAATTTGCTCAATTCACATTGGGCCTGTTTGGTTCAGCTTTTTTCTGACCAGCTTTTCTGAGAATCTGGCTGTGGAGAGAATCTGGCTGTGTAGAGAATCTGAGTATCATTAGGATTATGTGTGGAGGAAGATAAAGGTGTCCATAGGACTCATGATCTAGAAAGTGACGGATTCCTACTATTGCAACGAATCAACCGATTATGTGTTTATGTTGATTTTGAATGATTTTTACCCAAACGAATTTTATAGAAGCTGACTGAAAAGCTGAGCGTTTGGCAGTTCGCAGCAGCTTTTGGTGGCTAGAAGCTCTAAAAAGCTGAAACAAACAGGTACATTGTACAGTAAATATTAATTGATCCACACGACATGCGTTCACCAAAATAACATACAACATACATATGCAACTACAAACTCTAGTTCTCATGCAATAAACAACCAGCAAACTTCGCAATACTCAAATACAAGTACTTTTACACCTCTCCAATGAGACAACGACAAATAGGTCGACTTATTTTACAATACTCACATGTTCAGCTCGAGTCATAGTGATAGTACTCAGGCATGTTGGAAGGAACGTGATATTGTTTCAATCTGTCATAATGATAGTGATAGGTCTATACAAAAGATATGAGATACATTAGCGAGAAAACAAGAACGACAAATAAATATTTATCCACAAAGCAAAAGAACATACCGGTGCAGCGAGAACTTGTCCATACCCATATTGTGGTCCTGGTGGATACATGTTTGATAAATTTGAATATGGTGGTGGAGGAGGTCCATAGTTTCTGATAGTCGCCTAGAGGGGGGTGAATAGGGCGAAACTGAAATTTACAAATATAAACACAACTACAAGCCGGGTTAGCGTTAGTAATAAAGAAATGAGTCCGCGAGAGAGGGAGCAAAACAAATCGCAAGCAAATGAAGAGTGTGACACGCGGATTTGTTTTACCGAGGTTCGGTTCTTGCAAACCTACTCCCCGTTGAGGAGGCCACAAAGGCCGGGTCTCTTTCAACCCTTCCCTCTCTCAAACGATCCCTCGGATCGAGCGAGCTTTCTCTTCTCAATCACTTGGAACACAAAGTTCCCACAAGGACCACCACAAGTTTGGTGTCTCTTTCCTCAATTACAAGTGAGTTTGATTGCAATGAAAGAATCAAGAAAGAAGAAAGCAATCCAAGCGCAAGAGCTCGAAAGAACACAAGCAAATCTCTCTCTCTAGTCACTAGGGCGTTGTGTGGAATTTGGAGAGGATTTGATCTCTTTAGTGTGTCTAGAATTGAATGCTAGAGCTCTTGTAGTAGTTGGGAAGTGGAAAACTTGGATGCAATGAATGGTGGGGTGGTTGGGGTATTTATAGCCCCAACCACCAAAAGTGGCCGTTTGGGAGGCTGTCTGTTCGATGGCGCACCGGACAGTCCGGTGCCCCCGCCACGTCATCACTGCCGTTGGATTCTGACCGTTGGAGCTTCTGACTTGTGGGCCCGCCTGGATGTCCGGTGCACACCGGACATGCACTGTTCCTTGTCCGGTGCGCCAGTATGGGCGCGCCTGCCATCTGCGCGCGCAGAGCGCGCATTAAATGCACCGCAGGTAGCCGTTGGCGCCGAAATAGCCGTTGCTCCGCTGGTACACCGGACAGTCCGGTGCACACCGGACAGTCCGGTGAATTCTAGCGGAGCGGCTGAAGTGAAATCCCGAGGCTGGCGAGTTCCGGAGGCCGCGCTTCCTTGGAGCACCGGACACTGTCCGGTGTACACCGGACAGTCCGGTGAATTATAGCGCGCCGGCCTGAGAAATTCCGAAGGTGGCGAGTTCGAGTTGGAGTCCTCTGGTGCACCGGACACTGTCTGGTGTACACCGGACAGTCCGGTGCCCCCAGACCAGAGGTGCCTTCGGTTGCCACTTTGCTCCTTTGTTGAATCCAAAACTTGATCTTTATATTGGCTGAGTGTGAACCTTTTACACCTGTATAATCTATACACTTGGGCAAACTAGTTAGTCCAATTATTTGTGTTGGGCAATTCGACCACCAAAATTAATTAGGGACTAGGTGTAAGCCTAATTCCCTTTCAATCTCCCCCTTTTTGGTGATTGATGCCAACACAAACCAAAGCAAATATAGAAGTGTATAATTGAACTAGTTTCCATAATGTACGTGTAAAGGTTGCTTGGAATTGAGCCAATATAAATACTTACAAGATATGCATGGATTGTTTCTTTCATATTTAACATTTTGGACCACGCATGCACCACATGTTTTGTTTTTGCAAATCTTTTGTAAATCCCTTTCAAAAGTTCTTTTGCAAATAGTCAAAGGTAAATGAATAAGATTTTGTAAAGCATTTTCAAGATTTGAAATTTTCTCCCCCTGTTTCAAATGCTTCTCCTTTGACTAAACAAAACTCCCCCTAAATGGGATCCTCCTCTTAGTGTTCAAGAGGGTTTTGATATATCATTTTTGAAATACTACTTTCTCCCCCTTTTGAACACAATAGGATACCAAATGATAAAATTCTTTGAAAACACGAAGTTTTTGAAATTGGTGGTGGTGCGGTCCTTTTGCTTTGGGCTCATACTCTCTCCCCCTTTTTGGCATGAATCGCCAAAAACGGAATCATTAGAGCCTTCGAAGTACTTTCTTCCCCTTTGGTCATAAATGAACAAGTTAAGATTATACCAAAGATGAAGTCTTTTTGCTCTCTCCCTCAAAGATGGAGAGTGGCTTGGAGCGACGGCGAAGGATGAGTTACGAAGTGGAAGCCTTTGTCTTCGCCGAAGACTCCAATTCCCTTTCAATATACCTATGACTTGGTTTGAAATAGACTTGAAAACACATTAGTCATAGCATATAAGAGAGATATGATCAAAGGTATATAAATGAGCTATGTGTGCAATCTAGCAAAAGAAATTGCGGGAATCAAGAATATTGAGCTCATGCCTAAGTTTGGTAAAAGTTTGTTCATCAAGAGGCTTGGTAAAGATATCGGCTAATTGATCTTTAGTGTTAATGTAAGAAATCTCGATATCTCCCTTTTGTTGTTGATCCCGTAAAAAGTGATACCGGATGGCTATGTGTTTAGTGCGGCTGTGCTCGACAGGATTGTCGGTCATTTTGATTGCACTCTCATTATCACATAGCAAAGGGACTTTGGTTAATTTGTAACCGTAGTCCCGCAGGGTTTGCCTCATCCATAGCAATTGCGCGCAACAATGACCTGCGGCAATATACTCGGCTTCGGCGGTGGAAAGAGCGACCGAATTTTGCTTCTTTGAAGCCCAAGACACCAAGGATCTTCCCAAGAACTGGCAAGTCCCCGATGTGCTCTTTCTATTGATTTTGCACCCCGCCCAATCGGCATCCGAATAACCAATCAAATCAAATGTGGATCCCCGAGGGTACCAAAGCCCAAACTTAGGAGTATAAGCCAAATATCTCAAGATTCGTTTTACGGCCGTAAGGTGGGATTCCTTAGGGTCGGATTGGAATCTTGCACACATGCAAACGGAAAGCATAATGTCCGGTCGAGATGCACATAAATAGAGTAATGAACCTATCATCGACCGATATACCTTTTGATCCACGGACTTACCTCCCGTGTCGAGGTCGAGATGCCCATTAGTTCCCATGGGTGTCTTGATGGGTTTGGCATCCTTCATCCCAAACTTAGCAAGAATGTCTTGAGTGTACTTTGTTTGGCTAATGAAGGTGCCCTCTTGGAGTTGCTTGACTTGGAATCCTAGAAAATACTTCAACTCCCCCATCATAGACATCTCGAACTTTTGTGTCATGATCCTACTAAATTCTTCACATGTAGACTCGTTAGTAGACCCAAATATAATATCATCAACATAAATTTGGCATACAAACAAGTCATTTTCAAGAGTTTTAGTGAATAGAGTAGGATCGGCCTTTCCGACTTTGAAGCCATTAGCAATAAGGAAATCCCTAAGGCATTCATACCATGCTCTTGGGGCTTGCTTGAGCCCATAAAGCGCCTTAGAGAGCTTATAGACATGGTTAGGGTACTCACTGTCTTCAAAGCCGGGAGGTTGCTCAACATAGACCTCTTCCTTGATTGGTCCATTGAGGAAGGCACTTTTCACGTCCATTTGATAAAGCTTAAAGCCATGGTAAGTAGCATAGGCTAATAATATGCGAATTGACTCAAGCCTAGCTACGGGTGCATAGGTTTCACCGAAATCCAAACCTTCGACTTGGGAGTATCCCTTGGCCACAAGTCGAGCTTTGTTCCTTGTCACCACACCATGCTCATCTTGCTTGTTGCGGAAGACCCATTTGGTTCCTACAACATTTTGGTTAGGACGTGGAACTAAATGTCATACCTCATTCCTAGTGAAGTTGTTGAGCTCCTCTTGCATCGCCACCACCCAATCCGAATCTTGTAGTGCTTCCTCTACCTTGTGTGGCTCAATAGAGGAAACAAACGAGTAATGTTCACAAAAATGTGCAACACGAGATCTAGTGGTTACCCCCTTATGAATGTCGCCGAGGATGGTGTCGACGGGGTGATCTCGTTGGATTGCTTGGTGGACTCTTGGGTGTGGCGGCCTTTGCTCTTCATCCTCCTTGTCTTCCTCATTTGCATCTCCCCCTTGATCATTGCCATCATCTTGAGGTGGCTCATTTGCTTGATCTTCTACTTTATCAACTTGAGCCTCATCCTCATTTTGAGTTGGTGGAGATGCTTGGGTGGAGGAGGATGGTTGATCTTGTGCATTTGGAGGCTCTTCGGATTCCTTAGGACACATATCCCTAATGGACATGTTCCTTAGCGCGATGCACGGAGCCTCTTCAATACCTATCTCATCAAGATCAACTTGCTCTACTTGAGAGCCGTTAGTCTCATCAAACACAACGTCACAAGAAACTTCAACCTGTCCAGTGGACTTGTTAAAGACTCTATATGCCCTTGTGTTTGAATCATATCCTAGTAAAAAGCCTTCTACAGTCTTAGGAGCAAATTTAGATTTTCTTCCTCTTTTAACAAGAATAAAGCATTTGCTACCAAAGACTCTAAAATATGAAATATTGGGCTTTTTACCGGTTAGGAGTTCGTATGATGTCTTCTTGAGGATTCGGTGTAGATATAACCGGTTGATGGCGTAGCAAGCGGTGTTGACCGCCTCGGCCCAAAACCGATCCGAAGTCTTGTACTCATCAAGCATGGTTCTAGCCATGTCCAATAGAGTTCTATTCTTCCTCTCCACTACACCATTTTGTTGTGGAGTGTAGGGAGAAGAGAACTCATGCTTGATGCCCTCCTCCTCAAGGAAGCCTTCAATTTGAGAGTTCTTGAACTCCGTCCCGTTATCGCTTCTAATTTTCTTGATCCTTAAGCCGAACTCATTTTGAGCCCGTCTCAAGAATCCCTTTAAGGTCTCTTGGGTTTGAGATTTTTCCTGCAAAAAGAATACCCAAGTGAAGCGAGAATAATCATCCACAATAACTAGACAGTACTTACTCCCGCCGATGCTTATGTAAGCAATCGGGCCGAATAGGTCCATGTGTAGGAGCTCCAGTGGCCTGTCGGTCGTCATGATGTTCTTGTGTGGATGATGGGCTCCAACTTGCTTTCCTGCCTGACATGCGCTACAAATCCTGTCTTTCTCAAAATGAACATTTGTTAGTCCTAAAATGTGTTCTCCCTTTAGAAGCTTGTGAAGATTCTTCATCCCAACATGGGCTAGTCGGCGGTGCCAGAGCCAACCCATGTTAGTCTTAGCAATTAAGCATGTGTCAAGTTCAGCTCTATCAAAATCTACTAAGTATAGCTGACCCTCTAACACACCCTTAAATGCTATTGAATCATCACTTCTTCTAAAGACAGTGACACCTATATCAGTGAAAAGACAGTTGTAGCCCATTTGACATAATTGAGATACGAAAAGCAAATTGTAATCTAAAGAATCAACAAGAAAAACATTGGAAATAGAATGGTCAGGAGATATAGCAATTTTACCCAATCCTTTGACCAAACCTTGATTTCCATCCCCGAATGTGATAGCTCGTTGGGGATCTTGGTTTTTCTCATATGAGGAGAACATCTTTTTCTCCCCTGTCATGTGGTTTGTGCACCCGCTGTCGAGTATCCAACTTGAGCCCCCGGATGCATAAACCTACAAAACAATTTTAGTTCTTGACTTTAGGTACCCAAATGGTTTTGGGTCCTTTGGCATTAGACACAAGAACTTTGGGTACCCAAACACAAGTCTTGGAACCCTTGTGCTTGCCCCCAACATATTTGGCAACTACCTTGCCGGATTTGTTAGTCAACACATAAGATGCATCAAAAGTTTTAAATGAAAGACTATGTTCATTTGATGCATTAGGAATTTTCTTCTTAGGCAACTTAGCATGGGTTGGTTGCCTAGAGCTAGATGTCTCACTCTTATACATAAAAGCATGGTTAGAACCAGAGTGAGACTTCCTAGAATGAATTTTCCTAATTTTGTCTTCGGGATAACCGACAGGGTATAAAATGTAACCCTCGTTATCCTGAGGCATGGGAGCCTTGCCCTTAACAAAGTTGGACAATCTTTTAGGAGGGGCATTAAGTTTGACATTGTCTCCCCTTTGGAAGCCAATGCCATCCTTGATGTCAGGGCGTCTCCCATTATAGAGCATACTACGAGCAAATTTAAATTTTTCATTCTCTAAGTTATGCTCGGCAATTTTAGCATCTAATTTTGCTATATGATCATTTTGTTGTTTAATTAAAGTCATGTGATCATGAATAGCATCAATGTTAACATCTCTACATCTAGTACAAATAGAAACATGCTCAACACTAGATGTAGAGGGTTTGCAAGATTTTAGTTCTACGACCTTAGCATGCAATATTTCATTTTTACTTCTAAGGTCGAAAATAGTAACATTGCAAACATCAAGTTCTTTAGCCTTAGCCATTAAATTTTCATTTTCTACTCTAAGGCTAGCAAGAGAAATGTTCAATTCTTCAATCCTAGCAAGCAAATCATCATTATTATCTCTAGGGTTGGGAATTGAAACATTACAAACATGTGAATCAACCTTAGCATTTAAACTAGCATTTTCATTCCTAAGGTTGTCAATCATCTCACGACAAGTGTTTAGCTCACTAGATAGTTTTTGACATTTTTCTACTTCTAGAGCATAAGCATTTTTAACCTTAACATGCTTCTTATTTTCTTTAATAAGGAAGTCCTCTTGAGAATCCAAAAGGTCATCCTTTTCATGAATAGCACTAATCAATTCATTTAATTTTTCTTTTTGTTGCATGTTTAGGTCGGCAAAGAGAATACGTAAATTATCCTCCTCATCACTAGCATTATCATTACTAGAAGACTCATATTTAGTGGAGGAGTTAGATTTAACCTTCTTCCATTTGCCGTCCTTGGCCATGAGACACTTGTGGCCGACGTTGGGGAAGAGAAGGCCCTTGGTGACGGCGATGTTGGCGGCGTCCTCGTCGTCGGAGGAGTCGCTAGAGCTTTCGTCGGAGTCCCACTCGCGACAAACATGAGCATCGCCGCCCTTCTTCTTGTAGTACCTCTTCTTCTCCTTTCTTCTCCCCTTCTTGTCGTCGCCTCGGTCACTGTCACTAGATATGGGACATTTAGCAATAAAATGACCAGGCTTACCACATTTGTAGCAAACCTTTTTGGAGCGGGACTTGTAGTCTTTCTCTCTCCTTTGCTTGAGGATTTGGCGGAAGCTCTTGATGACGAGCGCCATTTCCTCATTGTCGAGCTTGGAGGCGTCGATTGGTTGTTGAAAGGGAAATGTGCCCTTGGGCCATTTCTAAGTATTTTGGTGATTGAGTGTCAACACAAGTGCTTAAATGTGAATCTATACTCATGGATGGACAAAGTACAAATCAAGAGTAAAGGTATGTTTCTAAGCCTTAGTACATTGTTTTGAAGACTAATGTATTGTGTCTAAGTGCTTGAAACAGGAGAAATCGAATCAGAGAAAAGTTGGCTGTGTACAGCCAAAAGGTTGTTCGGTCTAGAGCACCGGACAGTGTCCGGTGCGCCAGACTGACTCGGGCGAACTGGCCGCTCTCGGGAATTCGTCGACGGCGTACGGCTATAATTCACCGGACTGTCCGGTGTGCACCGGACTGTCCGGTGAGCCAACGGTCGGCCGAGCCAACGGTCGGCCGCGAAATCTGCGCGCGACACGTGGCCTGGCCAACGGTCGGAAGGGGGCACCGGACTGTCCGGTGTGCACCGGACATGTCCGGTGCGCCAACGGCTCCCAGATCTGCAACGGTCGGCAGTGCCATTTAAGGAAGGAAATCGGGCACCGGACAGTGTCCGGTGTGCACCGGACTGTCCGGTGCACCCGACGACAGAAGGCAGGGATGACCTTCCAGATTTGCTCTCAACGGCTCCTAGCTGCCTTGGGGCTATAAAAGGGACCCCTAGGCGCATGGAGGAGACACCCAAGCAACCTTAGAGCATTCTTGATCATCCACACTCAGTCTTTGCGCATTCATTTGTCATTCTTAGTGATTCGAGCTCCGTTCTAGTGAGAACTTTGAGATAGTCTTTTGAGCTCGTTTCTTGGTCGTGTGTGTGCGCATTTTGCTGTGGATTTGTGTGTGTTGCTTCCCTCCCTTACTCCGTGCTTCTTTGTGAAATTCAAAGTGTAAGGGCGAGAGACTCCAAGTTGTGGAGATTCCTCGCAAACGGGAAAAAGATCAAAGTAAAGAAGAACACCGTGGTATTCAAGTTGATCATTGGATCACTTGAGAGGAGTTGAGTGCAACTCTCGTCCGTTGGGACGCCACAACGTGGAGTAGGCAAGTTTTGTACTTGGCCGAACCACGGGATAACCACCGTGTCATCTCTGTGATTGAATTCTTGTGGTTATTGTGTTTTGGCTCCTCTCTAGCCACTTGGCAATTATTGTGCTAACGATTAACCAAGTTTTTGTGGCTATAAGTTTAAGTTTTACAGGATCACCTATTCACCCCCCCTCTAGGTGCTCTCAATTGGTATCAGAGTCGTTCTCTTCAAGAAGGGACTAATCGCCCGAAGAGATGGATCCTAAGGGAAAGGGGATGGTGGTCGACAACAACGAGAAGGAGTCTATCTTCAACGAGCCGAAGAATGACAAGTCCACCGACTTGGGCTCAAGCCACAAGCGCAAAGATGGAAAGAAGAAGAAGACAAGGCGCATCAAGGAGATCGTCTACTACGACAGCGACGAATCCTCTTCTTCCCAAAAGGACGACGACAACGACTACAGGAAGACGGTCAATTCGAACTTTTCATTTGATTATTCTCGCATTCCACATAGTTCGAATTCGCATTTGCTTTCCATTCCTCTTGGCAAACCTCCACACTTCGATGGAGAGGACTACGGATTTTGGAGTCACAAAATGCGTAGTCATTTATTCTCTCTCCATCCAAGCATATGGGAGATTGTAGAAAATGGAATGAAATTTGATAGCTCGGATAGCTCTATGTTTATTAATGAACAGATTCATAAAAATGCACAAGCTACTACTGTGTTGCTAGCCTCCTTGTGCAGGGACGAGTACAACAAAGTGAGCGGCTTGGACAATGCCAAGCAGATATGGGACACCCTCAAGATTTCTCATGAGGGAAATGACGTTACCTTGATTACCAAAACAGAGTTGGTGGAGGGCGAGCTTGGACGGTTCGCGATGATAAGGGGCGAGGAGCCAACTCAAACCTACAACCGGCTCAAGACCCTTATTAACAAAATAAGGAGCTACGGAAGCACGCGATGGACGGACCACGACGTCGTCCGACTAATGCTAAGGTCCTTTACCGTTCTTGATCCTCATTTGGTGAATAATATTCGTGAGAATCCCAGGTACACCAAAATGTCGCCCGAAGAAGTCCTAGGAAAATTCGTCAGCGGGCGAATGATGATCAAGGAGGCGAGGTACGTGGACGACGCCTTGAATGGACCAATCAACGAGCCGCAACCTCTTGCTCTCAAAGCAACAAGAAGCAAGGAGGGGCTACCTAGCAAGGTGGCACAGATTGAAGCGGCCGGACTTAATGATGAAGAGATGGCCCTCATCATTAAAAGATTCAAGACGGCGCTTAAGGGTCGCAAGGGACAGCCAAGCAAGACCAAAGCCAAAGGGAAGCGCTCATGCTTCAAATGCGGTAAGCTTGGTCATTTTATTGCTAACTGTCCCGACAATGATAGTGATCAGGACCAAGGGAACAAAAGGGAGAAGAAGAAGCATTACAAGAAGGCCAAGGGCGAGGCACATATCGGAAAGGAGTGGGATTCGGATTGCTCCTCCTTCGACTCCGACAATGAAGGACTTGCCGCCACCGCCTTCAACAAATCAACCCTCTTCCCCAACGAGCGTCACACATGCCTTATGGCAAGGGAGAAGAAGGTGAGTACTCGAGACACCACTTATGTTTCTTCTAGTGATGATGAGTCTAGCGATGAGGAAATAGATTACTCTAGCTTGTTCAAGGGATTGGATAGAAATAAGATTGATAAAATCAATGAATTGATTGATGCCTTGAATGAAAAGGATAGGCTCTTAGAGAAACAAGAGGATTTATTGTATGAAGAACACGATAAATTTGTAGAAGCACAAAAATCCTATGCTTTAGAAGTTAAAAGAAATGAAATGCTTTCTTTTGAACTATCTACTTGTCATGAAACCATTTCTACTTTAAAAGGTGTCAACAATGATTTAAATGCTAAATTAGAAGTAGCAAATAAATCCAATTCTTGCGTAGAACATGTTGTAATTTGTACTAGGTGTAAAGATTTTGACATTGATGCTTGTAGTGAACACCTAGTTTCAATTTCCAAGCTTAATGATGAATTGGCTAGTCTTAATGCTCAACTTAAGATTAGCAAGAATGATTTCGATAAACTAAAATTTGCAAGGGATGCCTACACAATTGGTAGACACCCCTCAATTAAGGATGGACTTGGCTTCAAGAGAGAAGCCAAGAACTTAACAAGCCATAAGGCTCCCATTCCCGCCAAGGAGAAAGGGAAGGCCCCTATGGCTAGTAGTGTGCAAAAGAACCATGCTTTTATGTATCATGATAGGAGACAAACTAGAAACACTTATAGGAGTTTTAATGCTTATGATGATTTTGACTCTCATGCCATGTTTGCTTCTAGTTCTTCTTATATGCATGGTAGAAATATGTCTAGGAAAAATGCTATTCATCATATGCCTAGAAAGAATGTTATTCATGCTCCTAGGAAAGTAGTGAATGAACCTTCTAAAATTTATTATGCTTTAAATGCTTCCTTTGCTATTTATAGAAAGGATAGGAAAATAGTTGCTAGGAAGTTAGGGGCAAAATGCAAGGGAGACAAAACTTGCATTTGGGTCCCTAAGGATATTTGTGCTAACCTTGTAGGACCCAACATGAGTTGGGTACCTAAAACCCAAGCCTAAATTTGCCTTGCAGGTTTATGCATCCGGGGGTTCAAGCTGGATTATCGACAGCGGATGCACAAACCATATGACGGGGGAGAAGAAGATGTTCACCTCCTACGTCAAGAATAAGGATTCCCAAGATTCAATTATATTCGGTGATGGGAATCAAGGCAAGGTAAAAGGGTTAGGTAAAATTGCAATCTCAAATGAGCACTCAATTTCTAATGTGTTTTTAGTTGAGTCTCTGGGATATAATTTACTATCTGTTAGTCAATTATGCAATATGGGATATAACTGTCTATTTACTAATATAGATGTGTCTGTCTTTAGAAGAAGTGATGGTTTACTAGCTTTTAAGGGTGTATTAGACGACAAACTTTATTTAGTTGATTTTGCAAAAGAAGAAGCCGGTCTAGATGCATGCTTAATAGCTAAGACTAGCATGGGCTGGCTGTGGCATCGCCGCTTAGCACATGTGGGGATGAAGAACCTTCACAAGCTTCTAAAGGGAGAACACGTGATAGGTTTGACTAACGTGCAATTCGAAAAAGATAGACCTTGTGCAGCTTGTCAAGCAGGTAAACAGGTGGGAGGAGCGCATCACAGCAAGAATGTGATGACCACTTCAAGACCCCTGGAGCTGCTGCATATGGATCTCTTCGGACCCGTCGCCTATCTGAGCATAGGAGGAAGTAAGTATGGTCTAGTTATTGTTGATGACTTTTCCCGCTTCACTTGGGTATTCTTTTTGCAGGATAAGTCTGAGACCCAAGGAACCCTCAAGCGCTTCCTAAGGAGAGCTCAAAACGAGTTTGAACTCAAGGTGAAGAAGATAAGGAGCGACAACGGGACCGAATTCAAGAACCTTCAAGTGGAGGAGTTCCTTGAAGAGGAAGGGATCAAGCACGAGTTCTCCGCTCCCTACACACCACAGCAAAATGGTGTGGTAGAGAGGAAGAACAGGACGCTCATCGATATGGCAAGAACGATGCTAGGAGAGTTCAAGACCCCCGAGTGCTTTTGGACGGAAGCCGTGAACACGGCTTGCCACGCCATCAACAGGGTCTACCTTCATCGCCTTCTCAAGAAGACATCGTATGAGCTACTAACCGGGTAGAAGAGGCCTTGCTAGATCCGGACTGGGTGTTGGCCATGCAAGAGGAGCTCAACAACTTCAAGAGGAATGAAGTTTGGACGCTGGTGCCTCGTCCCAAGCAAAATATTGTGGGAACCAAGTGGGTGTTCCGCAACAAACAGGACGAGCACGGAGTGGTGACGAGGAACAAGGCTCGACTTGTGGCAAAAGGTTATGCCCAAGTCGCAGGTTTGGACTTTGAGGAGACTTTTGCTCCTGTGGCTAGGCTAGAGTCCATTCGTATCTTGCTAGCATATGCCGCTCACCATTCTTTCAGGTTGTACCAAATGGATGTGAAGAGCGCTTTCCTCAACGGGCCAATAAAGGAGGAGGTGTACGTAGAGCAACCCCCTGGCTTCGAGGATGAACGGTACCTCGACCACGTGTGTAAGCTCTCTAAGGCGCTCTATGGACTTAAGCAAGCCCCAAGAGCATGGTATGAATGCCTTAGAGATTTCTTAATTGCTAATGCTTTCAAGGTTGGGAAAGCCGATCCAACTCTTTTTACAAAGACATGTGATGGTGACTTGTTTGTGTGCCAAATTTATGTTGATGACATAATATTTGGTTCTACTAATAAAAAGTCTTGTGAAGAGTTTAGCAGGGTGATGACGCAGAAATTCGAGATGTCGATGATGGGCGAGTTGAACTACTTCCTTGGGTTTCAAGTGAAGCAACTCAAGGACGGCACTTTCATCTCCCAAACGAAGTACACGCAAGATCTGCTAAAGCGGTTTGGGATGAAGGACGCCAAGCCCGCAAAGACTCCGATGGGGACCGACGGACACACCGACCTCAACAAAGGAGGTAAGTCCGTTGATCAAAAAGCATACCGGTCAATGATAGGGTCATTACTTTACTTATGTGCTAGTAGACCGGATATTATGCTTAGCGTATGCATGTGTGCTAGATTTCAATCCGATCCTAAGGAGTGTCACTTAGTGGCAGTGAAGCGAATCCTTAGATATTTAGTTGCTACGCCTTGCTTCGGGCTCTGGTATCCAAAGGGGTCTACCTTTGACTTGATTGGATATTCAGACTCCGATTATGCTGGATGTAAGGTCGATAGGAAGAGCACATCGGGGACGTGCCAATTCTTAGGAAGGTCCCTGGTGTCATGGCATTCTAAGAAACAAACCTCCGTTGCCCTATCCACCGCTGAGGCCGAGTATGTTGCCGCAGGTCAGTGTTGCGCGCAACTACTTTGGATGAGGCAAACCCTCAGGGACTTTGGCTACAATCTGAGCAAAGTCTCACTCCTATGTGATAATGAGAGTGCTATCCGCATGGCGGAAAATCCTGTTGAACACAGCCGCACAAAGCACATAGACATCCGACATCACTTTCTGAGAGACCACCAGCAAAAGGGAGATATCGAAGTGTTTCATGTTAGCACCGAGAACCAGCTAGCTGATATCTTTACCAAGCCTCTAAATGAGAAGACCTTTTGCAGGCTGCGAAGTGAGCTAAATGACTTAGATTCGCGGAACTTGGATTGAACTGTAGCATACATGTGTCTATGCTTTTGATCATGTTCATTCTGCATTTTGTTGCTTATTGTGGTGCTCAAGTTGTACAAACATTCCCTGGACCTCACAAGTCCGTGTGTGAAGCGTCCCCAATCCTCTGGGACTCAAATGTGATACAATTACTAGTCCCAGGAGGCTAGTAAACACATTTATACATCAGATGATTCCAGATCTGCTTGAACGAGACAAACCTATAAAGGTGGCGAACAACTTTAAGAGTTGGTCCACAACTCGGGACATATCATCAGAGTGGGGCTGAAGCAGCCCGATATACGCAGTGAAGCAATTCAGCGGTCCAACAGCCACAGGCAAGGTTGGGAACAGTCGTAACTCTTACCCGATCTCCTTTTTCTGAAAAACAACAAATAAGCAAGGGTGAGTACAAACGTACTCAGCAGCCCACCTTCACCCGCGGAATGGGGAAATCAGATATAATGCATGGAATATGTGGAGCTCAGGATATTTTGCAGAAACAGCAATATTTTATGCAGAGTTGTTTTGAAAAACATTTTGTATTTTTGCAAAGCGCATCCTCTCCAAAAGGAGCAGGAAGTTTTTCAGTATCATAACAAAATCCCCTGGACTAAACCATCCAGGTATCTCAGCAGTTCCCACTGGTTTTCATTTTCAAAAACAGCTACTGGACTTCCCGTCCACCATAGCTCACGGCTCAACCGCCGAACCTTTTAAAAACCAATTTTCTCAAACACACCTATTTTTTGGAAAACAAAACATTAATTGCCATACCATACCAGACTCGTCCATTCCTGTGGACACAGACTATTCGAATAGGTTTTCAAACTCTGCGCAGAGGTGTACACTTTACCCACTAGTTCGGCTCTGCGATCCCATGGCCAATGAGACCCGAATCCGACTCTCTTTCTTTCCCCGCACGTCCTAACCTTAACGGTTATCCGGAAGGAGTCAGGCCACCACCATGTCCAAACCGGACAAAACTTTCCCCCTCCTTATCCTCCCGGTGCTCCCCAGCCTTCATAACCCTGGGGTTGGACCGTACGAGTTCAGATTGAGTGACTGCCCACACAGTCTCGAGTGGTTGTACTATTAAAGAGTACAGGTAGTGAAGATGACAAACCGGTCCTTATATGAGGGGACAATCCTTCTGCTCATGCCTAAACCAGCTGAGCCAACACCTTAGGCCCTCCCCTAAACCAGGAAGTCCCTGATTATCCCACTCACAAGGTGATAAGGGTGAAAACCCTTCATCACACACATTTTGAAAAACATTTTCTTTTGAAAACTCACACATGTTCTCAAATTATTTGGAACATATATATCAGGGATGGATTGCGGCAAGCGGCTGGGTGGCCATAATAACTTGTCTCAAAATCATATCATGCATAAAATAACAGGCTAAGGGTTGTGGTTGTAAAAGCATAGGTAATTTATGCATCAAAGGGATCCAGTGAGCTTGCCGTGCTTATTCGGCGAAGGGGGAAGGGGAGCTCGCGGAACTGGCTTCTGGCTCCACCGCCTGGTGTAGACTTGCAGATCTGGCCTCCACGAGACGACACGAACGCTCCGATAACTATGCAATATGAACAAGCAAACATACAAACCAGCAAGTATACCAACAAATATTTAGTATAGTGGTCAGAATAGCGATATATGGATGGGTAGAGTCTTGAGTAGAATCTGTGTCATGTGGTGTTGTGTGGTGTTGTGATATTACTGGTGGTGGAGCGGAGGTGCTTACCAGGAGGGTGGACTGGAGGCGAAGCGACACTATGCGTGTAGCCGGCAGAGCGGAGTAACTGAGTGGATGGGGTGTTTGCCTTGGCTGAGGGTGTTGAGTGTGTGTGGAGAGGGAGAGGGTAGCTGGGTGTATTTATAGCTGAGTGTATGTGGTGTAGCACAGTGAAGTTCACTGTTGGTGAGAATAGTGACGAATGAATCGTCTGACTTAGTATGAACAGGAGAGTTATAGGCAGAATATAGGACAAGAGTATTTTGGGAGTTTTTCTGGAATATGGACCAGACTTAAGGGATGACATGGTTGGATAGGGAATAGTTTGATAAGAATTTAGAAATGAGAATTATTGGAATCTGAGTTTGGAAGCCTGGTTCGAAGGAATCTCAAAGTAAAGCATGCTCAACTTGGAGAAACCTAGGATGGGTGACCAGATGGGAAGTTCCCTACTGGAAGGAAAACCACAGTCACCGGAGTTCGTATGATTGGAACATGGGTCTGGCTGGTCTTAGGTGGACTGGACAGCATGATGGATGAGTAGTTGAAATTTGGGATGATCGGCTAATCGATGAATAGTAACGATGAATAGTGGCGATGGAAAAGAAATTATAGATATCATCGATGAATAGTAACGATGATGAATAGTAATGGTAAATAGTAACGATGATGAATAGTATATGTGAATAGTAATGGTGAATAGTAATGGTGAATAGTGATAGTGAATAGTTCGTATGAACGAACGATGAACGATGAATAAGAACTATGAACGAACGATCGAATGATCGGACGAACGAACGATCGGAATTTCGACAGCATAACGGCAGGAAAAGATTATTTGGACGAACGAACGGACGAACGATCGAATGATCGTACGAACGAACGATCGAATGATCGTACGAACGAACGATCGGAATTTCGGCAGCATAACGACAGGACAAAGATTATCTGGAAGAACGATGAATAGGGACTATGAACGAACGATGAACGATGAATAGGGACTATGAACGAACGATGATCGATCGAATGATCGAACGAACGAACGATCGGAATTTCGGCAGCATAACGGCAGGACAAAGATTATCTGGAAGAACGATGAATAGGGCTATGAACGAACGATGAACGATGAATAGGAACTATGAACGAACGATGAACGATCGAATGATCGAATGAACGAATGATCGGAATTTCGGCAGCATAACGGTAGGAAAAAGATTATTTGGACGAACAAACGGACGAACGATCGAACGATCGGACGAACGGACCATGAACGATCGGACGAACGATCGAACGATCGGACGAACGAACGAACAAACTAAGAACAGGGGACGAACGATCGAAGAACGATCGAACGATCCTTGTGCTAGTGTGTGCTTGTGTGGAACATGGAGTGGGTGTGTGTGTGGGGGGGGAAGAGAGTTGCCATGAAATGGCTTGGGGTGGGATGAGAGGAGGCCCTTGCCCCTCTATTTATAGCCATGGTGGGGGGATTAGGGGGAGGGATGAGAGGATTAGTGGGAGGATGAGAGGATTAGTGGGAGGTTAGCATGTATTTGCCTTGTATAAGTGAGATTTGCTTGTAGAGCTCACCGTATGACACTGGAGGCATACGTATACGTATGAGCATGAGAAAAGTTATGAAGAAAATATTTGTAGGGACTTGAAAAATGATTATGAAGGTATTTCTTACGAAGAAAATACTTGGAGATATATTGGTGGAATATTTGGGCAATATTTCTGGAAAGAATTTGAGGGGGATCACTCGGGAAATATATGGGCAGTATTTTTGGAAAGAACTTGAAGGGATGTCACTGGGGAAATATCTGTAGGATATTTTGAGGAGGATTTTAGAGAGAATATAGACCACTATACTTTATTTGTTGATATCAACTCGCAAACAAACATTTTGAAATGAAATTTGAAATTCATTTTGAATTTAGAGCGAGTTTGAGAAAATTTCAGGATTTGAATTTTTGGGATGCTACAGTGTGTAAGTGATGCACATCTTTAGGGGGAGTTGTGTTACAACTTGACCCTTTGAGACTAACCATATGTTTGAGTTTGCTTGATTTAGTCTCGAAGGAGAATTGAAAGGGAAAAGGTGGACTTGGACCATGAAAGACTTCCACTGCACTCCGATGAAAAGAGTAACTTTTCCAAGTTCATCTTTTAACTCTTATTGCCTATTTGCTCTTAATTGAAGATTTTGGTGAGGCAATGGGGTTAAAGGGCCAAGATTGATCCCGTTTTGGTGCTTGATGCCAAAGGGAGAGAAAATAAAGGCCAAAGCAATAAATGGATCAACTACCACTTGAGAGATTTTTTTGAAAATAGTAGAATAGAGTTTTTGTTTTGGCAAAACTCTTTTATTGTCTATCTTGTCAAAAGTTGGTTGTCTTGTGGGGAGAAATGATGACTATGGGAAATAGGGGGAGTTTTTGAAATCTTTGATCAATCTCTTTTGGAATGACTCTCTTTATGCTTCGACATGTGTGTTTGACTTAGAGATAGAGATTTGAGTTTTATTTGCAAAAAACAAACAAACCAAGTGGTGGCAAAGGATGATCCATATATGCCAAAAATGAATCAAAATAAATTTGAGTTTTATTTGAAGTGATATTGCACTTGTTCTAGTTGCTTTATGTTGTGTTGGCATAAATCACCAAAAAGGGGGAGATTGAAAGGGAAATGTGCCCTTGGGCCATTTCTAAGTATTTTGGTGATTGAGTGTCAACACAAGTGCTTAAATGTGAATCTATACTCATGGATGGACAAAGTACAAATCAAGAGTAAAGGTATGTTTCTAAGCCTTAGTACATTGTTTTGAAGACTAATGTATTGTGTCTAAGTGCTTGAAACAGGAGAAATCGAATCAGAGAAAAGTTGGCTGTGTACAGCCAAAAGGTTGTTCGGTCTGGAGCACCGGACTGTCCGGTGGTGCACCGGACAGTGTCCGGTGCGCCAGACTGACTCGGGCGAACTGGCCGCTCTCTGGAATTCGTCGACGGCGTACGGCTATAATTCACCGGACTGTTCGGTGTGCACCGGACTGTCCGGTGAGCCAACGGTCGGCCGAGCCAACGGTCGACCGCGAAATCTGCGCGCGACACGTGGCCTGGCCAACGGTCGGAAGGGGGCACCGGACTGTCCGGTGTGCACCGGACATGTCCGGTGCGCCAACGGCTCCCAGATCTGCAACGGTCGGCAGTGCCATTTAAGGAAGGAAATCGGGCACCGGACAGTGTCCGGTGTGCACCGGACTGTCCGGTGCACCCGACGACAGAAGGCAGGGATGGCCTTCCAGATTTGCTCTCAACGGCTCCTAGCTGCCTTGGGGCTATAAAAGGGACCCCTAGGCGCATGGAGGAGACACCCAAGCAACCTTAGAGCATTCTTGATCATCCACACTCAGTCTTTGCGCATTCGTTTGTCATTCTTAGTGATTCGAGCTCTGTTCTAGTGAGAACTTTGAGATAGTCTTTTGAGCTCGTTTCTTGGTCGTGTGTGTGCGCATTTTGCTGTGAATTTGTGTGTGTTGCTTCCCTCCCTTACTCCGTGCTTCTTTGTGAAATTCAAAGTGTAAGGGCGAGAGACTCCAAGTTGTGGAGATTCCTCGCAAACGGGGAAAAGATCAAAGTAAAGAAGAACACCGTGGTATTCAAGTTGATCATTGGATCACTTGAGAGGAGTTGAGTGCAACTCTCGTCCGTTGGGACGCCACAACGTGGAGTAGGCAAGTTTTGTACTTGGCTGAACCACGGGATAACCACCGTGTCATCTCTGTGATTGAATTCTTGTGGTTATTGTGTTTTGGCTCCTCTCTAGCCACTTGGCAATTATTGTGCTAACGATTAACCAAGTTTTTGTGGCTATAAGTTTAAGTTTTACAGGATCACCTATTCACCCCCCCCCCCTCTAGGTGCTCTCAGTTGTCTACTTGGTGTAGACTCCTCCTTCTTTTCTTCCGTCGCCTTGAATGCGACGGGTTGTGCTTCGGACGTGGTGGGTTCGTCAAGCTCATTGATCTTCCTCGAGCCTTCGATCATGCACTCAAAACTTACAAAATTCCCGATAACTTCCTCGGGGGTCATTTTAGTATATCTAGGATTACCACGAATTAATTGAACTTGAGTGGGGTTAAGGAAAATGAGAGATCTTAGAATAACCTTAACCATTTCGTGGTCGTCCCACTTCTTGCTCCCGAGGTTGCGCACTTGGTTCACCAAGGTCTTGAGCCGGTTGTACATGTGTTGTGGCTCTTCCCCTTTGCGAAGCCGGAACCGACCGAGCTCCCCCTCGATCGTTTCCCGCTTGGTGATCTTTGTTAGCTCGTCTCCCTCGTGTGCGGTTTTGAGCACATCCCAAACCTCCTTGGCGCTCTTCAACCCTTGAACTTTGTTATACTCCTCTCTACTTAAAGAGGCGAGGAGTATTGTTGTCGCTTGAGAGTTGAAGTGCTCGATTTGGGCCACATCATCCTCATCATAGTCTTCATCCCCTACGGATGGTACCTGTGCACCAAACTCAACAACATCCCATATACTTTTGTGGAGTGAGGTTAGATGGAATCGCATTAAATCACTCCACCTAGCATAATCTTCACCATCAAAAGTTGGTGGTTTGCCTAATGGGACGGAAAGTAAAGGTGCATGTTTAGAAATGCGAGGGTAGTGTAGGGGGATCTTACTAAACTTCTTACGCTCTTGGCGTTTAGAAGTTACGGAGGGCGCATCGGAGTCGGAGGTCGATGTTGATGAAGTGTCGGTCTCGTAGTAGACCACCTTCCTCATCCTCTTGTGCTTGTCACCTTTCCGATGCGACTTGTGGGAAGAAGATTTTTCCTTCTTCTCTTTGTGGTGAGAAGAAGATTTCTTCTCCTTCCCTTTGTTGGAGGAGCTCTTCTTCTTCTCCTTTCTCTTGGTGCGGGACTCTTCCGATGAAGTGCTCCCGTGGCTTGTAGTGGGCTTTTCGCCGGTCTCCATCTCCTTCTTGGCGTGATCTCCCGACATCACTTCGAGCGGTTAGGCTCTAATGAAGCACCGGGCTTTGATACCAATTGATAGTCGCCTAGAGGGGGGGTGAATAGGGCGAAACTGAAATTTACAAATATAAACACAACTACAAGCCGGGTTAGCGTTAGTAATAAAGAAATGAGTCCGCGAGAGAGGGAGCAAAACAAATCGCAAGCAAATGAAGAGTGTGACACGCAGATTTGTTTTACCGAGGTTCCGTTCTTGCAAACCTACTCCCCGTTGAGGAGGCCACAAAGGCCGGGTCTCTTTTAACCCTTCCCTCTCTCAAACGATCCCTCGGATCGAGCGAGCTTTCTCTTCTCAATCACTTGGAACACAAAGTTCCCACAAGGACCACCACAAGTTTGGTGTCTCTTGCCTAAATTACAAGTGAGTTTGATTGCAATGAAAGAATCAAGAAAGAAGAAAGCAATCCAAGCGCAAGAGCTCGAAAGAACACAAGCAAATCTCTCTCTCTAGTCACTAGGGCGTTGTGTGGAATTTGGAGAGTATTTGATCTCTTTGGTGTGTCTAGAATTGAATGCTAGAGCTCTTGTAGTAGTTGGGAAGTGGAAAACTTGGATGCAATGAATGGTGGGGTGGTTGGGGTATTTATAGCCCCAACCACCAAAAGTGGCCGTTTGGGAGGCTGTCTGTTCGATGGCGCACCGGACAGTCCGGTGCACACCGGACATGTCCGGTGCCCCCGCCACGTCATCACTGCCGTTGGATTCTGACCGTTGGAGCTTCTGACTTGTGGGCCCGCCTGGATGTCCGGTGCACACCGGACATGCACTGTTCCTTGTCCGGTGCGCCAGTATGGGCGCGCCTGCCATCTGCGCGCGCAGAGCGCGCATTAAATGCGCCGCAGGTAGCCGTTGGCGCCGAAATAGCCGTTGCTCCGCTGGTACACCGGACAGTCCGGTGCACACCGGACAGTCCGGTGAATTCTAGCGGAGCGGCTGAAGTGAAATCCCGAGGCTGACGAGTTCCGGAGGCCGCGCTTCCTTGGAGCACCGGACACTGTCCGGTGTACACCGGACAGTCCGGTGAATTATAGCGCGCCGGCCTGAGAAATTCCCGAAGGTGGCGAGTTCGAGTTGGAGTCCTCTGGTGCACCGGACAGTCCGGTGCTCCCAGACCAGAGGTGCCTTCGGTTGCCACTTTGCTCCTTTGTTGAATCCAAAACTTGATCTTTATATTGGCTGAGTGTGAACCTTTTACACCTGTATAATCTATACACTTGGACAAACTAGTTAGTCCAATTATTTGTGTTGGGCAATTCGACCACCAAAATTAATTAGGGACTAGGTGTAAGCCTAATTCCCTTTCAGTTTCCATACCCATACATGATCGATTGTGGTACTTCGCCTGATGGTGGAGGGGGTCCATAGGTTCCCTGACCTGGTTTCCATTGCCATGCATAAGGGTTATAGACTGGGTCTTGTCCAGTCGAATAGTTAGAAGAACCGGAGCTACTTGAGCTACGGATTC
The DNA here is from genome assembly GCF_902167145.1 of Zea mays. Classification (NCBI taxonomy): domain Eukaryota; kingdom Viridiplantae; phylum Streptophyta; class Magnoliopsida; order Poales; family Poaceae; genus Zea; species Zea mays. Next base: position 177,333,777 of record NC_050096.1, read on the forward strand.
CATCTTGATAGGAATTGAAACCGAACGACGTCGACCACTTATTGTCTCCCGCTGTGAATGAGGTGCATCATGGTAAGAATCTTGTGTGCAATGGGTGAACTGACTTCCTCCAGTGGACCTCCAATCTCCTGCACCACTCCTTCCTGCACCACTCCCTCATGCACCATATAATCCAGCATCACCATGGCTACCATCATCACCAGTACTAGGGTCGGTTGTTTTATCATATTTGTCTTCATCCTCTTCGATTTGATCGGTGATTTTGACCCTTTTTCCTTTCTTATCTGATGGACCAAGTCTTGTCTTCCGCTTGCCAAGGTGGGTGTCACCAATTGTTTCATCGGCCCATTCTTGCACTTCCTATGTGCCTCCTTGTTCACGTACAAGCGATGTAAACAACGTGCTAGGAAGAGGAGTGTCATTGATATGCGAGTCTTCATCCAATGTTGGAGGTGCATTAGATCTTCCTCTTTCCATCCAATCTCTAGTGGCTTCGTTATGCCTATGTAATGATAGATCCATGAAGGCCAAGGCAAGATCAAACTCACTAGGCTCTGGTGTACCAGTTGCTCGTTGGATGCGAAGACGAATGTTGTAGTTAACGAACACAAGCTCATGCAATTTCAAGTAGTCGAGTTTGTTGCGAAGCTTTGCGTGGATGAATGCGAAAGTACTTCAGTCTTTGTTTCTCTACAATACTTGCATTTGAAACCTGCGCCAACCTTCTCTCCGTGCAACCGAACTCTATCTCTTTCTCTATCTCTATCTTCATCCGACATGTCTCCTACAGATGTGGCAAAAATATCATATAACTTGAAACAATAACTAAACCATAACTAATACCTAAACCAAATCATATTTAAAGTAGTAGTAAATAATATTATGAGTTACATATACAACTAACATGAACGAAATCTAACAATAACTATGTATTAAGTTATTAACACAAACATGAACGAAATATGAAAACCTAAACATTAAAATTTCAAATCTAGGCACTAAATATCCAAAATGGAGCTAAATCTTGGTACCATAACCGGTTTACCGTGTGGTAATACATGATTTACCTCTCCCCGTGGGCGGTTAACCGCCAGTTTTGCGATGGAAACCGGGGATTTGCGACGATGGATGGGGGCAGCGGCGAAGCGGGCGGTTTACCGCGTGTAGCCACCGATAAAAGGCGCGCGCGACGACGGTTTTTGCGTGTGCGGTGGCGACGGGTCTGTGGGCTCTCGGGTAAGTGAATGGGGAAAGTGAGGGGAGATGGGGAGGAGAGGGATATTTAGATTTTTTTTTGTTAACGGGTCCATATATTTTTCTATTTTTTATCAGGTAAACTTATTTAAATTTAAATATCTTATATACCAAATTACTCAGTAAAACATATAATTTTTGTCATATATATTTATAATTTTTTTAAAATTTTTAAATTAGGACTGAATTCAAAAAAATCATTGGTAAACTGTTACCGCCCACCGGCGGTTTTGGTAAACCGAGCGGTTTACCGTCGGTTTTCGATGGTTTTGTGATCCTTGGTGTCTCTACACACTACACTCTACTAGTATAGATAGCTAAATAGGCTGTGTTTGATGGTACGACTCATTTAATAGTGTCGGACCGGGTCCGATACGAGAGCCATGCCGTACTTGGACCGCTGCCTTAGCCCACAGTGTCGGCCCGGTACGACACGATTATATTTTTTTATTTATATATATTTAGATTTTATATTCGCTATTTACAACAATCAAACTCGAGTTCTACTGGTTAGCTTAGCGTCTAACCAGTAGAACCCGACACAAACCCGATTAGCTGTCGGGCCTAACGGGCCTGTGCTGGGTCAGGTCGGGCCACCCGTTTAGACAACTATACTCTCTAACGTGCAAAATAACAAAAAAAAATAGAGATGGATTTTTTTTAAAGAGTATATATATCTCTACACGACTCTATATGTTGTGTTTAGACTGTATTATATATGGATTTAAGGTTGTATTATGCAATCTTTTGAATTTGAAAAAAATCAGAATAGTACAGAGAAGACCGTTCGCTGTATCTTTATTTATATTAGGACACGCGTCAGAGAGAGAGAGAGAGAGCAGTGATTTTGACCGTGCATGAGCATGGCCATTCATGCTACCTGCTGCAACGCACCAGCCATGGCCGATAGACGGTATGTAGGCCCGCCCAACCCCAATAGCTTTTTGCTTGCGAATTGCGACGCATGGGCGAGCTAGCTCCGCGGCGCCTGCACCCGCCCTGTACGTAAGGCTGACTTGCTGGACGACGGGCTCTCACTAGACAAGCAAGCTGCTGCTGAAGCTGGACGGCCGGCCTGCTTTGCCTGCTGTCAACCGCTGCTAGAACAGAAAAGGCAACGCACGGCAAATCCTACAGTGAGACTAGAGTAGCTAGCCGCCACACAAACACAGGTAGGGGCACGCGCGCAGGCTACTGCTGCATCGTCAACCTACAGCCGCCATTACGTTGCATCCATTCTGCCGGCCGGCCCTCCAGCCTCCAGCATCGATCGGCAATTCGGCATTCATGGCGTTGGCGCAATGATGACCCCCCCCCCCCCCCCCCGGCCCCACTCCATTACACTTTGGTTCTGCTTAGAAACTGTGAAGGCGGACCTTGTCATTGCCAACACTGCAACCGCAACACGTATCCATGGACAGACACGACAAACAAAAGGTGAGAAGAAAGTTGGATGATTCTTTACAGTTCTGTACCTAATTCATTACTATGGCCTCATTTGATTCAAGGTGACTAAAATTTAATCATAAAAAACCAAATATGGTGACTAAAGTTTAGTCCTCTAGTCATCAAAGAGGTGACTAAAAGAAACTAAAAGTGGATTTTTTACCATCTTTACTCTCTCCCTCGTTGATACCCTCCACGCCCACCTGCTTTTTGCCGCCAGCGTGCTCTTGCTGGTAGTAAACAAGGGTAATGCGATTATTTTGTATAGTAATTAATGCTCTTTAGTCAAGTTTAGTCACATAAACCAAACAAAGTATTTTAGTGACTAAATTTTTGTCACTAAACTTTAATAAACTTTAGTAAGATGACTAAAGGAACCAAACGGGGTCTAAGTGGTCGGTACCCAATTCAGGGCCTAGTTCCCTACTAAAGTTTAGCAACCGTTTAATTTTTGCAAAACTTTAGCGTTGTTTGGATACAAACGGTAAATTTTAGAATATTACCTCTATGTAATACTTAATTAAACTAGTAGCAACACGAGAAACAGCCGATGGAAGGAGACAAATGGGTTTGGAGGACCACTTTTACCATAGTTTAGCATATTTAGTGGAGCTAAAAGTGATAATATGCGCTAAACTTTACCGCAACACGTTTAGCTAGCATGTTTGGTTCCCCAGTGCTAAACTTTAGCAAAGGAAAACAAACGGGCTCTCACACTTTTTCACTATGTGTAGGGCCTAAGACCGTCTACAGCGCGTGCCTCTCCCCCTCCCGTCCCGCGTGCATGCTGACTACATGAGCACGACATCGACCACAGCGATCGCCCCGCTAATCGGCGGTAAGTTTCTCTATATCGGCGTCTATGTCCTGCCCCCTTCCATTGCTTGTCTCTCGTGTTTTTTTGTCCGCGAGTAATTGTTAGTAGATAAAAAATTGATAATGGATGAAAGTACAAATAAGAAATGATATTTTATGCTTGTAGTGGGTTATAGTGGAGAGTATTTAGCAGGAACCGCTACGTGAAATGGAAAAGTAGAGGGTAGAATCTTGACGACGTGGCATAAAAGTTAGATATATGGGGAGAAATTCAGGGAGAAATCGTTGCGGACATCCTAACCCTAATATATCATATATCAACAAAGTTTTCCTTGAACCTAAGCACAAATTATTGTGTAAGACTATCTCCAACAGACTCTCTATTTCACTCCCTATTTCAAACTACACTCTGCAAACAGTGGAATACACAATGCAAAACATTACTTTGCACGACCGTTTATACGACTTGCTAGAGATGGCATGAGACTCTTTGCAGCAGCTCCCACAACGTGGCCCCTCCCCCACGAGTAGCGCCTACAAGAGCCGACAAACAACCGCAACAACGCTCCCTTCCGGTGTCCCTAAAATGATGGTATTTTTCTATCTTCCAGTGTCCCTAAAACGATGGTATTTTTCTCTCTCATGCCGTGGGTGTGGTGGACCCCTTCCACAGTTCATATCTCGTGTTTTGTGCCCATGAATAATTGTTAGTAGATGAAAAATTAATAGTGGATGAAAATAAGGGATAAGAAATGATATTTTATGGTTGTAGTGGGGTGTAGAGATAATTTAGAGGGAACCGTCGTGAGAAATGAAAAAGAATGGGGTGAAATCTTGGTGATGTGATGCAAAAGTTGGATATAGGGGAAATTTAGAGGAAAGTGCTACGGATAGTCTAAAATATCTATACAACAAACAACTTCCAGCGATACCTCAAAGGTGATAGCTTGAAGATTCAGTCGTAGAAATGTGCTAGTCCACATGTCGGTGTTTCATACCGCGCTCCGACAAGAAAATTTATTATGCGTGTTTCGGGCTTCGGAGGTTGTGCGCGGAGGGCACAAGATTTATAATGGTTCGGGAAGAATATCCCTGCTTCCAATCATTGGTGACTAGCACTACCGGCACCATTGATGATCAAACTCGTAGTAGGGTTACAGGCAGTCGAGAGAGGGAGCACACACTTCCATATCTCTTATCAGGCTGGGAGTGGAGCTTAGAAGCTGCAAGGTGGAGTCCTAGCTAAGTCTTGGCTAGGTGGGGCTCCGGTCTCCTGGTCCTCGTCGGCGCTCCTCCTCCTGTTCGTCCTTATGGGTTCGTCTTCGCCTGAATGCGTCCGGTTGCCTCTCTGTTCCTCGATCACCCCTTGCCCTAAGGCGAGCCTGTCCCTTTTATAGGCCGAGACAGGGGGTGGCTAGCGATGGCTTCCCCAGGAAGGAGCCATAAGGCAAGGGTAAAACCAGTGTTTTACCCAGGTGACTCCACGAGTCCTCGTGGGGCCAGGGGCTGCCTGGTTATCGTGTATTTATCGTGGTGGATGACGTGGGGGTGGCAATGGTCCCAGGCGCTATCATTCGGGCTACATCGACCCCTCTCTTCCGTAGCCTTAGGCTCGACGCGGCTCGTCGTTTAGTGCCCTGCGAGAGGTCCACACATTCAGACCTAGTCCGATAGGCCATAAGTGCGTCGTAGACCGAGGGGCATTGAGAGCACCTAAAGGGGGGGGGGGTGAATAGGTGATCCTGTAAAATCAAACACTAAATAGCCACAAACTTGATTATCAAAGTGTTAGTGAAATCAAGTGGCTAAGGAACGCGCTCGTGAGAACAAAGCAATCACAATAAGCAACACACGAGATACGCGATTTTTATCCCGTGGTTCGGCCAAGTAACACTTGCCTACTTCCACGTTGTGGCACCCCAATAGACGAGGGTTGCACTCAACCCCTTTCAAGTGATCCAATGATCAACTTGAATACCACGGTCTTTTCCTTTACGCCCCGTTTGGATCATTGGAATCGAATTTCATTCTAATAATAGTAATTTAGGCATATATCAATTAAGATAATTCGATTTTATGCAAAATATATTTATATACTATTATTAGCAAGATATCGAAGATATTTATATGTTACATTTTTACTATAGAGGTGTGATACGAAGAGTGCCATGTAAGTTACAGAGTAGAAACAAATTCTACTAATGCATAAAATCATTTCTCATCCTCCACCCCATAAATTTAAGATAGACTTATATCTGAACTTTGGAAAGTGGTGGAATGTCAAATTCCAAACTAAATAAGTTACTTTATTGAGTGAATTCCAATTCCTTTCAAATGAAGGGATCCAAACGCCCCGTTAGAGTATTCTTCCCGTTTGCGAGGAATCTCCACAATTTGGAGTCTCTCGCCCTTACAATCAAGATCACAAAGAAAGCACAGAGTAAGGTTGGGGAGAGCAACACACACAAGACTCAAATCCGTAGCACAACAACGCACACAAGTGATAACGTGAGCACACAAACACAGCGCGAGGAGTTTACAACTCGAATATTGCTCAAATCTCAAGAACGATGATCCGATTGCGTGAAAGCGGAGTCTAGATGTCTTAGGATGTTTCTTGTAAGCTTGGTGTTCTCCTCCATGCGCCTAGGGGTCCCTTTTATAGCCCTAAGGAAGCTAGGAGCCGTTGGAGGCCAAACTTGCCTTCTGTCGGGTGGTGCACCGGACAGTCCGGTGCACCACCGGACAGTCACTGTAGCTGTCCGGTGCACGACCTCCTTCCATATCTGGCGCATCCGACCGTTGGTCCTCGGGGTCGGTTGGCGCACCGGACACTGTCCGGTGCACACCGGATAGTCCGGTGTGCCCAACCGACCATTGCTGCGGGCCACACATCGCCCGCGGATTGCGCAGCCGACCGTTGGCGCTGACGACCGTTGGCTCACCGGACAGTCCGGTGCACCACCAGACAGTCCGGTGAATTATAGTCATACGCCTCTACGTTTTCCTGAGAGCAGCTGGTTCACCGCCGGCCAGCCTGGAGCACTGGACACTGTCTGGTGCACCACCGGACTGTCCTGTGTGCCTGGCCAGAGTTGGTGTTGGCTGCACACAGCCAACTCTTTTCCTTTTTCTTTTGTCACTGTTTCTAGCACTTAGACAAACACATTAGTATACAAAATAATATACTAAGTCTAGAAACATACCTTATGCTTTGATTTGCACTCTTCACACATTTTGCACATAAGAACTAAATTAATGTGTTGGGCATCTAATCACCAAAATACTTATAGAAATGGCCCAAGGGCACATTTCCCTTTCAATCTCTCCCTTTTTGGTGATTCAAGCCAACACATCAAAAAGCAACCAAAAGAAGTGCAACATCAATGCAATTGAAGACCAAATTGTTTTTGCTAATGATTTGGCATATTTGGATCACTCTTTGCCACCACTTGGTTTCTTTTTGCAAATCAAATTCTTTTTCCTATCTCTAAGTCAAACACACTTGTTTGGACAAATCGAGAGATATTCCAAGAGAAAAAATTATCAATTGCCAAAAGCTCCCCCTTTCCCCCATAATCAAAACTCTCCCTCATAAGAGACCAAATTTTGCAATGGGAGTATTTTGGACAACTCACAAATTCTAACTCTACTATTTTCAATATTCTCAAGTGGTTGGCTGATCCAGTTGCTTTGGTCTTAATTTCTCCCCCTTTGGCATTAAGCACCAAAACGGGATCATTCTTGGCCCTTTTAACCTCGTTGCCTCACCAAAAAATGTCAATTAAGAGCAAAAAGGCAATGAGAGCATAAGTATGAACTTGGAATTCTTTCAATGCACCTTTGAGACTACATCAAGTATACTCACACAAACATGTTAGTCTCAAAGGGTCAAGTTGTAGCACATCTCCCCCTACATATGTGCACCATGGACTTGTGAGGTCCGGGGAGGTCTTGTACAACTTGAGCACCACAAATATACAACGAATAACGTAAATGCTTAAAATAACATGATCAAAGGCATAGAACACATGTATGCTATAGATCAATCCAGGTTACGCGAATCTAAGACATTTAGCTCACTACGCAACCTGCAAAATGTTTTCTCATTCAACGGCTTAGTGAAGATATCGGCTAGCTGGTTCTCGGTGCTAATATGAAAAATATCGATATCTCCCTTTTGCTGGTGATCCCTCAGGAAGTAATGCCGAATGTCTATGTGCTTAGTGCGACTGTGTTCAATAGGATTATTCGCCAAGCGTATTGCACTCTCATTGTCACATAGGAGTGGGACTTTGCTCAGATTGTAGCCAAAGTCCCGGAGGGTTTGCCTCATCCAAAGTAGTTGCACACAACACTGTCCTGCGACAACATACTCGACCTCAGCGTTGGATAGGGCAACAGATGTCTGTTTCTTGGAACTATAGGACACCAGGGACCTTCCTAGAAATTGGCAGGTCCCTGATGTACTCTTCCTATCAACCTTGCACTCGGCATAGTCGGAATCTGCGTATCCAATTAAGTCAAAGGTAGACCCCTTTGGATACCAGATCCCGAAGCATGGCGTAGCAACTAAATATTTGAAGAATTCGCTTAACGACCACAAGGTGACATTCCCTGGGGTCGGATTGATATCTAGCACACATGCATACACTAAGCATAATGTCCAGTCTACTAGCACATAAATAAAGTAATGAACCTATCATGGATCGGTTTGCCTTTTGATCAATGGACTTACCTCCTTTGTTGAGGTCAACATGCACGTCGATTCCCATCGATGTCTTCGCGGGCTTGGCATCCTTCATCCCAAACCTCTTGAGAAGATCTTGAGTGTACTTCGTTTGGGAGATGAAGGTACCGTCCTTGAGTTGCTTCACTTGGAATCCAAGGAAGTATGTCAACTCACCCATCATCGACATTTCGAATTTCTGCATCATCACCCTGCTAAACTCCTGACAAGACTTTTGGTTAGTAGAACCAAATATTATGTCATCGACATAAATTTGGCACACAAAGAGATCACCATCACAAGTCTTGGTAAAAAGAGTGGGATCGGCTTTCCCAACCTTAAAAGCATTAGCAATTAGAAAATCTTTAAGGCATTCATACCATGCTCTTGGGGGCTTGCTTAAGTCCATACAACGCCTTAGAGAGCTTACACGTGGTCGGGATACCTATCATCCTCAAAGCCAGGGGGTTGTTCCACATATACTTCCTCCTTGATTGGCCCGTTGAGGAAAGCGCTCTTCACGTCCATTTGACATAGCCTGAAAGAGTGGTGAGCGGCATAGGCTAACAAAATTCGAATTGACTCTAGGCTAGCCACAGGAGCAAAAGTCTCCTCGAAATCCAAACCTGCGACTTGGGTATAACATTTTGCCACAAGTCGAGCCTTGTTTCTTGTCACCACCCCGTGCTCGTCTTGCTTGTTGCGGAACACCCACTTGGTTCTCACAACGTTTTGCTTTGGACGTGGCACCAGGCTCCAAACTTCGTTTCTCTTGAAGTTGTTGAGCTCTTCCTGCATGGCCAACACCCAGTTTGGATCCTGCAAGGCCTCTTCTACCCTGAAAGGCTCAATAGAAGATACAAACGAGTAATGCTCACAAAATTTAGCTAAACGTGAGCAAGTCGTTACTCCCTTGCTGATATCACCCAGAATTTGATCGACGGGGTGATTTCTTTGGATCGTCGCTCGGACTTGAGTTGGAGGGACCCGTGGTGCTTATTCCTCCATAACCTGTTCTTCTTATGCTCCCCCTTGATCACGCTCCTCTTCTTGAGGTACCTGTCCATCATCTTGAGTTGGGGGATGCACCAGCTGTTGGGGCGAAGGCGAAGACGCCACCCTTCGCTCGATGCCTTCGCCGATCTCACCGAACCAACGGAGGCTAAGCGGCCGGCAGTTTCCACCCTTCATCCAACACGCTGCAAGACGAAGGCCTACGACGAGGTCACTCCGTCTCGTGGCCTCGTCCAACATGAAGGCCCACGTAGAATTCAGCCCATTGTAACAGGCCTCGCGCGGCTGAGCGCATTATGAGCCCGATTTGTGAAGGCTTTTCTGTAATGACAGTCTGTAACCCTGCTTTATGGGAATATTCCGGGGATGACCTAGGCGCCTGAGGGCACATGCGTCCTTAATCCATGACGCTGGGTACTCAGGCACCTATAAATACCCCCGCACAGTGCCCTTGAGAGGCTAGATTAACAGAGCAATTGCCTTCTTGAGCTAAAACCTTGTCTGCATTGCTTTCACTCCCCCGTTGGATCATCTTGCTCGGGAGAGCAAGTTCCAACACCAACGTCGAGGAAGAAGGCTGATCTTGTTCCTGTAGTTCCTGTGGTCGCACATCACCTATTGCCATCATGCGCATTACGACCGTTGGAACTTCATCTTCATCTATATCATCAAGATCAACTTGCTCTCTTGGAGAGCCATCAGTCTCATCAAATACAACGTCGCTAGAGACTTCAACTAATCCTGATGATTTGTTGAAGACCCTATACGCCTTTGTATTTGATTCATACCCTAGTAAAAACCCTTCTACTGCCTTGGGAGCAAATTTAGAATGTCTACCTTTCTTCACCAGAATGTAGCATTTGCTCCCAAATACACGAAAGTAAGAGACATTGGGTTTGTTACCGGTAAGAAGTTCGTAGGAGGTCTTCTTGAGAAGGCGATGCAGATAGAGCCAGTTTATGGCGTGGCAAGTCGTGTTCACAGCTTCCGACCAAAACCGCTCGGGCGTCTTGAACTCTCCAAGCATCGTTCTCGCCATGTCGATAAGCGTCTTGTTCTTCCTTTCTACCACACCGTTTTGCTGTGGTGTGTAGGGAGCAGAGAACTCGTGCTTGATGCCTTCCTCCTCAAGAAACTCTTCGACTTGTAGATTCTTGAACTCGGACCCATTGTCGCTCCTTATCTTTTTCACCTTAAGCTCAAACTCATTTTGAGCCCTCCTTAGAAAGTGCTTTATGGTCCCTTGGGTTTCTGATTTATCGTGCAAAAAGAATACCCAAGTGAAGCGGAAAAAATCATCTACAATTACAAGACCATACTTACTTCCTCCGATGCTAAGGTAGGCAACGGGTCCAAAGAGGTCCATGTGAAGAAGTTCCAGTGGTCTTGATGTTGTCATCACATTCTTGCTGTGATGAGTACTTCCCACCTATTTCCCTGCCTGACATGCTGCACAAGGTCTGTCTTTCTCAAAGCAGACATCAGTTAGTCCTAACACATGATCTCTCTTTAGAAGTTTATGAAGGTTCTTCATCCCAACATGTGCTAGACGGTGATGCCAAAGCCAGCCCATATTAGTCTTAGCCATTAAGCATGCATCTAGATCGGCACTCTCTTTCGAAAAATCTACTAAATAGAGTTTGTCGTCTAATACACCCTTAAATGCTAATGAACCATCACTCCTTCTAAAGACAGATACATCTATATTTGTGAATAAACAATTATAGCACATGTTACATAATTGACTCACAGACAATTAGTTGTACCCGAGCGATTCAACTAAAAACACATTGGAGATAGAATGCTCGGACGTAATGACTATCTTTCCCAATCCTTTAACCTTGCCTTGGTTCCCATCTCCAAAGATAATCGCATCTTGGGAATCCTTGTTCTTGACGTAGGAGGTGAACATTTTCTTCTCCCCCGTCATGTGGTTTGTGCATCCGCTGTCGATAATCCAGCTTGAGCCCCCGGATGCATAAACCTGCAAGGCAATTTACGCTTGGGTTTTAGGTACCCAACTCTTGTTGGGTCCTACAAGGTTAGTCACAATAACTTTTGGAACCCAAATACAAGTCTTGTCTCCCTTGCATTTGGATCCCAACTTCATAGCAACCACTTTTTCATTCTTACATGAAAGTACAAAAGAGGTGTTGCAAGCATGAAAAACAATAGTAGGTTCATTACACATTTTCCTAGGCATATGAGGCACAACATGATTTCTCCTAGGCCTTCTTCTACCATGCAAAAAAGTAGAGCTAGAGGCAAACATAGCATGTGAATATTATAAGCAGTATGAAAATGACTCTTATTATAATTAGAACGACTAGTAATTTTCCTATCATAAATAAAAGCATGGTTCCTTTGAGGACTATTAGCCATAGGGGCCTTCCCTTTCTCCTTGTTGAGAACGGGAGCCTTTTGGCTTGTCGTTCTTGGTTTTCTTTCGAAACCCAAGTCCATCCTTAATTGAGGGGTGTCTGCCAATAGTGTAGGCATCCCTAGCAAATTTTAATTTATCAAAATCACTTTTGCAAGTCTTAAGTTGAGCATTAAGACTTGCCACCTCATCATTTAATTTAGTAATAGAAATACGATGTTCATCACATGCATCAACATTAAAGTCCTTACATCTATTACAAATGCTAACATGCTCTATACATGAACTCGTTTTATTTGCTTCCTCTAGATTAGCATTTAATTCATCATTTAAACTCTTTAAACTAGATATAGATTCATGGCAAGCAGATAACTCAGAAGATAGCATTTCATTTCTCTTAGTTTCTAAAGCAAGAGATTTTTGCACACTAACAAATTTGTCATGTTCCTCATACAGAATGTCCTCTTGCTTTTCTAGCCGTCTATCTTTTTCATTTAGAGCATCAATTAATTCATTAATTTTCTCTACTTTGGCTCTATCTAAACCTTTAAATAAACTAGAGTAATCTACTTCATCATCGGAGGATTCCTCATCACTAGAAGAAGAGTACTTAGGGGAATCTCGAATACGTACCTTCTTCTCCTTAGCCATGAGGCAAGTGTGGAGTTCGTTGGGGAAGAGCGAAGACTTGTCGAAGGCCGATGCAGCCAATCCTTCATCGTTGGAGTCAGATGAGGAGCAGTCAGAATCCCACTCCTTTCCAAGGTGTGCCTCGCCCTTCGCCTTCTTGTAGTTTTTCTTCTTCTCCTTCTTCCCGTACTTTTCTTGTCCCTGGTCATTATCGTTATCGGGGCATTATGCTATGAAATGACCAGTCTTACCGCATTTGAAGCAGGAGCGCTTTCCCCTTGTTTTGTTCTTGTTGGGGGTATTCCTTGCGTCCTTTGAGCGCGGTCTTGAAACGTTTGATGATAAGGGCCATCTCATCTTCATTTAGCCCGGCAGCCTCCACTTGTGCCACCTTGCTTGGTAGCGCCTCCCTGCTGCTTGTTGCTTTGAGAGCAACGGGTTGTGGCCCGTAGACGGGTAGTGGACTATTTAGTGCATCGTCCACATATCGAGCCTCCTTCACCATCATGCGCCACTCACGAATTTTCCGAGGATCTCATCGGGCGTCATCTTGGTGTACCTGGGGTTTACGCGAATAAGATTGACAAGATGGGGGTCAACTACAGTAAATGACCTTAGCATGAGTCAGACAACATCATGATCCGTCCACCTTGTGCTTCCATAGTTTCGGGTCTTGTTGATGAGGGACTTGAGCCTGTTGTAGGTATGAGTTGGCTCCTCTCCCCTGATCATCGCGAATCTCCCCAGCTCGCCTTCTACCAGCTCCATTTTGGTAATCATGCTGGCGTCGTTTCCCTCATGAGATATCTTGAGGGTGTCCCAGATTTGCTTGGCGTTATCCAAGCTGCTCACCTTATTATATTAATCCCTGCAAAGAGATGCTAGCAAAACAGTAGTGGCTTGGGTATTTTTGTGAATTTGTTCATTTATAATCACAGGGTTATCAGTACTATCAAAATGCATCCCATTCTCTACAATTTTCCAAATACTAGGATGGAGAGAAAATAGATGACTACGCATTTTATGGCTCCAAAATGAGTAATCCTCTCCATCAAAGTGTGGAGGTTTTCCAAGAGGAATAGAAAGTAGATGTGCATTTGAATTGTATGGAATACGAGAATAATCAAAAGAATAATTTTGATTGACCGTCTTTTTCTTTGACGAGGAGTCGTCGTCGTCGTCCCTTGGTGAAGAAGATGAGGCATCGCTGTCGTAGTAGATGATCTTCTTGATACGCCTCTTCTTCTTCCCATCTCTCTTCTTGTGACTTGAGACAGAGTCGGTAGGCTTGTCGTCTCTTGGCTCGTTGAAGAGAGACTCCTTCTCCTTATCGTTGACCACCATCCCCTTACCCTTAGGATCCATCTCTTCGGGCGGTTAGTCCCTTTGATGAAGAGTACGGCTCTGATACCAATTGAGAACCCCTAGAGGGGGTGAATAGGTGATCCTCTAAAATCAAACACTAAATAGCCACAAACTTGATTATCAAAGTGTTAGTGAAGTGAAGTGGCTAAGGAACGCGCTCATGAGAACAAAGCAATCACAATAAGCAACACACGAGACACGCGATTTTTATCCCGTGGTTCGGCCAAGTAACACTTGCCTACTTCCACGTTGTGGCGTCTCAATAGACGAGGGTTGCACTCAACCCCTTTCAAGCGATCCAATGATCAACTTGAATACCACGGTCTTTTCCTTTAGAGTATTCTTCCCGTTTGTGAGAAATCTCTACAATTTGGAGTCTCTCGCCCTTACAATCAAGATCACAAAGAAAGCACAGAGTAAGGTTGGGGAGAGCAACACACACAAGACTCAAATCCGCAGCACAACAACGCACACAAGTGAGAACGTGAGCACACAAACACAACGCGAGGAGTTTACAACTCGAATAGTGCTCAAATCTCAAGAACGATGATCCGATTGCGTGAAAGCGGAGTCTAGATGTCTTAGGATGTTTCTTGTAAGCTTGGTGTTCTCCTCCATGTGCCTAGGGGTCCCTTTTATAGATCCAAGGCAGCTAGGAGCTGTTGGAGGCCAAACTTGCCTTCTGTCGGGTGGTGCACCGGACAGTCCGGTGCACCACCGGACAGTCACTGTAGCTGTCCGGTGCGCGATCTCCTTCCATATCTGGCGCATCCGACCATTGGTCCTCGGGGTCGGTTGGTGCACCGGACACTGTCCGGTGCACACCGGACAGTCCGGTGTGCCTAACCGACCGTTGCTGCGGGCCACGCGTCGCCCGCGGATTGCGCAGCTGACCGTTGGCGCTGACGGCCGTTGGCTCACTGGACAGTCCGGTACACCACCGGACAGTCCGGTGAATTATAGTCGTACGCTTCTGCGTTTTCCCGAGAGCAGTTGGTTCACCGCCGTCCAGTCTGGAGCACCGGACACTGTCCGGTGTGCCTGGCCAGAGTTGGTGTTGGCTGCACACAACCAACTCTTTTCCTTTTTCTTTTGTCACTGTTTGTAGCACTTAGACAAACACATTAGTATACAAAATAATATACTAAGTCTAGAAACATACCTTATGCTTTGATTTGCACTCTTTACACATTTTGCACATAAGAACTCAATTAATGTGTTGGGCATCTAATCACCAAAATACTTATAGAAATGGCCCAAGGGCACATTTCCCTTTCAAGCGTGTGGGTCATTAATGCACCGTAGTCCAGGGGCCCGTAGGTCATGATCGCTATGCAGCTCGATGAGTCTGTAGGTCATGAATGGGAAGCGGACCGGCGCCCACACTATGGCTCGGTGCCAGGAGTGGTTAATGCGACCAGTTATGGCGAGTCAGTCTGCGGCAAGGCGAGGGATTGAGTCGAGTGGTTCCCTTCCTACACGCATGTCCTCCCTTGTCAGGCTCCGCCACACCCGACCCTAGGCTCGGTGCCGCGGGGTTTGACCGATGGCGAGTCCTTCCAAGGCTGGCGCACCTGCCTCTTCGGACTAACTAATGGGCCCCAGCGATCAAGGGCACTTACCTCAGCGCGCTCACTGACCGGCGGGTCCCAAGGATCGGGGATCATTTCCCTGACACGTAGCCTTCGAGGCATAGGTATTCGCAGTCTCAACCAGCTTCTCCGTCAAGTCCTTCCGTTCACGTTGCTCGCCCCATAGGTCCGTTCATAGCAAAGATGGGGACAAAGTCGTCATGCTCAATGCTTTCCCCAAGGTTCACCCACATAGGTCTTTGGTTACATGTCCTAAGGTCCCCTTCCCGTCGAGGGTGCCTTGGGAAAGCACGAGCGGTGCGATGTTGCGTTTTGCTTAGGACTCTTCGACAGAAAGTTGTAAATACTCAAAGCGCGTTGTTATAAAAAAAGGAAAACGACATTGCTGATTTCGTGATCATAGCTTCTGCTTGGTACTCCGCTGCAGGATCTAGAACACCAGCTAGAGGGGGTGAATAAACAGTTTTGGCTAAAATCAACAACACTAGGGAAATCTAATTAATACGACAAGAGATATAAATTCTCTAGCTAATGCAAGTAATAAACTAATGGGAAACAACAATAACAAAGCTAGAAGTAAATGAAAATTCAATAATCAGTAGCTACTAGTAATGAAATTAACAAGTGGGTAAAAGTGATGCATTCAATAATCAGAAGTAAATGAAAAGTGATGCAAGTAATAAACTAATGTGTTTTGTCAGAAATGGTGAGCTCGGACTCTCCGCGACACATGGCCGGAAGGTATGAGACCTGGTGACATGAGCTACCCGAGCTCTGACCAAGTTACATTAACATGGGCGAACTGTCCGTCCTTTAAGGCCAAACGGTCCACCACTTGGGGTTAGTACTGTCCGGGCTCAAACACAGGACAATCCGCAATACAAATTCACAAAAACGCACAGTCACTGCCCAAACCCATTTTGGCACCTGCGGACGGTCCGCCGCACATGGTCGGACGGTCCATACAAGCACACAGGGACTTATGCAAACTGAGACCCTCTATGGTCAGGACTGTGGAGGGTCCGCCTCAAAGGCCCGGATGGTCCGCAGTGCAAACAATTTGGACCACACCGAAGTAAGCAAACTTTAGACCTCTCTGGATGGATCACGGACGGTCCGACATCCTGGCCCGAACGGTCCGTCGACTACAGAGACTTAGTTATTTTTCAGACACGCTTTTTGAAAAGATTTTAGTTATCAAACTCGAAAGCGCAGTTAGTCATCAAGCAATGCAAACACTTTTACACAGACTAAGGTCGTTTACCCCTTTTGATAGTACGACTATCTAGCCTACTAATCCAGTAAAATACTTCTATAAACACCTGGTAACTGGCAAAAACAAAACATATGGTATACCTTTGCTTTCACCTGATCTACAACCAATGCCTTAAGTCTCCAATGCTTTCGATAAAGCTCTTTTTCTTGTGGTCCAACCTGCATTCTTATTTCTCAAAGAATTGTTAGTCCACATATTGTTGTTGTAAGATCTAGGACACCGACTAGAGTGGGTGAATAGATGATTTTAACTAAAATAAAAAACACTAAATAAATTTAATCAATACGACAAGAGATATAAATTATCTAACTACAACAAGTAAGCAATCTACGAGGAACAACCATTGCAGTGCTAGAAACGAGAGGCAATACAAAAATTACTAACTACTTGCAAAGTAATAAGTAATGAGTGAAGAGAATGACACCGATTTTTATCTCGTGGTATTGGTGATTTGCCGATCACCCTAATCCATGTTGAGGTGGACTTCAAGCTCTCACTTGCTCCTTTATCAAGACACAACTTGATCTTTTGAGCCAAGTGGACAAGAAATCACACAATACCTTGATTACACTAACGTCGCCTTTGCCGCTCCGGCGAGGTACGCACGAACCCCTCACAATCAACATTATGGCTCCTCCACAATCTTCACAGAGAGCTCGATGGAGACAACACACGATCCGTCTAGGAGGCAGAAACCTCCAAGAGTAACAAGCTGATGATGCTTGCTCAACGTACCACCTAGTGCCTCAAGAATAACCAAATGATGCAAATGCACTAAGAGCTCTCAATCTCTCACTAGAATGCAATCCCAAGCAAAGAGTGAGAGAGAATGAGTTAGAGGATCACAAATAAGCTCAATGTATGCTAGGAATGGCCAAGAGAACCCTGACACACGAGCTCCACATCTATTTATAGCCCTCCACTCTTTTCTAGCTGTTATGTGCAAGTACCACATCTTCTGCACACACACGAATGGTTCGCGCCTATGGTCAGATGGTTCATCGTACCAGTAACAACTATTTTTACCGTTTGAAACGTGTCAGAGCTGTCAGAAAAAGGCAGGTCCGGACGATCCGCCAACCCTAGGCGGATGGTCCGAGACCTAGCTGAAAGGGAAATGAGTTTAATCATTTCCTATAATCGTTTTTGGTGGTTGACGTACATCACAAACCACGAGGACTAACTAGTTTGCCTAGATGTCTGTTATCACAGTTGCATAAGGTTCAACATAAACCAAGAAAGAAATTAAGTTGGGGATTCAACAAGCTTGGAGCAAAGACTTGAGAGTGCGCTGCAAGTGGCGCACCGGACAGTGTCCGGTGCCCCAGGCTGAGCTCCACTCGAACTGAGCACTCTCGGGTTTTCCTAGGACGCGCTCCGCTATAATTCACCGGACTGTCCGGTGTACACCGGACATGTCCGGTGAGCCAATGGAGCAACGGTAACATGCGTCCAACGATCAAATGTAAAAGGTGAACAGTGCAAGTCAGAAGTCAGAGCAGCAAGTCAGAACGCACCGGACTGTCCGGTGCAACTACATGACAAATGGCTTCAACGGTCAAACGCTCCAAACCCCAACGGCGTGCTGACGTGGCACACACCGGACAGTGAACAATACCCTGTCTGGTGCACCACCGGACTGTCCGGTGTGCCCATCGACAGCAAACTCAGCCAACGGCTAGGAAGTGGTTGGAGGCTATAAATACCCCAACCACCTCCATTCAATTGCATCCAAGTTTTCTGAAGTTCACATTCAATACAAGAGCAATAGCATTCACTCCAAGACACATTTCAAAGATCAAATCCCCTCCAAGCCTCAAATTCAACTCAATTGCTTAGTGGCTTGAGAGAGGGTGTTTTGTGTTCTTTTGTTGCTCTTGTTGCTTGGATTGCTTTCTCCTTCTCATTCTTAATTCTCTAAGTGCTTTGTAAAGCTTGCAAGAGGAACCTAAGTGTGTGGTGATCCTTGCGGGGTCTTAGTGACCCAAGTGATTAAGGAGAAGCCTCGACCGGTCTGTGTGACCGATTGAGATAGGGAAAGGGTTGAAATAGACCTGGCCTTTGTGGCCTCCTCAATGGGGACTAGGTTCTTTGGAACCGAACCTCGGTAAACAAATCACCGTGTTCACTTGTTGATCTTCACTTGATTTGTTTCCCCTCTTTCTCTCTCTAAAAGTTCCCTTGCTAATATTGTTTGAGTTTACTCCCAAACGTTATCCACATTGATTGAGCAACTCCAACAAGGAGAACTATCTTCCGCACTTCAATTTAATTCTAACGCTAACCCCGACCTTAGTGTGTGTTTAAAGTTTATAAATTTCAAGTTTTGCCTATTCACCCCCCTCTAGGCGACTTTCAATTGGTATCAAAGCCAGTGCTTCATTAAGTGTCTAACAAACTCGAAGTGATGTCTGAAGATCACGCCAAGAGGGAGATTGTCACGGGCGACAAGGCCATGTGCTCGGGAAGGACTCTGTCAAAAGAGTCCGGTGACAAATACAAAGAGGAATCCTCCTCCTCCATCATGTCACATAGGAAGGGTGACAAGAAGAAAAAAATGAAGAAGGTGGTCTACTACGAGACCGACTCTTCATCACCTTCCACATCCGGCGCCGAGTCTACAACTTCGAAGCACCACGAGCGTAAGAAGTATAGTAAGATGCCTCTTCACTATCCTCGCATTCCTAAACGCGCTCCTCTACTTTCGGTACCCCTAGGCAAACTACCATATTTTGATGGTGAAGATTATTGTATATGGATTGATTAAATGAGGCACCATCTAACCTCACTTCATGAAAGCTTTTGTGATATTGTTGAGTTTGGAGCATAGGCACCACAGGTAGGCGACGAGGACTACAAATCGGATGAGGCCACCTAAATTAGACATTTTAACTCCCAAGCAACTTCTATACTCCTCGCCTCCTTGTGTCGAGAGGAGTATAATAAGGTGTAAGGGTTGAAAAATGCCAAAGAAATTTGGGACGTCCTCAAAGCGGCACACGAAGAGGACAAGGTGACCAAGATCACCAAGCGCGAGACGATCGAGGGAGAGCTCGGTCGATTTGTCCTCAACAAAGGAGAGGAGCCACAAGCAATGTACAATCGGCTCAAGACGATGGTCAACCAAGTGCGCAACCTCGGGAGCACCAAATGGGATGACCATGAAATGGTCAAGGTTATTCTAAGATCTCTCGTTTTTTGTAATCCTACTCAAGTACAACTAATCCGTGGAGATCCTAGATACAAACAAATGTCCCACGAGGAGGTCATTGGCAAGTTTGTGAGCTTTAAACTTATGATCAAAGACTCCAAACATATTGTCAATTTGGAGCAAGGCACCACCTCCATACCCGAGGTGCAACCCATTGCATTCAAGGCAACGGAAGACAAGAAAGACGAGTCTACACCAAGTAGACTCCCAATCGATGCCTCCAAGCTCGACATGAGGAGATGGCTCTTATCATTAAGAGCTTTCGACAAATTCTCAAACAAAATAAGGGGAAGGATTACAAGCCCCATTCCAAAAGGGTGTGCTACAAGTGTGGTAAGTCCGATCACTTAATTGCAAAATGACCATATACAAGTGACAGGGACGACGACAAGAAAGGGAAGAAGAAGATGGAGAAGAAGAAGTATTACAAGAAGAAGGGTGGCGAGGCACACATGGGACAGGAATGGAACTCCGACAAGAGCTCCACTGACTCTTCCTCCGACGAGGACGCCTCCAACATCGCCATCAACAAAGACCTCCTCTTCCCCAACGTCGGCCACAAGTGCCTAATGGCTAAGGACGGCAAAAGAAGAAGGTACATTCTAGAGATACCCCCAAATATACTACTTTCGATGATGAGTGTAGCTCTAGTGATAATGAAGATAATTTAATTTCTCTTTTTGCCAACCTTACTGAAAATCAAAAGAAGAAAATAAATGAATTGATAGAATCCATTAACGAGAAGGATGATCTCTTGGAATGCCAAGAGGACTTGCTCGTTAAGGAAAATAAGAAATTTGTTAAATTGAAAAATGCTTATGCTCTAGAAGTAGAAAAAAGTGAAAACCTATCTAAAGAGCTTAACATTTGCAACAATTCAATTTCCTATCTTAGAGATGAGAATGCTAGTTTAAATGCTAAGATAGAAGAATTGAATGTTTGCAATATTCCTACATCTACCATTGAGCATGTCACTATCTGCACTAGATGTAGAGATGTTAATGTTGATGCTATGAATGATCACATTGCTATGATTAAATAAAAAATGATCACATAGCTAAATTAAATGCTAAAATTGCAAAGCATGAATTAGAAAATGAAAAAAAATTAAATTTGCTCGAAGCATGCTTTATTATGGGAGATGCCTTGGCATTAAGGATGGCATTAGCTTCCAACAAGGCAGCGAAAGCAACATCAAGCTTAATACCCCCAAGAAATTATCTAATTTTGTTAAGGGTAAGGCTCCCATGGTTCAGGATAGAGAGGGTTACATTTTATATCCTAAGAACTAACCTGAGCACAAAATTAGGAAAATCCATGCTAGAAAACCTCATACTGTTTCTCATCATGCTTATTTGTATAGTAATGAGGCATCTAGCTCTAGGCATTCCACTCAAATCAAAATGCCTAAAAAAATTCATAATGCATCAAATGAGCATAACATCTCATTTAAAACTTTTGATGCATGTTATGTGCTTACTAACAGATCAGGCAAAGTAGTTGTCAAATATGTTGGGGGCAAACACAAGAGTCCAAAGACTGTTTGGGTACCCAAGGTGCTTGTTTCTAATGTGAAAGGACTCAAGACCGTTTGGGTACCTAAGACAAGGCCTAAATTTGTTTTGTAGGTTTATGCATTCGGTGGATCAAGTTGGATAATCGATAGCGGGTGCACAAACCACATGACACGGGAGAAAAGGATGTTCTCCTCATATGAGAAAAATGAAGATCCCCAAAGAGCTATCACATTCGGGGATAGAAATCAAGGTTTGGTCAAATGTTAGGGTAACATTCCTATATCTCCTGACCATTCCATTTCCAATGTTTTTCTCGTAGATTCTTTATATTACAACTTGCTTTCAGTTTCTCAATTATGCAAAATGAGTTACAACTATCTTTTTATAGATATTGGGGTTATTGTCTTTAGAAGAAATGATGATTCAATAGCATTTAAGGGAGTGTTAGATGGTTAGCTATATTTAGTTGATTTTAATGATAAAAAGGCTGAACTAGACACTTGCTTAATTGCTAAGACTAATATGGGCTGGCTCTGGCATCGCCGACTTGCCCGTGTTAGGATGAAGAATCTTCACAAACTTCTAAAGGGAGAACACATTCTAGGACTAACAAATGTTCATTTTGAGAAAGACGGGATTTGTAGCGCATGTCAAGCAGGGAAGCAAGTTGGAGTTCATCATCCACACAAGAACATCATGACAACCGACAGGCCACTTGAGCTACTCCACATGGATCTATTCAGCCTGATCGCTTACATAAGCATCAGTGGGAGTAAGTACTGTCTTGTTATTGTGGATGATTATTCTCGCTTCACTTGGGTATTCTTTTTGTGGGAAAAATCTCAAACCTAAGAAACCTTAAATAGATTCTTGAGACGAGCTCAAAATGAGTTCGGATTAAGGATCAAGAAGATTAGAAGCGACAATGGAATGGAGTTCAAGAATTCACAAACTGAAGGATTTCTTTAGGAGGAAGGCATCAAGCATGAGTTGTCTTCTTCCAATACATCTCAACAAACTGGTGTAGTGGAGAGGAAGAATAGAACTCTTTTGGTTATGACAAGGACCATGCTTGATGAGTACAAGACACCGAATCGGTTTTGGGCAGAGGCGATTATCACCGCCTTCTACTCCATTAACCGTTTATATCTTCACCGAATCTTCAAGAAAACATCGTATGAACTCCTCACTGGTAAAAGCCCAATGTTTCTTATTTTAGTGTTTTTGGAGCAAATGCTTTATTCTTATTAAGAGAGGTAGACATTCTAAATTTGCTCCCAAAGCAGTAGAAGGCTTTTTACTTGGTTATGACTCAAACACAAGGGCATATAGAGTCTTCAACAAGTCCACCGGATTAGTTGAAGTTTCTTGTGACATTGTGTTTGATGAAACTAATGACTCTCAAGTAGAGCAAGTTGATCTTGATGAACTAGATGACGAAGAGGCTCTGTGCGTCGCACTAAGGAACATGTCCATTGAGGATTTGTGTCCAAAAGAATCCGAAGGGCCTCCATAAGTACAAGATCAACCATCATCTTACATTCAAGCATCTACACCTACTCAAGAAGAGGACATGGCTCAAGAAGAAGAGGATGAAGACCAAGATGATGAGCCACCTCAATAAGAGGACATTGATCAAGGGGGAAATGAAGAAGAGCAAGACAAGGAAGATGATCAAGAGATTCAGGATCAAAGACCACCACACCCAAGAGTCCACCAAGCAATTCAAAGAGATCACCCTATCAACTCCATACTTGGTGACATTCACAAGGGGTTAATCACTCGATCTTGAGTAGCTCATTTTTGTGAACATTACTCTTTTGTGTCTTCTATTGAGCCATACAGGATAGAGGATGCACTAATAGATCTAGATTGGGTGGTGGCAATGCAAGAGGAGCTCAACAACTTCACGAGGAATGACATATGGCATTTAGTTCCATGTCCTAACCAAAATG
This sequence comes from Zea mays, assembly GCF_902167145.1. Classification (NCBI taxonomy): domain Eukaryota; kingdom Viridiplantae; phylum Streptophyta; class Magnoliopsida; order Poales; family Poaceae; genus Zea; species Zea mays. The sequence goes on from NC_050096.1 coordinate 177,356,962, forward strand.
TTGTAGGTACCAAGTGAGTATTCCGCAACAAACAAGATGAGCATGGTGTGGTGACTAGAAACAAAGTTCGACTTGTTTCCAATGGTTATTCACATGTCGAAGGTTTGGATTATGATGAAACCTATGCACCCATAGCTAGGCTTGAGTCAATTCGTATATTACTTGCCTATGCTACTTACCATGGCTTTAAGTTGTATCAAATGGACATGAAGAGTGCCTTCCTCAATGGCCCTATCAAGGAAGAGGTATATGTTGAGCAACCTCCCAGCTTTGAAGATAGTGAGTATCCTAATCATGTTTATAAGCTCTCAAAGGCGCTTTATGGGCTCAAGCAAGCCCCAAGAGCATGGTATGAATGTCTGAGAGACTTTCTTATCACTGAGA